>NC_060138.1:313480896-313788842 GCF_021461385.2 Schistocerca piceifrons
GATTGCCGAAATATTGTGTCCTATGCACACTCATACCAGGCTGTTCACGCGAGATTTATTTCGTTACTGGACCAAAATTATTGAGCAAGCTTATAGTAAATTATGTAAATGATATACTCTAATCTTTCAGTGGAACATGAAGCTGAAACCATGTAATTTATCACAACATATTATTTTTTGTAACGAAGTTTGATACCTGCAGGAAAATATGTCTTCGAGGTTGCTAGTACACAACGGTTTTCCTGCGCTGATACCCTCCCTTATTGTGCGGATACCATGACTCGAGGTGGATTTGAAATTTTAGAAAATCAACGAAATATTGATGCACTGAAAACATGACTCGAAAACGTGAATGACTACCGGACGTACTCAACAAAAATAATTAATACAGCTGGAACGCCCTAATTAATTAAACAGAGCACCACTGCTCTTCATAAAATGTGTCAGATACAGGCAAGTACAGACATCGAAATGAAATTGTCTCTAACCGCATTATATTACGGCAATAGAGCAGCAAAAAAATTAATTTCAAATCCTGCCGCTCACGACCAGCATGCGTTACACCCAGGTCTGCTTACGCATCTGATTTTTAATATTCGCCTCCTGCTCGTCCAATCAGCCGGGCCATATTCATTTTTCATTTTTTTAAATTGGGACACGCTGGTGGCTTTATTTTGCAGATTTTTCTGCTTTTCATTATCGGAATGATGTATTCCGGTAAACTCTGATTACAAGTTTCAGTCATTACCAATATTTTTTCTGCACACAAGTTGCTTTCCAGGACCTACGAGAGAGAGAGAGAGAGAGGGGGGGGGGGGGGGGAGAGAGAGGGAGAAAGTGAACTCACATGACAACTGATTGGATTTATAACACGAAATAGCACTCTACACGCAAAAATGAAATGGTCAATGTTTTAGCCATCACTGACAAAGAGCTAAAATAAAATATAAACTGACAGTGAGAGTCAGCTGCTTCTACACTAAAGGCTTCATCTGCCGGCCGGTGTGGCCGTGTGGTTCTAAGCGCTTCAGTTTGGAACCGCGTGACCGCTACGGTCGCAGGTTCGAATCCTGCCTCGGGCATGGGTGTGTGTAATGTCCTTAGGTTAGTTAGGTTTAAGTAGCTCTAAGTTCTAGGGGACTGATGACCTCAGAAGTTAAGTCCCATAGTGCTCAGAACCATTTGAACCATTTAAAAGGCATCATCTGAAATATCCTGTCGGCTACGTTACATGTAACAAGACTGACAACTTGTTGTATTTCACAGAAAAGATTGGCCATGTCAGCTGCGTATTCCAGCAGAAAAGATTTCGTTTGATTCTTTACATGAAAACAGAATGCAATCATTAAAAACATCGTGGTGACCAATGACTGCAAGACTGCGCGGAGCAAAGAATTATTAACAGAAACGATTACTGTGGTTAAGTTGAGCGTACCATGTGTTTAACTACCGGGAGGAAAAAGTATACCGACATCTAGAAAGATTTACTAGTGCTTCGTGTAATCAAACGAATTCATTTTCTGACTCATTGCTCGAAGGTATGTACACGATGAACTAAACAACTGCATATAAAGATCGATTCTAAGCGTTCTGGTTAAGTAGAAAACGAAGAAATATTAATGAAGGAGTAAGTTTTACTTAATTATATTAGCAACAGTGACGGTTTCAACTAATACTGAAGACCGTTAAAGTCGAGGAAAGAACCACCGTTAGTAGTTTTAAAACCACAACAATTTAATTACTATTGATATAATGGCTATTGAGTTCATTTTTGCAGCACCAAGCCGTACAGATACATAATAATAGAAGATTTCCGTGTGATACTTAAAAATACATTTTTTTTTTACTTCCATGTATTAGACAATATCACAACGCTGCTTCACTGAAGATGACAACAGCCGCAAAAGAGTCTGCTTATAAAACAGAAATATTGTATTGTAACTACAAATTAGCTTGTGGCAATGTTGACGACATTCAGCTCTATTGTCAATCATCTGATTATTACCACAATATGTTTCGGGACAACATCAGTTCCAGACACACCAGATCTCCACATTACTCAGCATGGTGCAGCAGCTATTGGCAATCGCTGTGTACCTAATGGAACAAGCACCGCCTACTACAGCTGCTATACCACCTTTCCGACAGTTTCGTGACGAAGAAGAGGAATGGCTCGTGGTTGTCAAAGTTTGAGGCGATTTCCTAGCTCACAACGTATCAGGTATTGTGAAACTTCCATGTCTACTATTCACAGGAGGAGCTGCAGTGTTCCGCCTCTGCCGGCCGGAGTGGCCGTGCAGTTATAGGAGCTACAGTCTGGAACCGCGTGACCGCTACGGTCGCAGGTTCGAATCCTGCCTCGGGCATTGATGTGTGTGATGTCCTTAGGTTAATTAGGTTTAAGTAGCTCTAAGTTCTAGGGGACTGATGACCACAGCAGTTAAGTCCCATAGTGCTCAGAGCCATTTGTTCCGCCTCATCAACAAACTCTTCCCTAACGCCACACCGAGTGAACTGTCTTACGAATATCTGGTAGTCTCGCTAACTATTATGAGCAACAAATGAATGTGGTAGTTCGTACGTATCAATTCTTTAACTAAAAAAAAACAAACCGTCAGAACAAACTAATCGCGAGTGGGTAATATATTTGCAGGGGGTGACAAGGAAATGCAATTTCGAATGCGCTTGCCATGCTTTATATCCAGATGTTAAGTTGCATGATGCTATACAATGTACAATGTACCCCATGTCAAACTCGGAGAACAGATTTTGAAACTGTCCGGTCCATCATTTCAACAGGTAGTGCAAATGCTAGATCAGTACGATTCCGATGCCTTGTTGGCTCATAATTTTGAGCAGCCAGCTATTTGTCGGGTTGAGTCTGTTAGTTGCGATCGGCCCATTCGGCGGCGCCGGCGGCAGCAGCTCGCTACGGCGAGTAAAGAACCTTCCACTCAGCAGTTCGCTCTACAGGCGGCTACACAGGCGAACAGAATTAAGTCTTGCCCTCGATGTTATTCACAGCACAAACGCCAAGACTGCCCCTTCTGACAAGCTTGGTGTTGTGGTAAGAAAGGGCATGCACAATCTGTATGTTTGCAACGAAATAAACATAAGCATTCGGCCCACTCACAAAACTCCAGTCACAAGGTCCATGTCATTAATACAGCATATTTAAAATCTGCAACAGGCTTTAGCACCACTAGCAAGAATGCTGTCTCTTCAGTGATACGCCAGTCAAACAAACATTTTCTTCAATTGCTTCTTTGTGGGAAACGTCAGAAATTTCAGTCGGACACGGGTGCCCCTGTCACATTGCTAAATCGTCACACATATGAACTGTCACGCTCCCCACGCCTCTCAAAAACTGGCACGCAACTGACGGCTTATAGTGGACAAGACATTCCCACTCTCGGAAAGTGTATTCTGCCTGCCACGTATCACTCGCATACGTGAACAGTGACCGTTACGCTGCTAAACTCACGCAGTTGTAAGAAAATATTTGGTCTTGATTTATTTGATTTCTTTGGCCATAACATTAAGTACAATGTGTTGTCAGTGTTAAATGCAAAAGACAGTGTAGTTCTGTCGCTAAAAGAATTCCCAGGTTTAGGCACAGCTAACAATTTTGTTGCATATATTACTCTGAAAGACAATGCTCAGCCGAAATTCCGCCGGGCCAGAACGGTACCCATTGTATTACGGGACGAAGTCTCTGCTGAGCTTAAAGAATTGCAAGATAGCGGAACTACTGCGCCCATACAAGCTAGTCAATAGGCAAGTCCACTGACTTTGCTCCTCCAACCTACAGGTCGCATTCACCTTTAACTCTACAGTCAGTCCACAAACTGTGATTAATACTTATCCATTGCCCCGCCCAGAGGATCTCTTGGACAGATTAGGCGCTGGACGCTACGTTTCAAAAATATATTTTCGCGACGCGTATCTTCAAATACCGCTCGATAGAGAACCTTAAAGTGTGTGTGTAGTAAATATTCATTTGCTCTTGTTTAAATATTTGCCTTTGCCTTTTGGCAGTGCTTCCGCACCCGCCGTTTTCCAACGGTATTAGGAACAGAGGACTGCGCAAGTACCAAACTGTTCAAACTATTTGGACGACATTCTCGTTGCCGGCCGTATACGTGAAGAACTCCTTGCAAATTTGCGTGTTTCATTTCTTGTGTTATCTGATGCAGGACTATACACTGGACAGGTGTATTTCTTTAAACCGGAGCTGCGGTATTTTGGCCATATAATAAAGTCAAGGTGTACATCCTCTTCAGCCACAATTGTTGGCCATACGAGATTTGTCAGTTCCTCGCAGTGTTGCAGAACTCAGTCAGTTTTAGGTAAAGTGAACTTATATATTCGATTCATACCGAATGCAGAACAGATCGCAGCTCCATTGCATAACATGCGTCGCAAGAATGTCCTCTCTGCTAGGACAGGCAAGTGCTAAGTAGCTTTTTAAAAATTTAAGGTCCATTGCTCAGTGATCGATCCTTAGTTCACTTCGATCCTGACAAGCCAGTTGTGTTGCAAGTTGACGCTTCCTCTTACGGCATCGGTACAGTGCTTTCACAAACATTTGGTGATAAAAAGAGTCCCATTGCTTTCGCATCAAAAGTGTTGTTCAAACCTCTGTGTAACTATCCAGAAATTGAGAAAGAGGCATTGACTATTGTGTATGATGTCACCAAATTCGACCAGTATTTGTATGCCACAAATTTCTATTTAGCAATGGATCACAAGCATTTGCAGTCGTTGATTCATGTGACGAAGCCGGTTCCTGTACGAACTGCCCAAAAATTTCAAAGATGGGTTTTGTTGTTGTCTCAGTACCAGTACGAGATTGTGTATCGTCCGGCAACTCAACATGGTAATGCGGACGCACTTTCATGTCTCCCAATTGCACCTGATACAGTATTTGACGCTTCTGCTGCATCTTCTCACATCGATGCTCAGGATTCTGAATTCCTTCACTCTTTCCCGCTGAACTATAGAAAAATTGCAGAGGTCATGGAAGCTGACTCTGATTTGAACATTTGGCTCAACGACGTTCACACGTCTTGACCTCATTCCTTGCGCAGATTCTTCGCCCGTCGGTATAATCTCACTGTACAGAAAGGTGTGATTCTTGTTCAGACTGTTAGTGGACAGTCATGTGTGTTGATCCCCAAATCTTTGCACCAGGTAGTGTTGCAGTTACTTCACCAAGGACACTGGGGCATTGTTCGTACGAGACAGTTAGCGCGTCGACACTGTACTTGGCAGGGTATTGACACCCAAATAGAACAGATGACATCAGTGTCACACATGTGCGGAAAATCAGTCCGCTTCTCCACAAAAATTCTCTGCGTGGGCTAAGTCGCAATCACCATGGCAACGTATGCACATAGACTTTGCGGGACTTTTTTGAACACACGTTGGTTGATTGTGGTTGACTCGTATAGCAAGTTTCTTTTTGCTGTTCAATGAACTCGACAACGTCATTTATTCAGGGCTTGTCCTCTGTTTTGCCTTGGTTTACCTGACGCCATAGTGTCAGACAACGGACCTCAGTTCTGTTCAAATGAATTTGAAACATTCTGTGAACGCAATGGCATACAGCATCTAACTAGTGCCCCGTTCCACCCACAGTCGAACGGCTAAGCGGAAAGTTTTGTGAGAACCTTCAAGCAGCCGATGGACAAACTTCGCTCCGCTCAAACCATTGATGAAGCACTGCAACTGTTTCTCGCCTCCTGTCGTTCGCACCCACGAGATATACCATCGCCGGTGGAAATACACTCCTGGAAATTGAAATAAGAACACCGTGAATTCATTGTCCCAGGAAGGGGAAACTTTATTGACGCTTTTCTGGGGTCAGATACATCACATGATCACACTGACAGAACCACAGGCACATAGACACAGGCAACAGAGCATGCACAATGTCGGCACTAGTACAGTGTATATCCACCTTTCGCAGCAATGCAGGCTGCTATTCTCCCATGGAGACGATCGTAGAGATGCTGGATGTAGTCCTGTGGAACGGCTTGCCATGCCATTTCCACCTGGCGCCTCAGTTGGACGAGCGTTCGTGCTGGACGTGCAGACCGCGTGAGACGACGCTTCATCCAGTCCCAAACATGCTCAATGGGGGACAGATCCGGAGATCTTGCTGGCCAGGGTAGTTGACTTACACCTTCTAGAGCACGTTGGGTGGCATGGGATACATGCGGACGTGCATTGTCCTGTTGGAACAGCAAGTTCCCTTGCCGGTCTAGGAATGGTAAAACGATGGGTTCGATGACTGTTTGGATGTACCGTGCACTATTCAGTGTCCCCTCGACGATCACCAGTGGTGTACGGCCAGTGTAGGAGATCGCTCCCCACACCATGATGCCGGGTGTTGGCCCTGTGTGCCTCGGTCGTAGGCAGTCCTGATTGTGGCCGACCATCATTGGCACCAAGGCAGAAGCGACTCTCATCGCTGAAGACGACACGTCTCCATTCGTCCCTCCATTCACGCCTGTCGCGACACCACTGGAGGCGGGCTGCACGGTGTTGGGGCGTGAGCGGAAGACGGCCTAACGGTGTGCGGGACCGTAGCCCAGCTTCATGGAGACGGTTGCGAATGGTCCTCGCCGATACCCCAGGAGCAACAGTGTCCCTAATTTGCTGGGAAGTGGCGGTGCGGTCCCCTACGGCACTGTGTAGGATCCTACGGTCTTGGCGTGCATCCGTGCGTCGCTGCGGTCCGGTCCCAGGTCGACGGGCACGTGCACCTTCCGCCGACCACTGGCGACAACATCGATGTACTGTGGAGACCTCACGCCCCACGTGTTGAGCAATTCGGCGGTACGTCCACCCGGCCTCCCGCATGCCCACTATATGCCCTCGCTCAAAGTCCGTCAACTGCACATACGGTTCACGTCCACGCTGTCGCGGCATGCTACCAGTGTTAAAGACTGCGATGGAGCTCCGTATGCCACGGCAAACTGGCTGACACTGACGGCGGCGGTGCACAAATGCTGCGCAGCTATCGCCATTCGACGGCCAACACCGCGGTTCCTGGTGTGTCCGCTGTGCCGTGCGTGTGATCATTGCTTGTACAGCCCTCTCGCAGTGTCCGGAGCAAGTATGGTGGGTCTGACACACCGGCGTCAATGTGTTCTTTTTTCCATTTCCAGGAGTGTACTTCACGGCCGCCGCCATCAGACTCTGTTCCACCCTCCTCAGCATCCGGCGCCGAAGGAAGGCCGCAACTATCGCCTCGCGCCACATGATACGAGGTGCATTCAAGTTCTAAGGCCTCCGATTTTTTTTCTAATTAACTACTCACCCGAAATCGATGAAACTGGCGTTACTTCTCGACGTAATCGCCCTGCAGACGTACACATTTCTCACAACGCTGACGCCATGATTCCATGGCAGCGGCGAAGGCTTCTTTAGGAGTCTGTTTTGACCACTGGAAAATCGCTGAGGCAATAGCAGCACGGCTGGTGAATGTGCGGTCACGGAGAGTGTCTTTCATTGTTGGAAAAAGCCAAAAGTCACTAGGAGCCAGGTCAGGTGAGTAGGGAGCATGAGGAATCACTTCAAAGTTGTTATCACGAAGAAACTGTTGCGTAACGTTAGCTCGATGTGCGGGTGCGTTGTCTTGGTGAAACAGCACACGCGCAGCCCTTCCCGGACGTTTTTGTTGCAGTCCAGGAATGAATTTGTTCTTCAAAACATTTTCGTAGGATGCACCTGTTACCGTAGTGCCCTTTGGAACGCAATGGGTAAGGATTACGCCCTCGATGTCCCAGAACATGGACACCATCATTTTTTCAGCACTGGCGGTTACCCGAAATTTTTTGGTGGCGGTGAATCTGTGTGCTTCCATTGAGCTGACTGGCGCTTTGTTTCTGGATTGAAAAATGGCATCCACGTCTCATCCATTGTCACAACCGACGAAAAGAAAGTCCCATTCATGCTGTCGTTGCGCATCAACATTGCTTTGCAACATGCCACACGGGCAGCCATGTGGTCGTCCGTCAGCATTCGTGACACCCACCTGGATGACACTTTTCGCATTTTCAGGTCGTCATGCAGGATTGTGTGCACAGAACCCACAGAAATGCCAACTCTGCAGGCGATCTGTTCAACAGTCATTCGGCGATCCCCCAAAACAATTCTCTCCACTTTCTCGATCATGTCGTCAGACCGGCTTTTGCGAGCCCGAGGTTGTTTCGGTTTGTTGTCACACGATGTTCTGCCTTCATTAAACTGTCGCACCGACGAACGCACTTTCGACACATCCATAACTCCATCACCACATGTCTCCTTCAACTGTCGATGAATTTCAATTGGTTTCACACCACGCAAATTCAGAAAACGAATGATTGCACGCTGTTCAAGTAAGGAAAACGTCGCCATTTTAAGTATTTAATTCTCATTCTCGCCGCTGGCGGTAAAATTCCATCCGCCGTACGGTGCTGCCATCTCTTGGACGTATTGACAATGAACGCGGCCTCATTTTAAAACAATGCGCATGTTTATATCTCTTTCCAGTCCGGAGAAAAAGAATCGGAGGCCGTAGAACTTGAATGCACCTCGTATTGGAATTCCCAGGGATTTCAGCTACAGCAGACGGTGGGCGCGAGGCGAGATCGTCCGTCGACTTGGCGCTTGCATATATCGTACTTCTGATCCAGACCGCCTGCAGCGCCGACATCACAATCAACTTCGCCGCTCATGTACACGATGATCTTTATGTGTCGCTCCTCCAGACTGACGGACCCCGAGGACAGCGCGGCCACAGCAGCCGTCAGATGACACCGCGGGACGACCCCATGGAGACGGAGCCTTTGCCTCCTCTCGTCTTACCGATGGAGCTGGACCCGCCAAGACCGCAGCAGCTGACGCTTTCCCCATCTGATTATTGGCCTCCGGAGGTGGACGCGTACCTTCTGGTCGTTTTCTAGCGGACGTTTGCCCCAGAGTGCGGGTTGGTTGGCGGGGTACGACCGGAAGGTTGACGTTCTCTGCAGCCGCAGCTTCCGGTCCAGTGCAGCGTCCTCCTTCCGGCCTCCCCCGCCGTTGTGTCGCTCCCTACACGACAACCGTCAGTCGGTTTGGGTGAGGGGGTTGGGCGCCTGCGCGTCGGCCTGGAACTTAACAGCGGAGAAGTCTGTGAGACGACGTCAACCAATAGAACGCTGACTATGACGACAGCACGACAGGAGCGGCACCTGTACGAAGAGAACGTAAGCGCCGCTCCAGCTATCCTCGGCCGCACTAGAAGAGCCACTCCAGAAGACGAGCCGTGACTTAAGATCTATATTAATGGCTTGAATGGAAATTGTATGTACCGAAGGACATCGATTATTTGCATGTCGCCAATTACTTGAGACACCTGTTTATGAAAAGGTAAAGTTAAGTACTGTCAATTCAGTTCACTGCAATAAACTGCATTAGTAACATTTGGTTGAATGTTGTCTAGCTATCCAAGAAAACAACTTCTTAGGTATCTTATATTAGACGAGTGGGCAGGGTAATAACAATATTATTACTTCAGTGTAAATGATGGTATGTATAAAAGCGTACCTGCCCAAGCATGTAACTATACAAAATCCACGTTGGCTAAAATAATCAGTTAAGCAGGAAAGGAGCGGAACTTAACATAAACAAATAGGCAGTCTGCCTTATTGTTGGCTACAGGAAGAGTCCAATTAATGTGTAACTTAAACATATACCTAGAATGTGAATGCATAGTCTGAAATTAATTAGCACTATCATATTTTCACGTCTAAATTCTTTTACTACTGTACAAAAAATGTTGCAGGCAATTCAGTAATATTTCACGATTCTTCTTAGGCGTAAATGTGACTACGTTACTGGTAGTACAAAACGAACCAACCAAGCGTAATGTTGAGAAGCAGTAAGATAATACATCAAAAAAACATAAATTCGTTATTAGTGATTAATATAGCTTTTTTTATTGCTTATGATTTGTGACCGATATGTGTAAAAATATTCTCCCACCATCACATCTTCCAACACTTTAGCACAACAAAGTGTACTAAAAATAATGCATAGTATCACTTAAACTACATATTTCCATAACATGCAAGTATATCATCAAAATGCTCCATATACAAAATGTAAACACAACAATCAAGGATAATGATTGATCAAGGTTCCACATGGAGAGTGAAGGTCGATTTCTCAGAATTACGATCCTTGGACCAAACAAGATTATTTATCAAAGTATGTTAAGGTTTTCAGAACAAAACAAAGCCAGATTGTAGTACACAAGTATAACTACAGATATCTGATAGTGAACAAAAAGTCGATTTTTGCAAAATAAATAAATAAAATCGGCTGTATTATTTATCAAAATAAAGATTTCGAATACAAAACATGCATGGGACTACTGTCATAGCTTAATTGTTTTATAAGATCTTAAAAAATACACATACCACATATATTGCCACTGCTGCTACAATGCACAGTTTAGGCTGCACTTGTCAATGAGCTTAGGTTGATCTTTGTACTACACCTTAAAAAAACTAAAAATTGACTGTACTGTTTACCAAAATATGTAAAAATTTGTTCTACAAAATTACAAAATACGTATGGCATTACTGCCAGTCTAACCTACACATTAAGCTGCACATGCCGATGAGAATAGTTCAGTCATTGTACTAGAATATAAAGAAACTCAAATTGTCTGTATTGTTTATCACGATGTATAAATAATTTCTTCTATAGCAGCACAAGACACAAAGCACATTTACTGGCAGTAGTGATCCTACAGGTCAAGCAGTACTCATTTGTTAGAATACCTTAAACACTGTACCACACTTTAAACAACCCTAAAATGGTTTTATTTTCATCAAAATACGTAACTATTTCTTATCATTGAGAAACAGACATTGCACTACCGGTCTAGCTTTCAGGTTAGAGTACACTTCACAAGGACTGATCTATGTTGTTACACAGTACAAAATACATGACACTTCGTCAAAATATTTTTACTGAACAGTAGTATGACACGTTTGTTTAGGTAAGTCAAATATTATTGCGTCCCCATGGTATGGTATTAACTTTATCTTGCAATACAAGACATATCATCTTCTGTTCATAATAAGTGCTGCTGCAAAGTGGAGACTTTGCCTCCATAGATCGTCATGTTACAGAAAAATTGTAACAAATTGGCCCACGTCGTGATGTCTGAGCAAAACTGTAACATATCAGCCCATAAATCAGCAATGTTACATTGTTGCATTTGTTGCAAACAAATGGTGGACACTATTTGGCTATTGATGTTCAGCTGAAAGTATGACTGCCATTACCCTCGACACTATTAGGTGTGGAATGATGGTCAGTTTACAGGGAGACTATTACCACCCCTAACACATGATGTATACTAGTGTGAAAAACTCTGCTAAACTCCGTCCGAACAGGCCATGAAGGCCCAACGGTGGCCACCAGCAACCATGTCATCCTCAGCCCACAGACGTCACAGGATGTAGATATGGAGGGGCTTGTGGTCAGTACACTGATCTTCCTGCCCTATGTCAGTTTACGAGACTGAAGCCGCTACTTCTCACTCAAGTAGCTCCTCATCTTGCCGCACAAGGGCTGAGTGCAACCCGGTTGTCAATAGCGATTGGCAGAATGAGTGGTCGCCCAAAGAAGTAATAGCCCAGTTCGGCAGTGCTTAACTTCGTTGATCTGATGGAAACCGGTGGTACCATTGCGGCTAGGCCGTTGGCGTATACTATTGTGAGGAAATAAAATTCAGCTTACATGAGGACAAGCACTACCATAATCGTGGTGACTATCATTACTTCGAACACTTAGTGGACACTGTTGTGTGAGGCAATGACGGTCAACTGAAATGACTGGCTTTACCCCAATCATATCGACTAGTATTGTGGGGCAATGGCAGTCAGTTTACACGAGACACCCACTATTACACCAGTTGGGCTGACTATCTTTTACCCTCAAGTGCTTGGCTTTATTCAAAAATGAATAGAAATAAATTGCTGTCAATGGATATCAGCTACTGGGTCATAAAATGGTGTTGTAAAAGCCATCTGATCGTGAATGGGCCATTACCTGATTTAAAGAAACGGAAAGCTGTCTGTAGTTGAAATGAAATTGTAACATCTTGAATACGCAAGTGCAGATGTCAACAAGTCTTGACTTGTCTGACAAAGCACACATGCATTTATGTCGACATGGTGAAACATAAAATGATTTGCAACTGCGTAAATACATGCGTGCCATTGTCAACAAGACTAGTCATGTCGCTACAACCAGTTATGCTTCCTAAATTTAGAATAAGTCTCATCTGAGACCTTACTGACTGAGTGTGCCAGGAGGGCAGTCTTGGCATTGGTGCCATGAATAACACAGAAGTAAAGACTTAACACTGTTTGCCTCTGTAGCTGCCTGTTTAGCAAGCTGCTTATGAGGCGTGGAGAGGTGTTCATGCAGTGTGGCGAGCATAAGCTTCCGCTGAATGAGCCAGTCGCAAACAAGAGACTCAACCTGACAAATTGCTGGCTGCTCAAATTTATCACAGACAGGGTACCTGCATTGTACTGATCTAGGATTCACACTACCTGAGTTTGACATCAGGTACATTGTATACAATCACATCTTAATGTAAAGCACCAAAAGCACATTTTAATTTGCATTTCTTCATCATACCATACAAATCTGTTACCCACTCGTGATAAGTTTGTTCGGACAGTTTTTTGCAATTAAAGAATTGAAACTTAGCTGCTACCACATTCATTTGTTGGTCATTACAGTTAGTTAGTGAATATACAACCTGTTCATACCGAAGTTCACTCGGAGTGGCGTTAGGAAATAGTTTCTGGCTCAGTTGGAAAACCGCACTGCCTACTGTGGAGAGAAAGTAATGGCTTTTTAGAGTACCTAGTATGTTGTGAACAATCACATGGGATTCAAAGTGTTGCAGCCACTGGAGCAACTCCTCTTCTTGTTCATGAAACTGGCAAAAACGTGGTAGAGCACTAGCTGCTGTAGGTGGTTGAGCCATGGTAAAAACTGCTGTTCTGAAGAGCGTGCCGCAGGGGGTAGTGTGAAGCAGTCGCCCTGCGTTTCTGGCGGTGGCGCCGCTGTGGCAATCGCAGCTTTGGTGTCTCCCTCTGGTGGGAAAGGGGAAAGGTCGCCTGTTCACGTGCAATTAAGGGGCGCTATCAGCTCGGCAGCCAGTCATTCTGGGTCAGTCTCTCGTCCCCAGCTTGCTAGTCTGTCTCTCGTCCGCATTTATTAGGCAGTTAGTGTCTGTTTGTCGTTCGGAGTGCTAGTATGTCTGTTGTTCAGATCAACCTTTAAAGCCGGCAAAATGAGAGTCTTTCCACTCCGCCAGTAAAAGAACTCAGCGAGTGGTCGCCCGGTCGGGGCTTAGTTCCTGCATCTGAGTCTGCACGTTAGGCCGCCAGTCTGCTCGAGTTTTCTCAGGCAATGGTCATTGGTGGTTGGATCGATCGGTTGGTCGGTCGCGCACTGAGACACAAGACGACTTGTACGTCTTGAGCGTCGGCGCATGTGAGGTCACAACGTGAGTCCAGTGGGCCGCGGCGTATAGCGAGAGGTAGTGACTTCGCGGTCGACACGAGAGCAACAGGAGTCAGCCCACAACATCAGTCTGGCCGGTGCGAGCTGCAACGCCGTGAGACGGGAGATCGGCGCGCCTTTCTGCGTCCGTTGAAGCGGCTGGCAGCGGACGGTTCGGGAGAGCGATTTGGGGGTGCTACGCCAGGTCTTCTCGAGAAATCGCAGTTTCTTAGAAGATAAGTGATTGGTGATATGTTGTTTTATTTAAAATTGTTAAATTCTACTTGTTTTCTTGGTGAGGTCACCAACCGTTTTGCTTTGGGGTCGTCCCACCATTCTTCTCCGTTTGCCCACCCGCGAGAAGGTGGTTGTTTATAAATTGGGTGTTCCGTTTTTCCCTTGTGGAGTAGGGGCGGGTTAGAGCAACCTGCGGTTCGGGTTGTTCGGTAATCTCCCTAGCACAGTTTGTGTGCTTGTGTAAATTGTTAAAACTCCTAGTTTAATGTTATCTGGTGCGTTGCAGATTTGCACCAGTGTAGTCTTTCAGAGGTTGCTGTGAGCGGTCGTAACTATGGCCGTGTCAAAAGGGAGCGGCAAGGTTCTCTGCCCGAAGGCTCATACAGTCAAAACTTGTTTCTTTCTGCCTCTGAATAAATTGTAACTTTGGTATTTAGAGGGTGCCTTCTGATTATAATTTTAAATCTGTTTCTTTTAAAAAATGCTTTTAGGCACTATTAAAGTGAATAAAATTGTCATTTGTTAAAAGGAATTTGGTTATGATTTCATCAGTCGCTCCCTGGCAAGCACTTCCATGCTTACATAGTGTGATTAAATGTGTTAATGTTCTTGATGAATCGCTAGTAAATAAAATAAATTGTTAAGAATATTCTTTGAAAATAAACCACGATTCAGTGGTACTTGTTCCATCAGGCATGCAGTGTTGGCCAGTATCTGCAGCACCGTGTTGAGCAGAGTAGATATTTTCTGAGGCTGGAACTGAAACATTTGCATTAGCCGTGTTGCGTCTAACACTTGCAGCTGTGGCACCTGAGGAGGAGATGGGATAGGTAGGTGGGCGTGTTGGAGGAGATAAATGTAAGAAACAGACAAGGCAAGCAAGAAAATAAGTACAAAAGCAAGGAAAATTTCTGCATGATAAGAGACGGTTAAAGCAAGTAAACGCCCCTGCAAAATAAAGCCAAGATAACAGACGATAAGAGACTGTTGAAGTAAGCAAACACTCCTACAAAGTAGACAAGAGAGAATGAAGACACCAGCAAAACATAAAAGAAAATTTCGTGGCCGCCAGGCGCTGGGTTCTTCTTATAACTAGTCGCCAATATGGAATCCTGCCCACTCGTTTAATGCAGGGTGGTTAGGAAGTGTGACGGCGGTGCCATTAGTTACGTTATATACAAAAAATTACATATATATTTTATTTTTAATTTATCAGCATGAATTTTTCTTTTGTTAGTGCATGATTCTCTGAGGGATATTGTCTTTTCTTATCACTTTTACTTACGTGCATAAGTAAATATGAAACGGGTTCTTGAAGGGCCTCAGTTATTCATGTACCAACTTTAGATTTTGAACGTGATGACAAAATATAGTTGCCGTTAACTGAATTGAATGTAATTTTGGTAATTTCTATTTATTGGTTGCAAAGCAAGGCTCGAGAGAATTTCGATTGTTGCCGTGGAGTGGCCAAGATGAAGCTTACTGAACTCATGGAATCTGCATAATTTAAAAAATGAACTTTAACGTAAATCAATTATCTGTTGCAATTTAGAAAGGTTCTTACAACGAAATCTCTCGCATTTACATTTACTGTTAACACTTTGAAAAATAAATTAATACTTCGGCGCGTAATGGGCGTCCAGAGGCTCCATCGGAAGATTAGCTTTTCGCAGCGTAAATTACTGAAAAAATGCTCATTAAAGATAATTAGGAAGCATTTTAGGTCACAACTATTACAAGGAAATTCAATTTGTGATAAGAATAACAAGTTTATTCTATCAGAAATACGAATAACTTACATAAAATATCTGTAGCCGCTCAATGGCTGCCTTACGTTTAGCGAAACAAAACAGTGTGTGTACCGTAAAATACGTCCTTCCTCCTCAGCCGTACAATCGTGTCTCTTTCGATCCTTTTTTATTTTCATAGATATTAAATAAAGACGCTACTCTTAAATTATTGCTGCATATCAGTTGTTTCAAGAACATTAACTATATCTTTTACACTAATAATATTCGTAAAATACTTTACCTTCGGTTTACAACTGATAAAAATGTCAATATTTATGTGACGTACCATCACAGAAGCTGTTTTCTCTGATAGCTAGACAACATTCAACAAAGTCTTCTTAATTGACTTTACTACTGTAAACTGAATTGACAATACTTAACTTTACCTTATCACAAACGGGTACCACAAGCATTTGGTGACACGCAAATAATCAATGTCCTTCGATATATACCGTTTCCATGCAAGAAATTAATATAGATCACAAGTCATGGCTCGTCTTCTAGTGCGGCCTAGGCTAGCTGGAGTAGCGCTTATATGGTCTTCATATAGGTTCCGCTCCTGTCATGGTGTCGTCCTTCTCAGCATTCTATTGGCTGACATCGTCTCACAGCCTTCTCGGCTGTTACTTTTCAGGCCAACATGCCGGCACTTGATGTTATGCCGGAACAATTGTGAGGCTTTTTGTACAATTTGTGTGTGTGTGTATGTGTGTGTTGCTAATGAAGCTTGCGTATTATTTAATTTGAGGGTCCATTGTGCCTGTCACCAAGAGTGCTACAGTAATCACACTATGCTTGTTCTCAATTTGGAAGTACAGAAAACAAAAAAGAGGACTGGGTGTTTCAATTAGTGGATGGTAAAATACTGGGATGTAATCCGCTGATTAATTTTAATGGCTGGTAAATATACTCGGCTCTGACTGGCTTTTATGATTTATTGTCCAGTAAAATACTGGTGTGTGACTGGAGTAGAGGGGAATGGTGCTGTTACAGAACGATGTGTGGCTCGGAAAGGTGACATGGCCTTCTTGGATTGTAACGTCATGTACAAAGGCCAGCACACACTGTGACTGGTTTGGTTTTAGAAGCCCTGCTGCGCTCCTACTTGCATTTCATATCCTTTCAACCTATCAAGTTACTCCCTCCTCCCCTTCTGGGTGCCTCACTTTTTTTTGATATGCAACGTATAGACATAGGGACAATTTTAACAAAAAGGGCAGGAATCCATTAAAATTACACATGAACAATAACGCTACAGAATTGATAGCGAAGTTTTATCTTTGACAGACGATAGTTCGGTAATCCTTTGACAAGGACTATGTCTGCCGATCACGACTCCTTCATGGTACTTATATCACTCTCTACTGTCGGGGCCGTCAGTTGGCGAAACTCAATGGAACTACGAGTATAGTAACCGGAACTGGACACGACCGGGAGACACTGGCCGACAGAATGAGGGTGTCAATAGTGAGTCGCTAAAAATCGCGGAAAGATGGACAGACACTGAAGACAACGTAGCTGAATGAAAAGTCCAGAGAGTGAAATAGATCGAGAGCCTTGAAGTGGAAACACCAGGAACCAGTCAAACGATGAGTACAACGAAGAGAGACCAAGTTTCACGTGCGCTGGGCATCCATCAGCTGCCCATGACCACTTGAACAGGTATTGCATATTTTGACCATCCTGACTTACATATGCACGGTATGGGTTAACGAAGTCCCAGTCACGTAAGACACAGAAAGTTTTCATTACCATGGAGACAGAAAAGTGCTTTTTCCGAGAAAGATCGAGTGTGTTATTGTTTCAGGATTTCTTCCTTCATTTTCTTCGACTGTGTTCATAATGTAGACATTAATTGTTATTTTTATATACTGTTATCTGATTTCGTTATATAATAGAGATATACGTGCTGCTAACATACGTTTTTCATATTAGATGCAATGTGCTGCCACCTACCATCAGGTACTCCATATCAGCGACCTCAGTAGTCATTAGACATCGTGAGAGAGCAGAATGGGGTGATCCGCGGAACTCACACACTTCGAACGTGGTCAGGTGATTGGGTGTCACTTGTGTCATACGTCTGTACGCGAGATTTCCACACTCCTAAACATCCTTAGGTCCACTGCTTCCGACGTGATAATGAAGTGAAAAACGTGAAGGGACACGTACAGCACAAAAGCGTACCGGCCGACCTCGTCTGATGACTGACAGAGGCCACCGACAGTTGAAGAAGGTTTTAATGTGTAATAGGCAGACATCTAGGCAGACCATCACAGAAGAATTCCAAACTGCCTCAGGATCCAATGCAAGTACTACGACAGCTAGTCGGCAGGTGAAAAAACTTGGATATCACCGTCGAGCAGCTGCTCATAAGCCATACATCACGCCCCTAAATTCCAAACGACATCTCGCTTGTTGTAAGGAGCGTACACACTGGACGATTGAACAGTGGAAAAACGTTCTGTGGAGTGACGAATCACGGTACACAATGTAACGATCAAATGGCAGGGTGTAGGTATGGCGAATGCCTGGTGAACGTCATCTGCCAGCGTGTGTAGTGTCAACAGTAAAATTCGGAGGCGGTGGTGTTATGGTGTGGTCGGTTTTTCATGGAGGGGGCTTCCACCGCTTGTTGTTTTGCCTGGCAATATCACTGCACATGCCTACACTTATGTTTTAAATACCATCTTGCTTCCCACCGTCGAAGAGCAATTCTGGGATGACGACTGCATCTTTCAACACTATCGAGCACGTGTTCATAATACACGGCCTGTGGCGGAGTGGTTACTCGACAATAAGATCCCTTTAATGGATAGGCCTGCAGAGTCCTGACCTGAATCCTATAGAACACTTTTGGGATGTTTTGGAACGGCGACTTCGTGGCAGGCTTCACCGACCGACATCGACACCTCTCCTCAGTGCAGCACTCCGTGAAGAATGGGCTTCCATTCCCCCAAGAATCCAGCAACTGATTGAAGGGATGCGTGCGAGCGTGGAAGCTGTTATCAAGGCTAAGGGTGGGCCAACACCATATTGAATTCCAGCGTTATCGATGGAGAGCGCCACGAACTTGTACGTCATTTTCAGCCAGGTGTCCGGATACTTTTGATCACATAGTGTACCTTGCACATTTCATCCCTCCAGCATCGCTGTATAACGCGAAATTTTTTTACGAGTATTCTCTGACAATAAATCGCACTTAGAATGATTTGAGTTCTCCAGAATCACAGCTATACTCCAGAACTATAGTGATTCATCGTCATGTTTACATTGATTGTTTTTAAAGTACGCCCTTCGTTCTCATATGACGATTATATTAGCATTATATACCCGGAGATAAAATTGGCTTATCAAATGTCTACAATGATGCTGTTTTTAGCGTTTCATACCTCAATTTGTAAATGTTGAACCATTATAGAATCATACTGTTGTGTTTTTCTGTCTGTCCGACTCTTAAAAATCCTTTTTTTCTGGAACAAGTTAATTGAAATTATATAGCTTACTAAGGTCTACGGTCTCTTGGCCATAAACAAAATTGAGCCTTTTTAGTCAATGCAGTCAAATGTGTGGTCGCTTATGTCACCTATTTTGGTACTCGGAAGCTATATACAATAACCCTGGGTTCGGTGTGGGGCGGCGGAGGGGTGAAGTGGACTGCGGTAGTCGTCGTGGGGTTGTGGACCACTGCGGCTGCGACGGGGTCCGAGCCTCTCGGTTATTTCTAGGCCCCTGTTAACATCCAATACATACAATACAACTCTATATAACCTATACTGTACTCTCCGTTGACCTAGAATCAAGAAATTCGGCAAGGAGCAATTTTTCACAATACAACTAAAGGAAAAAATTCGAAAATTGTTAATTTGTAGTTATATCACACGAAAAAAATTTTGTTTTTTCTTATCCGATTGTCTGTCCGTTCGTCCGTCTGTTTATACACACTAATGTCCATGGTCCCTTGGTGGCGTAATTAATGTAAACTTCTGAGTCAGTGCAATCAAAGGATACGACCATTTATGTCATACATTTTGACACTCGCAAACTCACTCAACAAAACCTCTGGGGTATCTCCCGTTGACCTGGAATCATCAAATTTGAAATATGCAAGGTTTTACAGAACTAGTAAATAAAAGAAAACGGAAAGTTGTTGATTTGTAACCGTATCATATGAAGAAACTATGTCTTTCCTCTCTTCTTACCAGACTTCAAAATTAAAAGTCCGGTATCTTGCCAATATCAATGTTGATAACAGGCAAAAATCGTCGGGATTCCCCGTTCCCAGTATGGATGAACTGTCTGTACGCGTAATTAAGTTTGTACGGAAACTTCATAGGGCGAGTTTTTCTCGTACCTGATCAATTTTCGAAATAAAAACTACGTACTAATACTGTGTGTATCTATGTCTACTTGACTGCTCTGAAATTCACAATTAAGTGCCTGCCAGACGGTTCCTCGAACCACCTTCAAGGTAGTTCTCTACCATTCCACTCTCGCACAGCGTGCGGGAGTAACGAACGCTTACACCCTTTTTTTCTTATTTTACTATGATGATCGTTCCTCCCTATGTATTTCGGCTCGAACAAAATATTTTCACTCTCTGAGGGGGAAGTTGGTGGTAGAAATTTGATGAGAAGATCCTGTCGCAACGAAAAACGCCTTTGTTCTAATGATTGACGTCTCAATTTTCGTATCGTATACGTAAGTGGCGCTCTCTCCCCTATTTCACGATAGTTCTAAACAACCTGCCCTTCTATGAACTTTTTCGATGTCCTCCGTCAATCCTATCGTATGTGTATCCCACACCACTTAGCAATACTCCAGATGATGACGATGATGATGATGCTGATGATGATGACGATGATTTTGGTTTGTGGGGCGTTCAACTGCATGGTTATCAGCGCCCGCAAAAATTCCCAATCTTTCCACAGTCTAATCTCGCCACGTTCCCGAATGATTATGAAATTTGAGGACAACACAGACACCCATTCCCCGGTTGGAGGAAACCCACGACCAAGCCGGGAATCGAAACCGGGACCACGTGATCCAGAGGCAGCTACGGTAGCCACTAGACCACGAGCAGCCCCGAAACATGTTCGAAGTGTTCTTCCAATGAATCGCAGTCTTGTCCGCCCCTGGTAGCTGAATGGTCAGCGCGACGGGATGTCATACCTAACAACCCGGGTTCGATTCCCAGCTGGGTTTGAGATTTTCTCTGCTCAGGGACTGGGTGTTGTTGTCCTTATCATCAGCATTTCATCCCCATCGACTCGCAAGTCGCCGAAGTGGTGTCAACTCGAAAGACTTGCACCAGGCGAACGGTCAACCCGAGCGGAGGCCCTAGCCACACGGCATTTCCATTTCCACGGCAGTCTGTGGCTTGATCTTCGCACACTATTATGTATGTGATCGTTCCTATTGAAGTTATTCCTAATTGTAATCTCTAAGTATTACCATGGGCCCTACTTTATACTGACGACGTGATCCTGGCAGTAGAAAACAAGCTTGATCTGCAGAGCTTAACTGAAGAATGGAGTGACCGGTTGGCGCAACACGGTTTGCGCCTTAATTTGAAGAAAACCGAGTACATGACATCAGACAGACATGAAATGGGAACCATCACGATTAATGAGTAAGTTTAAATACTTTGGTTCAACGACCACCCTTGACAGCTGACTCAGCGAAGAGGTCAACACCAGAACTGAAGAATCCTGGATGAAGTAGCGAACAACAACCGGAGTCACAGACGACCGCAGGATGAAAGATAATTTAAAATCAAAAATCTATCGCACTATCATCCGACCAGTCGCCTTGTATGGTTGTGAGTGCTGGCAGACTGCAGTTGAGACAGAACGCTGCCTAAGTGTAATGGAAACGAAGATTCTATGGTGGACAGCGGGCCTCAGTAAGTTAGATCACGTTCCTAATGACAGCATTAAGGGAACAGTTTGGTGTAGGACCGATCCAAGACAAGATGCGTGAGAATCGTCTTCGATGGTTTGGGCAAGTTTTACGGGTCGGTGATGACTCTATTGCGAAGGCGGGTTACACACTTGAAGTCGTCGGCAGTAGGCCCAAAGGACGACCTAAGCTACGTTGGGCTGATACGATTCTTGAAGACCTTAACTGCGTGAACATCCATCCAGATGCAGCCTGTGATAGAGCGAAATGGAGACAACGGACCCATGTAGCGGACCCCGCAAGTACGCGGGACAGACGCTGAAGGAAAAGAAGAAGTAATCCCTAAGTAAGTTGAATTTAGGTTCGTGTGATTTATCGTATAGCTGAAATTTAGCGGACTCCTTTTCATTATTTAGAGTAAATTGGTACTTTCCGTAACTTGCAGATTTTTATCTAAGTCGCTTAGGGTCTGTGTACCGTTGCAATGTATACTGTTGTTTGATAAAAACACTAACTAGCCCAAAATGTCCAGGAGCAAATGAGGTTGAATAAGAAAATGACGACTCTTAAAATGTTTGTATAGACTAAAACGCATTCCATTAGAAAATGCTTGTTTGTTTGGCTATTTTCATTATTTTTATAACCGTTTATGTCCTCTACGAAACGACGGTAAAAGTTTTCATGAACAGCTGCGTTGCTGTGGTTAACAAAAGGCATAGCTCTAAATGTGTGTGAATACCGATGGATGGTTTCTGAGAATTTCACAGTTACAGCAGAAAGAAGGCCACTTGATCTAGTAAATTAACGTCTCTTTTGCTTTCCTGGTGTTCTGCTTTCTTTGACAGTGAATACGCTCGAAAACGCGAGGGGAAAAACAGTAGCCATTGTGAAGTTGGGAGCACTATGGGACTTAACATCTGAGGTCATCAGTCCCCTAGAACTTAGTACTATTTAAACCTAACTAACCTAAGGACACCACACACATTCATGCCCGAGGCAGGATTCGAACCTGCGACCGTAGCAGTCACGCGGTTCCGGACTGAAGCGCCTAGAACCGCTCGGCCACCGCGAAAACAGCATCCATTGTGAAATTGGTGACTAACTTCGACACCTGTGGATCTTGATTAGGAAGTCAATGAGGAAAATCACGACTGAGTCCAAACATTACTACCGACCAGGTGCGCAACACCGTGTTGGCCCACTTTTGGAACGCAGCGCCTTAACAACTACGTGTGGTGTGGATTAGACGGCTCATCGGTAGGTTTAACAGGCTTGTGGCACCAGATGTCTACACGCGAGCGACTCAGTTCTCGAAAACTACGGATTGAGGTTTATGGACGTGGAGCCGTCTCCCAGTAGCGACCCATCGGGATTAAATCCGGTGAATTTTGTGATCAAGACATCAGCATAAAATCACTATCGTGCCCCTCAAACGCCTGTAGCACGATTCAGGCCCTGTGACATTGATAGTTATTATGTTGGAACGCGCTATTGACATCGGCATGAAGCGGGAAGAAACTCAGGTGGTCCGGAAAGTGTACAGATATCGTGGTGTTTTTGATTAATAAAGCAGGTCCTATACGCGCCCTTGACAGCTTAAGACTGCACCATCCAGCCTACGTCATTCGCACATGTACGACTATATGTTTATGAACAGACGTTTGCCTGGATAAAGGTATATCTGAACACGACCATCGACTCGGTGTAACACGAGACCTGATTCATCCGACGAGACGACGCGTTTCCATTCATCCTTGGTCAAAGTTCGGTAATCTCGTACCCACTGAAATCGTAACTGACGATGGCAGTACAATAAGCACTGAACGTTGAACTTCGAAACAATGGCACCTGCATCAGCATTATATTGTGTCATCAGATCTCTCACTGATTGACGCCTATACTGCTTTAAACAGTGGGAAAGCATCTCCCCGTTCTGTGACAAGGCGTGAACGTCCGTCTTCTTATGGCCTTGTCGTGGTTTCATCGTACTTCAACCAGTTTCTGTTTAGATAATTTGAACGAGTCTTTTATCTAAATGATGTGAAACGAGTCAGGTTACAGGACACATTACTATTTCTAGTTTTACTCATGCAACTATACCTTTTTTTACTGGATATCAGGTGTTAAGCAGAAATTCGTCAGTGAAATAGGAGTTATCCAGGAGAAATGATTTTAAATTAGATTTAAAATTTGCTTCCCTACTCGTATCTATCACGCATTGTATATTATTGTGCAAGTAGTTCCATAAAAACACGGGAGAACTGTCGGATGTCAGTAACGTCCTGCCACGATATTTCGGCGCAGAGTCTTCTAGCCATCTTCAGGTGAGTACCACTGCAGTAGTACTGGCGAGTACGCCCTGAGCTCTGTTATTTAAAGCCATACTGAGGTGAGGAGAGAGCACTCGACTGTGCCACTTTTAAACCGACAGTATTTTGGCGATACCTTGACGACACTTTTATAGTGTGGCCTCATGGTCTGGGCCGTCTCCAAGAATTTTTACGTCACATGAAGTCCATACATGAAAACATAAAGTTTACCATGGAGATAGAGAAAGATGGTTGTTTGCCATTTTTAGACATTTTGGTGCGACGTAAGAGTGACGGCACACTTGGTCACTCGGTGCACACAAAGCCCACTCATACAGACCTGTATCTGCAAGCTACTAGTTGCCACCATCCAGCACAAGCAATGGGCATTCTCAAAACCTTGATCCACCGTGCCCATACCATCCCTGACGCCGACAATCTTCAAGCGGAACTGGAACACCTGCAAAAGTATTTCTGAAGAATGGCTTTTAAACGAGGCAAGTGAACAAACGACCTACAAACGACGGAACAAGGAAGAGGAAGAGGTCTTCAGGTCGACTGCTTATCTACCATTTATTGGGAATATTTCTTCACAGATAGGCAGAATATTGAGAAAGTATCAAGTGAGAGTCATCTTTCGCCCTCTTTCCAAAATTTCAACACTGGTGGGATCCGTTAAAGACGAGCTGAGCCTGCGTAAATCAGCTGTTTACAAAATTCCGTGTGAATGCGGCAAATCATATATAGGGCAAACAACACGAACTGTGCAGGAACGCATTGTGGAACACCAACGGCATACTCGCCTTCTCGAACCCACCAAGTCCGCAGTCGGCGAACATTGTATTTCCACAGACCATTCCATGAATTAGAACGACACAAAAATTTTGGTCCCTACATCAAACTTTTGGAGCTCGATCATCAATGAATCTGTGGAAATAAGATTGTCTGACAACGAGACTCTCATCAATCGAGATAGCGGTTATCAGCCAAACTCTGCTTGTAATCCTGTTATAGAGAATCTTCGTAGTCGACGTAGTTATCTGCATAAAGATGAAAATCGATCTGATATCGATACGCCAAGCTTTCACCGTGGAGGGCGCGAGGCGCAGCGTACGGAGTTGTTATGAACGCGCACACTGAGCAGCGCATGCGCAATGTCACCTCAGTAGGCTTTAAATAACAGAGCTCAGTGCGTACTCGCCAGTACTACTGCAGTGGTACTCACCTGAAGATGGCCAGAAGACTCTGCGCCGACATATCGTGGCAGGACCTTACTGACATCCGGCAGTTCTCCCGTGTTTTTATGGAACAATCAGTACGCCGGCAAAACTTTAAACATCATTGGGAAAATTATTAAAAATTTTTGTTGCAGCATATTTGACACCTTTCTGAGTCACTGATAGGTTTAATAGTTATGAAGGTCACTAATCCCTCTAGTATTGTGCGTAAGTACATTATTGTTTTTCTGTAATTGGGGTGGATTTCTTGTGAAGTATTTCATTAGCGAGTATATGCCCTGCAACGGAGCAGTTTAAATGTCTGGCTTCTTGAAGAGATACCCACATGTGTCCGTGGGTGAACACCACATAGTATACTTACTGCCCCCTTCTGTACAATCAATACTTTGTTTGTAAGTTATGAGATATCCCAGAAAATAATTGTGTATGACAGTATTGAGTGGAAATACGCAAAATATATCAGGGGTTTCTTTTCAGGATTAGCAGTTATACAAAGAGCAAAACTGGTTGAATTTGATTGTTTGAGAAGTACAGAGATATGCTCCTTCCAGTTCAACTTTTCGTTGGTATCTACACCCAAAAATCTGGAACATTCTATCCTATTCTCTGCCTCCTGTTGATGTACTAGATCAATTGTTGGTATAACTATTTGTTTTACAGATCTGAACGTAGTGGGTCTCGTTCAAAATTAAAGGAGAATCTATTTTCAGGGAACCACGTGATAGTTCTTTGGAAAATATCATTTAACAACTCTTCTGTTGCTTCCTCTCTAGTGGTATTTATTATAATACTAATACTGTAGGCAGAAAGTGCCAATTTGGCATGTTGAATGTCAGTTACATACAGAAGAAATAGTTGTGGAACTAAAATTGAATCCTGTGGGACCCCCTTAAGAAAATTCCGTAATACTCTAGGCTTTTTTTTAATTTTTTTTTAAGAGAATGTCATGATATACACAATCAAACACCATGGAAAGATTACAGAAAATATTATTTATTGCTTGTACTATTTGATTAGTGAGTGTATAAATAGTATTCTCAGTCAAGAAACCCTTCAGGAATCCTAGGTATGATATGCTAAGTAAATTGTTTCTGCTGAAGTGAGCGACTACTCTTGAGTGCATTACTTTTTCGATTATTTTAGTGCATTGGCTCACGACAGAAAGATGTGAACATTAGGCCAGCTTCACCGTTTCTCGGACAAACGTTTTCTGGATCTGGGCCTTAAAACTGTGGCTTTTGCCTACGTAGCTTATGTCAGTGGATCTCCCAATTTGCGGCTCGTGTCGTCACTAGAAAGCCTGTCCATTCCTTTTCGACGCCGGAGGCATTCTTAATTTTCAACTTCTCGCCACCGCAACGTCGCCAAAATGCATCCATTTCGCTGTCAGCTGAGGTCCTAATGTTTTGGTCTTTCAGTATATGCAGAAGAAACATATGAGTGTAAGGATCTCTTTGTCTTTTCAGATGCCTACAAGCGAGCAAAGCTCTTGCCCTCGACCTGTTCTGCAACAGGGCAATGATGGTGCGGCGCTGGGGATATGGGGGAGCTAAGCAAAGAGGCAGGACCCGTTGGGATCAGGAGCATGGAATAGGGAGTGCGTTTATGAAAGTTTAATAGCCTGGGGCGCGGCGGCCCCTGCTGCCGTGGAGACGCTGATGCAGCATGACACGAAAGCAGCGCTGGTTGCCTACGGCAGGGGCGCAACACGTAGGCAGCGGCACGCGCGAGCCGTACCTCACTGGGGACAAAGGGAACTGCTTTGTCCAACCTCAGTAGGCCCGCCGCTGGAACCGCAGCGATAACACTCGAAATGATAGTAAAGGCTTCCAAAAATCTTTTTTCCATCCACCTCTGAGAAGTTACCATTTTCTGTACCTCGTTTTAAAGGTGTCTACTACTGCTGTTAGTAAGATCACTGCACAAAATATTACTTACCGCATTAAAATAGAGCATCTGTCACTGTAGTGTAGAACTGACATCCGGTGGCAATGTGCCCTTTCGCTGCTGACCTTAAGTTATGGCAGTTAACGGGACCCGGAACCTAAAAATTATGAAATGTTGGGTTTTCAGTTTATTGTGAAATAAAACACTACAGATCCTCCTCTTTAAAATGACATATTAATCTTACCTGTAGCTCAACTCCAAGTATTGAAAATATTATTTTCAATAATGTGCTGCAGACGGCATGTCACGACATTGAATTTCCATGGATACATGTTCAATGAAAACATCGTTTTTCAAAACTTCCGGTCTTCCCAAAGACTTTATATTATGTTGGCAACACGATTTGATAGGCAATTGTTTTGTATGCGTATTAGGGTCTTTGGATACTGTTGTTTACATTGAGCATTTGGTGGTTATGGCACGATTTGTGTTGTATTTCTATTTCGTAACTGGAACTTATCAAATATGCCTCGATTTAATAACAGAGTTTACAGGAGGAAGAAGCCTCCTCCGAGGTACACTAGTGGGACTGTGAAAATTTCTTCGACCTTGGGAAATGATTCTGAAAATGGTGAGGTTATTCATGAAGTGAAATCTAGTCCTGTCTCTAGCACATGCAAGAAGTTGCATGGATCAACTGAAAAATACTGCAGTTTATTGGAGAAGTGTAGACAGGATAATGTGAACGAAATAATTAATATTTCATTGCTCTCAAAGGTGAATGAGACTTCAGTACTGTGTAAGGAATGTTGCGAATTTGAATATGTCAGTAAACGTCAAGCGACACATAGGACTTGCAGCAGAAATCTGTCTCCATTGTACTAGTTGTCGTTACAGTGTTTCATTTTGGAACTCAGAATATGTCTAAATAGGCCAAGGTGAATCTGATAGTGAGAAAAGCAAGTACTATGGTGTAAATATTAGATGTGTTTATGCTCTAAGGTCAATCGGTAAGGGATACTCTGCTGGTCAAATGTTTTGTGGTGTAATGAATATACCACCACCGCCAACGAAATTCTCAAAATTTGTTGAAGATACTGCCCAAGAATCCATGAAAGAAGCAGTGGAGGAGGCTGTGGCGGTGATTGAAGAAATTCCAGATGTTCGGAATCCTTGGGACCTGACTGTCGCACTAGATGGTACGTGGCAGAGGCGCGGGCACACTTCACATAATGGGGTTCTGATACTACAATAGTTATAGATGTTGTAATTAAATCCAAGTACTGTAGGTGTCCTAAAAGAGTGAAGGATGAGCATGCAGAAAACTGTCGAAGGAATTACAGTGGGTCTAGTGGGGCCATGGAAGTTTCCGGTGTGAAAGACATTTTCAGCCGCTCTCTTCTGTGGTACAAGGTCAGATACCTACAGTTTCTGGTTGATGGTGATTCGAAGTCTTTTGCTGCTGTATCTGAGCTGAAACCTTATGGAAATGATGTTACCATTACTAAACAGGAGTGCATAGGTCACGTTCAGAAACTTATGGGAACAAGGCTGCGTCGACTGAAGACCACAATGAAAGGCCAAGTACTCAGCGATGGAAAACCTTTGGGTGGAGCTAAAAGATTGACAGACGAGGTAATCAACAGACTGCAGAGAGACTATGGACTGGCAATAAGACAAAATACTCACAGTATTGATGCAATGGAAAAGGCTGTAATGGCACTTTACTGTCACACCTTATCGACTGATGAGGAACCACTACATCGATTATCCCCACAGGGAGCCAATTCCTGGTGCAAGTACAACAAATATCAGGGATCTGAACGTGTATAGAAGCATCATCACAGTCTACCAGAAACTGTCATGAAAGTTATAAAACCAATTTTCAGAGATCTTTCTGCAACTGAACTTTTGAAGAAATGTCTCCATGGACGTACACAAAATCAAAATGAGAGTTTGAATAGTGTAATTTGGACCAGAATCCCAAAAAATGTGCCTGTGAAAATTCATACTCTTCATTTATGAGTATATGATGCCATTGCTACGTACTTTGCAAAAACAGACATAATGTCTTATGGGATAACAGCAATCAGTGATTTTATAATGTTTCTTAAAATCCGTCTTTTTTTTTATTATTCATATGACCGGTTTCGGTTCATTCAGAACCATCTTCAGATCTGATATTTCAGTTACAGGAGTAACCCGTCCAAATCCAGCAACTTTCACATGCTACGTCACATGTTCCCTCAAGAAATCTAAGAAATGACTTCATCGTGTTTCGTCTCTCTCTCTCTCTCTCTCTCTCTCTCTCTCTCTCTCTCTCTCTCTCACTGACACACACACACACACACACACACACACACACACACGCACACACACACACACACACACACACAAACGCACACACACACGTACGCACGCACAACAACTACCACCACCAACAACAACAACTACAACAACAACAGTAACAGCCGGCCGCGGTGGTCTCGCGGTTCTAGGCGCGCATTCAGGAACCGTGCGACTGCTACGGTCGCAGGTTCGAATCCTGCCTCGGGCATGGATGTGTGTGGTGTCCTTAGGTTAGTTAGGTTTAAGTAGTTCTAAGTTCTAGGGGACTGATGACCACAGCTGTTAAGTCCCATAGTGCTCAGAGCCATTTGAACCAACAGTAACAACAAAAACAACGAACTTCTCCCTCTCCATGACAACGCAAGGCCTCACACAAGTCTGCACCCACACCATTCCCCTCACCCAAGAGGAGTTCGGAAGACTCATCCACCGTACATCCCGGATCAAACACTTTCTCACTTCCATGTATGTGGGTCGATGAAGGATGCTATTTGCGGAAGGCAGTAGGTTGATGATGTGGTGGTTAGTGACGCAGCAAGACATTGACTTCATCGCTGACCAGGAGAGTGGTACCATGCGGGAATGCAGGCCCCGCTACGGTCGCAGGTTCGAATCCTCCCTCGGGCAAGGATGTGCGTGATGTCCTTAGGTTAGTTAGGTTTAAGTAGTTCTAAGTTCTATGGGACTGATGACCTCAGCACTTAAGTCCCATAGTGCTCAGAGCCATTCGAACCATACAGTCCCTCCCAGTGAGTTGGTGTAAGACCGTCTCATTGAACGGAGAGTATTTTGAAAAAATAATGGTTCGCAACCAAAACAGTGCGAAATAATATGGTGTATTGGAATGCTTAATAAAACCAACCTGCTTTCAGCAAAAAAATGTGTTGCGTTACTTATAGAACGACACTCGCAACGCGGGCTACGAACACTGGTCATAAAACGATCCAAACAAACGGTCCAAACCCTCACAAGCCGGAGACAACAGTCACACCTGTCAATGACCGTCAGTTTGAAACCCGGCAGGAATTACTACGATCGAGGAATGGAGATACGCCTCAATCAATTTACAATCGAACAGGACGACGAAAACTGCATGTAATGGATATTTAGGGTCGGGTATTTACCAAAAGTCTAATGTTGCCAGCAATACGGTCAGAAACAAATCTTCAGCGTACCAGACAGCATAGAAACTAGCTGACTAGAGACGTGTAGTGTTGCGTCTTTTCAAATGATGCGAGGCTCCAAGTGCAATCCTTTCTGTGGAGGCTGTACTTAAGGTTCTAGGTGGTTCTGTGATTTTTGTGTATCTTTTCCATACCGTGACTTTGGTCCAGACAGTCACATTTCCTTGATTAAGAATCAAGACCTTTATTTCAACCTTCTCGATGACTGCGTGCTGCACTTCCTTCTACTTCTTCTTAACGAGTATGTTGTGGATACTTCTGTGCTCCAAGATGCCAGCTGACCTGTTTTTGGTTTGACGGACACTCATGCTCCGTATCGCACCTTGACTGGACAGCGAAATTACCTGACCTCCATCACATAGAAGATCTCAGGGAACATTTGAAACACTAAGTGAAACTTAGCGATTAACATCCAGGTAATTTGGTAGATGGATTGACGGTTTAAATAATCCTCGTAGGAAAAAATGACATTAGGGAAAAATATTTCTTTTGATGTCCCGTACAACCTCCCAGACTTTGTCGGTTTAAATACTTTCACCCCGTACAACAGAATAGAAATACCCTTTTGCCAAAACAAAACATTTCTGTATTTTATAAAATTAATTAAGCCGGGGTCCATACAATTAATAAAAAATGCTTTTCATTATATAAAAGGATAAAAGGCAACCATTACCTTGATGTCATAACCATGCAACAAAAGTAACAATTTAAAATGCGTGACACTCTGCTATAACCAGTTATCATATCTCAGAAAAAGACTGCGTTTCTGTGGCGGTGCCACGTTATTTTGCGGGAATTTGGTGATTAGACTGCACTTAAATGCGGTGATTGTGATTAAGAACGTGAAAGACATTACAAGTTTAAAGGAAGGGGCATACCTGTCATGTATTTCGTGTTCTAAGAGTTAAGCCATTCATAGCGCTCTGCCTTGGTATTTCTCCTGGTTAATCAAAATTATAAACGTACACATTTTTATGTCTTTACTCTGGCGCCTAAGTCGACATGATACATTGTTAGCATTTGAACCCGCATTCGACAGGAATCGGGTTCCACTCTTCTTTCAGCCCTCCGGGCTGAGGTTTTCCGCTTTACTTCCGTACACTTGGCCATTTCTAGATTTTGAGTCATCTACAATGACCTCTTAGTCACAAGTGTGATAAATCGTGAAAATTCCTTCGTGAAACTTCGGTACGGCACGCAGTTTTAATCTGCCAGGAAGTTTCATATTAGCGCACACTCCGCTGCAGAGTGAAAATTTCCTTCTGGTGATAAATCGTGTCATTCCTTATTTCCTTTTCAGCGCAAGTGTCTGTATTCGTCCTTTTGTGCCGGCCACGATGTGGTGTGCGACGCGGCAGCGTGGGATACGGAATCGAATGTCATGTTACGACCGCGAGATTTCTTTCTCCATCCTCAGTAGTTGTTGGCATATCTCTCTTGTAACAGCTTTCGCATATCATTGCAACATCTACCGCCAGGATTTAACTCCCCTGACGTCGTCGATTCCGTTAACATGAAAGTTTTCTGGATATTAAATCGCGTCATATTTTAATAACCAACGGCAAAGGATGGAGGACCTCTTCTGGGCCTACTGGTATATTTTGTTGTCCGAGGTCCTTCATATTTTCTCATGACTGCTCTAATCAGCATGAAATTACGCCACAATTTGAAAATGTTCATATCACTGGTCTCTCTTCTCCTCCCACCTCAAGAAACCAATAATATTAACGTTTCTTGACTTCTGACGTAATGTCATCCTCAGTAAAGCAGTCACGAGGAAGTATGTTATTTACTGCAACAGTATCGGGGGATTCGTATATGGTATTCACATGACAACTTCGTTTGTGATTGCCAGTTGATCTGTAGCGAATTGATATTTCCATACAACTCGCCGTGTGAACATTACCTATTGAGGAGAAGGAAGAGATAAGCGTTTAATGTCCCGTCAACAAAGGTCGTTAGAGACAGAGCACGAGCTCGGATTAAGGAAGAATGGAGAAGGAAAACTGCCGTGTTCTTTCGAAGGAACCATACAGGCATTTGCCTTAAGCGATTTATGGAAATCACGGGAAACCTAAATAAGGATGGCCGGACGCCGGGTTGATCCGTCGTCCTTCCGCATGCGAGTGGGCTAATCGTTCGGTCATTACTCATGGCGACAGATTAAAGTATTTTTATGTGTCTTCTTGTCACATACCCAGGAACCAGCCTCAGGCTATTAAAACAAAGCTGAAACTTCCCTGCCTTAAAGGCTACGAAAACTAGTTAGCAGAATAAAACTACTATATCAGAAAATAATTCGTTTTAGAGCTCCGTATATGTATATCGCCAAAAAAAACAAAAAAATTTGTCAGACCGGGAGGATAACCAAATCGTCAGATTCAATGAACAAGCTCGTGCTACCACAGAATCCGTGATGGCAAACCGTTGATGCCACGCACGGCAGTGAAACGCATGCGCCGATTACGGAGCGACGGTCATAGCCGACCCCGCTTCCACGCCGTTATTACGTCCCGTAGCTAAAGCACACGTGGCTCGCGTGTTGGGCGGCCATTACGTTTATGAGGATCACATGCTCGATCTGGCTGCTGTCAGGTGGAATCACCCGTCAGTTACGCACGCAATCTGTATTTCAGCGGTCGGTAGTCGGGCATTCAGCCAGTCTCCTGATCACAAGTAATCAATCTTTGCTATTCTTGTCTTCTTCTATAGCACGTACGGGCTAAAGCATCACCACAATGGAAGACTGCATTGCCTTTAGTGTTTACATGATATAATGAGCAATTATTCCCCGTACCCTCATTTTCCAGACCTGCCTGGACTTTCACACTTGCACGTTACACCTCCGCCCACTCCATAACTCAGCCGTTTTCGCGTACTAGGGAACATTTATCAGTTCGCATCCATTTACTCATCCCTTTTCCTACAACATTATTTCATTATTTCCTTTCTACTTTCTTCAGACCACTTCACATCTGTTATCTTACTGCTTCTGTCTTGGAATCTTTCTAAACTTTTCTCTCTGAAAATATCTTATTCTGCTCCTGCTTCTTCTGCTTTCGTGTTATCTGTTTCTTGTTTTTTTTTTTCTCTTCTCTTATTTGTCTTGTTGGGAATTTCTTTTCACAAAGATACTTTGAAAGCCTGTTACAATTTTCTCCGCCAGCCGGAGTGGCCATGCGGTTCTGGGCGCTACAGTCTGGGGCCGAGCGACCGCTACGGTCGCAGGTTCGAATCCTGCCTCGGGCATGGATGTGTGTGATGTCCTTAGGTTAGTTAGGTTTAATTAGTTCTAAGTTCTAGGCGACTGATGACCTCAGAAGTTAAGTCGCATAGTGCTCAGAGCCATTTGAACCAATAATTTTTTCCTTTAACTTTTGAATTCATAAGAGACTATGATACCGGTGTTTACGCCCAGAATGGTACCTCTTTATACAAAATATGATACATATGTAAATAAACGCAATGTGATAAATTTTATTTCAAGTTTAGTTGTGGCAAAAACTTTCAATAAGAGCAACCGAATAATGAAACTGATTTTAAAAGAGCTGACCACGACAAAACTGCAACTATAAGGGACAGTCAAACGGAAACCGAACACCCGCCACAACGGACCATGGAATGGTTCCATTCAACAATAATCACGACATGTGTTAAGACATCTATCCCACCAGTAGAAGAGACGATCAATTAGAGTTTCGTACAACGCGATCAGCCGCTGACTGATCCACAACTGCACCCACTTTTGCACTTTCTCGACCGACTGAAAGCGATGCCCACGCAAATCCGACAGTGGAAACATTCCACATCTCCCACGCCAAAGAAATTCAAAGCTCACACAACTTTCGGTAAGTTGCACGATAACACCCGCCCACACACTGCCAATCGGACGGATGCTTCTCTGTAGTGATTTGGTCGGAAAACAATGCAACGACCCCGTACAGGTCGGATCTTTCGCCGTGTGATTTTCCCATCTTCGGCAACCTGAAGAACGATATGCGTGGACGTCGGACTAGGGAGTGCAAGAATGAGTGCCGTTGTAGATCCGTCATCGGCCGACCGCGTTCATTGAAATAGGAACTGATCGTCTCCTCTTCCTGCGGGATAAATGTCTCAACGGACGTGGTGATCACTTTTGAATGGTACCATTGCATGGACCCGTTGTGGCTGATTTCCGGTATTCATGTCACTGCCCCTCATATAATCTTTACAATAGTCCTTCTACATCTACCAAATAAACATTTTGTAATGGACCTCACCTCATCAAAACTTTCGCAGGTTAACCGAAATATTAGATTCAATATAAATTGTGGCCATAGTGGGTTGGCTTTGTAACTTAAATTATTTATTCCTCATATGTAGATTTTCTGAACGTATTGTAAGTAGGCTGTTTATGTTTTCTCAGGCTGTTTATGTTTTCTCTATGTAAGTAGGCTGTTTATGTTTTCTTATTGGCAACGTTACGTAGCGCTCAATATGAAAATCACTGGCTGTGCTGTGTGCAGTCTGTGGCTAGTTTGCATTGTTGTCTGCCATTGTAGTGTTGGGCGGCGGCAGCTGGATGTGAACAGCGCGTAGTGTTGGGCAGTTGGAGGTGAGCCGCCAGCAGTGGTGGATGTGGGGAGAGAGATGGCGGAGATTTGTAATTTGTCATGAACTGATATATATATTATGACTTGTGATGATATTAAGGTAAATACATTGTTTGTTCTCTATTAAAATCTTTCATTTGCTAACTATCCCTATCAGTAGTTAGTGCCTTTAATAGTTTGAATCTTTTATTTAGCTGGCAGTAGTGGCGCTTGCTGCATTGCAGTAGCTTGAGCAGCGAAGATTTTTGTGAGGTAAGTGATTTGTGAAAGGTATAGTTTAATGTTAGTCAGGGCCATTCTTTTGTAGGGAATTTTGAAAGTCAGATTGCGTTGCGCTAACAAAGTATTGTGTGTCAGGTTAAGCACAGTCCTGTAGAAATGTTCAAAGGGGAAGTTTCAGTATCTGACTGCCAAAAAATTATTGTTCTATTAAAATATTTTTATTATTCATATCGATTCATTTCGTAACATCAGTCTTGTACCATTAAATTAGTAGTCACAGTTATCAACTTAAACGATTTAAAAATTAATTTACAGTAAACATAATATTGTTATGATTCAGTTCTCATGAAAACAGAATTCTGTCTTTATTTATTATTTTTCGAATTTTGCTATCGATAGTGAATTCAGTCTTATAAAATAAAGGGGAGCTACTATTTTTCAAATCGTAAAACTTTTTAACCTTTGTTATAACCTTTAGACCTACAAATCTTCAAGTAAACAATTGTTTCCAGGAAACATCATACTAATTAAATTTGAAAAACGGTTTCAATTTAGACAGTCGCATTAATACGAGTTGGGCTTCACCCCGTTCTAGAAGGGGCTGGGAGATGGTTTCGTGATAGGTATACCGATTTTTCGGTGTCGAGTGCATCAGAGTGGTTTTGGTAGCTATTGAGGTTGGTACATGACGTTCTCTGTTCGACTGTCTTCTTTGCCTAGATCAAGCAAGTTGCGCAATTCATATATGAAAAGTGTTGTTGTAAAATGCGTAACAAGAAAGTATAAATGAATGAAGGAAATAGTTGAAAGCAACATAATATTCCAGCGACTTTCATTTCTACAACCCTGGCCAAAATCTTCTAATAGGTTATATAGGAACAGACATCAAGACAGACTTTGCAAAATAAGTACTATTTGTCAGCAAATATAATGTTTCGGGCTTTCTTAAAATATTTAAATGTTGTTCCTTCTATGAAATAATAAGTACATTGTAGTAGCTTTTGCTTTGTTACAAATAGATAATAAATAAGGGAGGGTACTACAGTGTGTAAGAATTGCATCTTATAGATACAGTTCGTGCTATTTGAATGTTCTGTGCTTTGTCCTATAAAAGCAAATAATTTGAAAGAAACTGAGCTCGTGAGGTAGCAGAAATGTACTCGATGTCTCCATCTTCGCTGGGTTGTATCTTGGAAGTGCAACAACGTCATAAACTTGACAGTATTCTTGTTGCTTAATAAAACTAGAGTCTTTGAATAATACAGGTTATTCCCTCAGGCCTTTAAATGCTTTTAAATGAATGTAGTGCTCTTAGTGAATGCATATGGAGCTATGGAACACATAGAAGCTTAACTCGAACAGTTCATCAGAAGGAGAGTTTAACCTGAAGAAATACCAGGGCAGTAAAAACAAGCTCGAAAAATTCCAAATTATGCTCACACGTAGTTTAATGTTCAATACTTGAGAACAATGTATCGAATTTCATATAAAAATATAATTAAACGGACCACTCACCTTTAAATTATCAGCCGGATTCAACAGAAAAGAGAAAATCGCCACGTAGTAGCATTAATGCCCGAAATATTATTCGAACAGTGGGAAAGCCATAAGATAAGGCACTTGAAATTTTCGACGATGAAATAAAATTAGATATTCATTCCACGTCTTCTGAAAACTGTCTTCCTATACTTGTTATAGAACAGTGTTATTTGGGGCATTCTGGAGTTTTGTACTTAAACAGATTGTTTTACCGGTTATCAGAAATTGTTCTCAAATTGTTTTATTTAAGTGAGTGGTTTTGTCTTAATTGTGAAGGTCTTGTTGACTTAACTGATAAAATTTCATTCCCAGAAGACTGTTAACAAAATTTTTGATACGAAATATGTTCAGTACATATTTTTGCCCGATCCTCCCACTCTCAGGCAACCTTACCCCGGTAGTGCGTTGTTAAACTAATGAAGGAGATATCGTTACAAAGCATTCTGCTACCAACATGTGAGATTCTGTGCTATTCTGTTTGAATAGACGTAGATCGTCTTCTAAGTCTGAAGGGCGGATGTGCACTCTTACACTAACCGCTGCAAAACTTGTTTAAAACCAGAAAACTGCTCAAAGAAAGTTTGTGAATTTTAAAAACTTCTTTTAATAAGAAAATTTTCAAGGATTTTTGGAATGAAATACAAATCCGCATTGAATAGTGTGATCTTTTCAGTACACAACAAAGATGAATAAATGGTGAAAAAAAAAGGTCGACAAATATGGGTCAGAATCGCGGAACGAATGCCAGAATCGAACAAGCGTGCAGTAAACGTTGAAATTACGGAACTTGTGCAGAATCTCTTATCTTAATTCACGCAACAGAAGCGCAGTTTCAAAGATACGAAGCGCCTCAGCATAAGTAATGGTAATAAAATGCTTCGTAAATAAAGTTTTGTGGTCACGTAATCAAATCAGATAGAAGTTCGAGTTCCATACTATCGACAATATTATAAGTCCGAACCACAACGAAATTGCCTAACTATTTAATCGTAACTGGAAAAATTGTCACTGAAATATTTTCATGCAGTTACATTCTCCGTTCTGATTACTGTTTATTTTTCATTTACTTTTTTTACACTACAGATGTCCAGTGACACATGTGGTCCATAGGTCTATTGTCTGTTACAGTCTGAATAGTGATAGCTACTTACTTACTAGAGCATAAATAAGTTATAAGAATGGAAGTTAAAGTCCATTACTACTGTTATTGTAATTTATACTGCAAAACTGGCTCAACAACTGGCATGAGGACCCAGGAAATATTGTGTAAACTGACTCAGATCAAAAGTGAACATTTTAGTTAACATACAATAAGAGAAATACTTTTAACTATACATACATGAAGATATAAACACTATTACTTACAATCCTCTACAGTAAGTATTCTTTGTGTTAGCCTTCAAGTTTATTAGCTAGTAAACTATTCGGAATGATTCCATTTTTATTGATGTAACTTCAGTACTGTACTGGAAGTTCAGTAGAAACAACATTTAAGCAAAACAATTAAGATAGTATCTTTCAAATTGTACTTCGGTGAAAGTTTAGCTACCATTTTATGAAAAAAAAGAACAAAAACAAGTGGAGTACTTCTAAAACTAGGTTCATTGTACGGTTATGAAATTTACCACTCCACAGAAGTTATTAAATTTTGTTATAAAAATCGTTACTTTTCAGTTCAATAACGTAGGATACACGGAAACATTGTAGCACTTGGAAGCGGAGCCTTGGTAAATGACCAGGTATTAAACATGGGTGTTCGACACAAAATTTAAACAAAATAGCATTATTATATGGACAAGAAACCAAATAACTGGTTCATGAAATTATACAGTACTCAACTGACAATTTAAGATGAAGATGGCGGCTGTGGTGATTTTCTGTGGTTACTCAAAAAGTCGGCAATATTACCGTGGTTCTTGCTGTGTAACAGGCACTGAAGATTCTCTTCTTAGCGTCGGATTTTCCTAGTACAGAACTAACCAATGTGTGCTATGAATAACAGGTCAAATTTCTTACACATCCGAGGCTATATTATATAATCTTGCTGTTCTTCTTGCCTCTTTCAGCACGCAAGATGCGAACATTTGCCTGCTAGCCGCAGACTCCCGCTATCTGCCACCGACTAACTCTTGCACAAAGTAGCCTTGCAGTTCTACCGCCAAATCGATCATTTATGTTCCAGCAACACGTGTTTCGTTGCGGACGGACTTCCCTCCAGCTCTTACATGATTACAAACGTAAGCTACCTATGCATGAACCAGTATTACGAGTAAAAATTTGACGTTTACGTGTTTTGTAGAACATTACTTTTGCAATTACATCCACAGATTAATTACAATGACATAGTGGGCATAAATAATGTATAAAACATTTACATAGATCTTATATAAAGAATGTAGTGATACAGAAGTCGCATTAAACATAAGCAGACAAAGAAGTTGTATAAGTAGAAATAACATTGACGTTGATGTTACAGATTGTCTTCCATCGTTTAGCGGGCCTAGTCTATTACTTGGATATCTTCATGAAAGCTCTCTTCTCCTTTCCGGCATCATCCAGAGTTGCAGGTGTGTTCAGAACTTTGAAAAACTGAATCTTGAGACTCATCAGACGCCCTAACTTCTTAAACTTTTCCAGAATCATGGGTAGAACAGAAATGTAATGTGGGAACTTTTAGCTCCGTAGCAACTTATTGACTAACATTCTCCTTCAATGATATTTCACGAACACGAGCGTGGCGACAGTATGTCCACATCCAGTGCACAGTGCGCAGTGCATAATGTCTGCAAAAAATTCTTCTTGGCGACAGTGTTACACGACTTGACTTGTGTTACCGGTAAAATTTTAAGCTTGATGGCCATCCAAAGATACTCTTTATTCGAGAAGCCACTTTTACAGATGATGAAAGTAACAACGCACGCATCAACGTCTGATTTTTAACAAACAACCAATGTCATGCAGAGGAAGCAAGTTTCCAAGTTCGTTTCTCTATCGAAGTGCGACGTTATTTGTTTAAGGATGTATCTCGAAGGAATAATGGGACGACCAAAAAGCTTATTTCATTTTCGAAAGTATTCTAAGAGAGCAAAAAAGAACGATGCACGAAGAATGTATCCGAATAGGACGGAAATCGCTATATGTAGCGGACGTACACAGACAAACAAATTATTACAATTCCACAAAAACTGGATGCTTTGTTCAAGCGAAAGAACTTAACAAATAGAGCAAGTCAATAATGCGTCGTTCCACATCTGACACCTGTCCGAGCAGTTACTCGGCTTGGCATAGACTCACAGAGTGTTCGGCAGTCCTGGTGAGGTATATCGTGTCAAATTCTGTCCAACTGGCGGGTTAAACTGTCGAAATGACGAACTGTTTGGAGGCCCCTGTCCACAATGCTCCAAACTTTTAGAGTTGGGGAGAGATCTGGTAAACTTGCTGATCATAGTAAGGTTTGCGAGACAAGCGGTAGAAACTCCCCCGTACGTGTGTGGGCATTATCTTTCTGAAATGTAAACCCAGGATGGCTTGCCATGAGGGCAACAAAACGGGCAGTAGAATATCTTCGACGTATCACTGAGCTGTAAGGGTGGCGCGGATGACAGCCAAAGAGCTCCTGCTATGAATGAAATGGTATCTCTGACCGTCACTCCTGGTTGTCGGGACGGATGGCAGGTGAAAATCAGGCTGGTATCCCACTCAATAATTCAAAAACAGTCTTAATCGCAATTATTATTATTATTATTATTATTATTATTATTATTATACCGCCGTTATGAAGACAGGAGTGACACCACCAGCAGTCGACCAATGGTGTAAACGCCCAGAAGATGATCCCTACGTCGGATTGAAATCGGTTGGCGGTATAATAATAATAAGAGCGATTGAGACTGTTTTTGAATTATTGATTAATCATACTAATCGCTGCTTCTCTCCACAACCATGTTGGTATCCCATTGCTGTCAGGGGAGTCTCCAGACACGTCTTCGGCCTGGAATCTCATTGACTGGTGTAGAGTGGTTTTCAGTGATGAGTCTCGCTTCGAACTGAGTCACGATGACCAGTGAAGACGCGTGCTGATACGACCTCGACAGCCAGGAGTGATGGTCCGGGATGCCATTTCATTTCATAGCAGGATCCATTGGGTTGTCACCGGCGCCACCCTTACAGCACAGCGGCACGCCGACGATATTCTACGCCTCGTTTTGTGGCCCTTCATGGCAGGGCATCCTGTGTTTATTTTTAATCAAGATAACGCCATTCCGTACCGGGAAAGAGTTTCTATCGCTATTCTTCATACTTCTCAAACCCTGCTTTGCCCAGCAAGGTCGCTGGGTCTCCCACCAATTGAGAACGTTGGGAGCATTATGGGGAGAGGCCTCCAATCAGCTCAGGATTTTGACGAGCTAACGCGCCATTTTGACACAGTTTATCACGATATCCCTCTGGAGGGCACGCAGTCAGTGCCAAGCCGAATAACTGCTTTCCTAAGGGCCAGAGGTGGACCAATGCGTTACTGACTTGCTCAGTTAGTGAAGCACTTCCGCCTGAATAAATCATCCAATATTTGTGAAACTACAATCATATGTTTGTCGGTAGATGTACGTTGCACCTACCGATTTCCGACCGAATCGGATAATTCATTCACGGTGCGTCGTTCTTCTTGTCTAACAGTGTACATCGGTTGACAAATTAGAGGACGTTTCGCTGACGACAGGTAAAACAACGTAGTTCCAGCGTGACGGGGCCCATCCGCATTCAACATGTTTGTGGAAATGTCTTAACAAAACTAATGTTAAATATCCCAAGTAAAGAGAGGAATTTGGAACCCCTCGTTATTAAAAAGTCAGAAACATACTTATTTAGCCAGTCTTGCTACAAATTAGGTGAATATCTAGATTCAGGGATTGAAACGCTCTGTCAGCTACACGGCAAGTTACGTCCACGGCAAGTTGCAGTGTTCATAGCATAGCTGCAAGGCAACTAAGGGTGTAGTGTAAATAGGACTCAAAACGTAGAGATTCAGATGTATATTTTGAAATAATGGGAAGTCCAGGTTGGAACAATATTATGGAAAGGATAGATTGCTACTCACCGTGAAGATGACGCACAGAGTTGCAGAATAGCACGACGACGATAGATATCTTCAGCCGCATCGAATTATTTACACATTGTAACTGTTTAGGACATACCACAATAGCGTAGAGGAAATTGATGCAAACAGTTCGATACAGAACAATTGTGGTGTGTTAAGTAGGGAAAGTACCTCAAACTGGCCTGCAAAAACTAAAAATCCTACAGCGGATGCACGTTGCGCGAGATTTTCAGTATTCTCGTCCTCACTTCGTGCGAACTATTAGTCCTAGACAAAAAATAAGAAATAAATGAATAAGGAATTTAATCTAGTTTAATTTTGTGCTGCGACATGTAATCCCAGGACGCTGTGATATTCGGGTCAAAAATAGCTCAAATGGCTCTAAGCACTATGGGACTTAACACCTGAGGTCATCAGTCCCATAGACTTAGAACTACTTAAACCTAACTAACCTAAGGACATCACACACATCCATGCCCTAGGCAGGATTCGAACCTGCGACCGTTGCAGCAGCGTGGTTCCTGACTGAAGCGCCTACAACCGCTCGGCCACCTTTATATTCGAGTCATTCAAGACAAACGTTCCATAGAGCATATGTCCATATGAATCTTTTCGTTCAGAATCATTTATCCTATCACTTCTCCAAGCATGTATCTTTCCTTTAGGCTCAGCCTGTTTTCTCTTCATTGACTCTAATGTATGGACTGTCTTATCTGTGACACAAGGACATTTCATTGCACATTATACCAATGAAACGCATGGTTTTAGTTAGCATTTCAGCGCATAGTTAATCGTGCTTGGATATTCAGAATTGAGCCAGCAATTCGTCTTGGAGATTGCTGTATTTTTAGCAGCCCAAAATAACGAGATGTGAAACATTCTGTCGGATGCACGCCCGAAAGTTCATGGAATATTTTAGTGTCAACATTGTAGTAACTATTTTACTGATTCTTAAGCTCCATGACTGTGGATTACATTACTTTAGGAAAAACGCATTTTATGTAATTTCTTTTATCCCAATACGCTTTTCAGACTTCGGTCTATCTTCAGGTGACCTAATACAATTTTAAGTCTTCATTAGCACAGTATTAACACATCGACGACATTTTGGATACTGCAGCAACCCTGTGCAAAATAACGTTTTTTTATTTTTTTAATTTTTATTTTTTTAAAGCTACTACACTTCGCGAGCTGTATTTTTACGTTTTATTATGAGTGAAATGCACTTAGTGTTTGTTACTAAACAATTTTTCTTTGTCTGATGAACAAAAGTAGCGCAGCTCTCGTCACGTTTGCAATTGACATGTTTGTTTACATCGAAAATTAACCGTGTCATGTCAAAATTACATGTCGTTTAGAGGTTCTAAAAGTAATGCTGGAGCCAGATGAGTGCGTATACTAAATATTGTTGAAACTTCTGTCTAACTCAAAAACTAAAGTTGTAAGTAGGCTGTTTAGGCTTTTATATTGGTAACGCCACGTAGCGCTCGGTATGAAAATCACTGGCTGTGGTGTGTGCAGTCTGTGGCTGGTTGGCATTGTTGTAATATTTGCTATTGTAGTGTTGGGCAGTTGGACGTGAACAGCGCGTAGCGTTGCGAGTTGGAGGTGAGCCTCCAGCAGTGGTGGGTGTGGGGAGAGAGATGGCGGAGTTTTGAGAGCGGTTGATCTGGACGTGTGTCCATCAGAGAGTAAATTTGTAAGACTGGATGTCATGAAGTGATATATATATATATATATATATATATATATATATATATATATATATATATAATGACTTTTGAACACTATAAAGTAAATACATTGTTTGTTCTCTATCAAAATCTTTCATTTGCTAACTATGCCTATCAGTAGTTAGTGACTTCAGTAGTTAGAATCTTTTATTTAGCTGGCAGTGTTGGCGCTCGCTGTATTGCAGTAGTTCGAGTAACGAAGATTTTTGTGAGGTAAGTGATTCATGAAAGTTATAGGTTATTGTTAGCCAGGGCCATTCATTTGTAGCTATCATTGAAAGTCAGATTGCGTTGCGCTAAAGATAATGTGTGTCAGGTTAGTGATGATCAGAATAAGTAGAGAGAGAAATGCCTGAGTACGTTCAGTTTTGCTCATCTGTTTGAAAATTAAATAACGTAAGGGGTTTATCAGCACAATCATTCATAAATTTGTCTAAGCGGAGGTTTCAAAGTTACTTATATGAAATATACTGAGGTAGTCTTGGTTATTTCAGAGACCATATTTTATTATTATTTTTTTAGATAAATGACTTTAACAGTTGATATGGATGGATATTTATTCAACACAGTAGTGACTAGTTAACTAACTTATATCGAATATTACAAAAGTATTGCATCGCATGTTTATAGAGGAACTGGTACTGAATATTTTACTCACAGTTAATAATGAGTGAAGCCTGACATTTTCAGGGGGGGGGGGGTCTTAATATAATTTAACAAATAAATTTTTTTATCATAAATAGGTTTTTATGGCTAGACGGCAATTTTCAGTATACAATTACAATACGATGACCAGTTTCGGTTGACTATGAAGGTATTCGGGACAGAGTTCTTGCATAAAAATTTCGCGGTTCACTTGACGAGTCAGATTCGGATAAATTCCAAGTTTTCGATGACACCCTACAGCGAAAGCCGGAATTTCAACCCGATTTGTCAAATTCGGATAAAATTCCAAATTTTCGATGATACCGTCAATAGAAATCTGGGAATTTTATGCGAATTTGACGCGGCAAGTGAACCGAGAACTCCAGTATTGGTTGTTTTCTGCAACCACCCGTATATCGTTCAAATCGTAATGGAAAACTGTGAACATGCACTGAAAAACGTCGTCGTTAGCTGTAATCATGCAATGACAAAAATTGGTTCAAATGGCTCTGACCACTATGGGACTTAACATCTGAGGTCATCAGTCCCGTAGACTTAGAACTACTTAAACTTAAGTAACCTAAGGACATCACACACATCCATGGCCGAGGCAGGATTCGAACCAGCACCGTACCAGCAGCGCGGTTTCGGACCGAAGCGCCTAGAACCACTCGGTCACAGCGGCAGGCCATGTAATGATATGCATTCGCATTATGAATTAACAGGACCATTAGCAAGCCAGGTTGTAAACCATAATGTCGCAAGATGACGGTAATAACGAAGCAAAATTCCCAGTTACAGTAGTAAAACTTGCATTACATACCCGCGATTTGCGGCTGTTGTAGTGCGAACAGTTTTTGTTATCGTTACGGTTTACAGCCTGGCTCGCTTATGACGAAGCTCTTATGTACATACTGTCATAGACTTGTTCCACAGTACGAACGCATTTCCTTGCAGGACTACAGTACTGTTTTTCAATTCATATTCACCGCTTTTTTACGATTTGAACGAAGTGATACGATTTGAACGAAGTGAAGATGGTGGTAAAAGAACAATCGAAACTAGTGATAGAGCTGTTATCGTATAATGAAAGTTGCGGTCTATCCAAAAAGCGTTTTTTTACAACAAAATTTTCATTTGAAAAATATTGGTTAATACATTGACATATTGGACTGACATTCTTAACGAATACCAGCAGGGCAAATGACTTACGTTTTACGCAGTCATACAAAAGGCAGTTGCACCATTCATACAGATGGTAGTTGAATAGCGAAAACGCAGTCGCTGTTTTTTAGTGACGTGCTAATGAGAATTTAAATATGTATAAAGCCAACTGAAGATGGGCGAATGCCAGAAAAGCGTATTGGGTTGAACAAGAATATATAAAAAGTGGGTGATTGCTAATTTTGGTAATATACTGTGAGCTGTTTCAGACTAAGCTAGTGACTGTAATGTGGTTGAGAATTTTATGATACCAGTGACATTTGAAGAACATGCAGAAAGTCTGTGTAGAACAAAATATTGCGAGGCGGGTGGCACGGAATGACAGGTGCGATTGTTGGGAAGGCTCCCACCGCGGCGCCCCTTACTCAGGAGGGAGGCGCGCCCGTGGCGGCTCTGCTGCAGCCTGAAAGCAGCCGGGCTGGACAACGAGGCGTCGCGGTCGCCCCCGCGGACGAGCCGCCCCTCGCGACCAGGAGGGCCGGGACGAGGGCGAAGGGCGAAGGGCGGCTGCCGGCCTGTCTTTGACGGCGACGCTGAGCCGGGAGGAAGCGGCGACCGAATAGAAGAAGTGAGGGGAGCCGCCGGAGGGGGCGGCGGAGGGCGCGGGCATCGCCATCGCACGCGGAAGTAATTATGTGAGCGGCCCTCACCCCCACCCCCACCCCCACCTGCGTGCTTCTCTCCTAAATTGAATGTGCGCCCGGGCGGGGATAAGTAGGTTTAATCCCATAGGAATGTAACTGTATCTCGCAATACACTCCCGCTGCATCCTGCCTCCAGCACGCGAGCTCCCCTGTAGCCACCTTCTCACCGCCCTGCTCACTATCACGCACACGCACGCATAGGAAAACTCTCTGTCTCTCTCTCTCTCTGTCTGTCTGTCTCTCTCTCTCTCTCTCTCTCTTATCTCTCTCTCGCTCTCTCTCTCTCTCTCTCTCTCTCTCTCTCCCTCTCACTCACTCGCACACACACACACACACACACACACACACACACACACACACACACAGGCAAGCTGTCGGGATGCTACTATACATTGAGGTGAAAAAAGTTATGGGATACATTCTAATAACGTTTTGGACCTCCTTTTTCCCAGCGTATTGCGGCTACTCGACATGGCATAGGCTTAACAAGTCGTTCGAAGACCACTGCAGAAACAGTGAGGCATGCTGCCTCTATAGCCGTTGTCATGGATGTTCTTCAAACCAGTCGCAAACAATTGTGGCATGGTGACATTGGCGCGGTGCCATCTGTAAAAATTCCGTCATTGTTTGAGAACATGAAACAATTAATGGCTGTAAATGGTCTCCAACTAGCCGAATATTCAGAGGATCCCGTCCACTCCATGTAAACACAGCCCACACCATTATGGAGCTACCACCAACTTCTACAGCGCCTTGTTGGCAACCTGGGTCCATGGCTTTGAGCGGTCTACGTTGCACTCGAACCCTACTGCCAGATCTTACCAATTGAAGTCGGGACTCACTTGACCAGGCCAGGTTTTTCAATCGTATAGCGTCCAGCCGATACGGACAGAGCACAGGAGACACGCTGGAGGCAATGTCGTGCTGTTAGGAAAGGCCCTCTCATCGGTCGTCTGATGCTGTAGCCCATTAATGTGAAATTCTGCCGCACTGTCTTGACGTAAACGTATGTCTTACGTCCCATATTGATCCCTGTGGCTATTTCGCGCAGAACTGGTTCTCTGGTGGCACCGACAACTCTCCGGAAAAGCTGCTGCTCTCGGTCGTTAAGTGAAGGCCATTGGTGAGTTTGTTGTCCGTGGTGAGAGGTAATGCCTGGAATTTGGTATTATCGGCACAGTCTTGATACTGTGTATCTCGGAGTATTGAATTCCCTAATGATTTCAGAAATGGAATGTTCCATGCGTCTTGCTCCAGATACAATTCCGCTTTCAAAATGTGTTAATTTCCGTAGCGCCGGCTTAATCACGTCAGAAACCTTGCCACGCGAATCAAAGTGCAAATGACAGCTCTATCAAAGCACCGCCTTTTTATACCATATGTACGTGATTCAACTGCATATCTGTGTATGACTATCGTGTTTCTTGTCGCCTCAGTGTAATTGGTAAATTGCTTGATTTCCTGATTTTAAATGTAGCGCACGTTGGCCAAGCAGTGCCAGTTGAAGGCGCTGAAATGAACACCTAGTTTTGGAATGTGCTTCGTCAACTACGTGCAATACTTAGACGCGGTCTTCCGTTATTTCGTGCATTATAACATATCTGGCAATGTTCTGAGCAGGCAGTACCCCCGCGATTGTTTTGTTGCTGTGGTGATGTGCCTCGTTGGCCATCAGAGACTTAAGAATGAGGATGTTTTGTCAGTGCTTTCTCGATTAGTACATTTGGTAAACAGCTGCTAGTCTATACAGTTCTTTAGAGCTACTGTACTGAGCATCACAGCGGATTTCATGGTCAAATTTCGTCTTTTAATTGGTTTTTCATCGTGAAACGGTCCTATCCTCCGTTTTCGGAGCATCCGTGAAGTTGTAAGATGTCATGGTCAAAATCACGATTTCTTCAAAATGTGCGGGCGACAAATTAAGCGATCTGTTGCTACGCACGTTCACTCAGATACTTGTATTGCTGGACCTGTTTTAATCCTATGCACTGCGTGCAACACAGTGGGGTAAGAAACCTCCCAATGCACTGCGTGTAACATAGCAGGGTAAGAAACCTCAACCTGGGTTGAGGAGTAATTAATGACTAGGAAAGCAGATAACAGATTCTGAACCTTCTGATGAGGAGTGAAATGATACTGCCTTTCATAATTTGGGTATCAGTTTTATTTTGAAGTATACGAAAATTCAGCAGCGAATTAGAACATCTAAATAATTACATAAAGGAAAGAAATCTTACAAGAATAATTCTCTACCAACAGAGGAACCAAAATCGACAAAACAATTTTGGCTGCCGTCGTTGTTTTGAGGGAAATGCATAATTTGATCAATACGGCAGCAGCCGTTAAAATGATTCACATTTAAACGAGCATACAAACACAGAAAAGCCCGTCGTGCCCATGGCCGAGGCTGTGCCAGTTAAGGATGGAAGGTGGGATGAAAAAAAAAGTACATGTTTAAGTATTGTTTGTTATTACTCCTTTTCTGCAAAGTATACAGTTATCCATCACACTTAAGGTCCACATCCATAACTGACGAGTTTGGACTGGTAAGCAGATTTTATAAAAATATTCGAACTTGTAAATTCACAGTGGAATCTGCCTCCATTTTGACGACGTGGATGCCAATGATATTAGTGAAGAAGATACCCGAATCCACTATAAATCTGACAGCTTAGAATGTAGCTGAAGGAGAATGAAACTCAGCCGCATTTACTTGAATTACGTCCCTACTTTGCAGGCAGCGATATAACCGTAAGTTGCAATTGTATGTGAGAATGGCTGGCGCACGCCGTCTGGTTACGGCTGCACCAGTGACTGCGGCGACGCTCACCAGTGCTGAAACCTACCTACACACGTGGACTAAAGCTTGTCCAGTACAGCTCCCACCTCGGAATACCCCTGTAGTCTTCTGTACGCGTGTGAGATCTGCTTGCCCACAGGCTGAATAAACACAATGATTCACTGTGACCAGTATAGAAGAGTACCTCGAATGCATCAACTGGTCTTGAAGCTTATTAAATTCGTCATTCTGCTCCCAGACTGACGAATGTACAGCTCTCTGAGACACAATAGCACATTCACTAAAATTCAGAGGCAGTTCTTCCTCTAATGTGTGCAGCGTGGGACACACAGTGACAGATTTCCTCCGCACTCGGAGAGGACACGATCCTCACTGCCTTGCTTCTGCCCACAGAGCAAGACAAGGCGCCACTCTCTAAGCTACAGGGTGGAGTTTGTTTTCATCACACAATGACAGCTCTTGTCTCTGAAATCAGTATCTCCCTCCTATAACACGACAGCCAAACGGCGTCCACGTTGTTTAGCTGTGTCGTGGAAAGTTTCCATCTCAACTGCTAGTTTGGCGATGGGTCAAGAGCCAAGCGATATTTTCAAATTGAAGCCAAGATCATTGCACCTCTGTATCTATCCTTCTCGTCCAGATGCCATCTCTGTCGCTGCCTCACTCCACTATTGCATCAATTCCAACGGTCAACTCGCTCTAAGCGGGGCGCTGGACGGAATGCCGGACATTTGCCACGGCGGACATTTGCCACGGCGGACATTTGCCACGCTTGCCCCTTCGCCAGGTAGCGATCCCTCAGGTAAGGGACGCCCTTCCTCGTACTGCTTCTGTCCGCTTTCAAACCGCCGTCTCCACATCTTACTCGATACAACCATTACGTAAGGGACCTTCTTCTTCGACATCTTGGCGAAATACGAAGCTTCTTTTCCGAAATCGAAATATTTATAACTTTTGAGAAACGAAAGCAATACCGACGATTATGTCAGTATGTAATTAGCTCTGCCAAGTATAAATATAGATCCCTCTGTCTGTACGGTAGCTTCCTTTCACGCTTACTGATTGCGGCAGGGGGGCAACAAGAAAGGAACGATGTACAGAGAATGCGAATGTACGCTAGTCATTTCTTTTTGATTACTGCATTTGTTCGTAGTTTAATTACTACAACTGCATGGTCAAAGGACAATAAGGAAAGAAGAAATGGAAATGTTAATGTTTGAAAAGAAGAACGATGTACTCGATATTAATTTATTCTCTAAAATCCGATATCCCTTGCGGCGAAACATTAGTTAATAAATTGTAGCGGGACAATGTTCAAAACATGACTGAAAATACGTTCACTAAATAGAGATAAGAACATCTATGATTGTCATGTCATCTAAAGTCGACGTACAATTTTAAAATGTTAGAAATAAGGTTCAAATCGCTCTGAGCACTATGGGACTTAACTGCTGAGGTCATCAGTCCCCTAGAACTTAGAACTACTTAAACCTAACTAACCTAAGGACACAAAATTGTTGAGGCTTTCGTGGCCACTTGTTGACAAACTGCCTATTGGCTTCTGTCTCGGGTTCTTCGGCCGACGTTCATCTAATGTTTTTCTGACGTTTCGCCAGCACGAGTGGCTGGCATTGTCAAAGCTTCACTCTCCATTGCCGGTGGTGAACTGGAGCCGAGCTGGAGGACATCACACACATCCATGCCGAAGCTGGATTCGAACCTGCGACCGTAGCGGTCGCGCGGTTCCAGCTGTAGCGCCTAGAAGCGCTCGGCCACTCCGGCCGGCTAGAAATAAGGAAATGAAGTTTTACAGAATGCTACGCTTGTAACGTATGTTGTTGTTCTACATTGTTTAACTCTAGTATTTACAGGGTCACAGAGAAAGCACCATAGGTTTCGGAGGGAAAAGCCGTAATTGTAATGATCTGCACTACAACAGAAACAAGAAGCACTACTTAAGGAAAAATAATGTAATCTGTGTTTCAGCTCACAAGCGACATTGAAGCAGATAGTTCATGTGACTTAGTATCGGCAGAGGTTATATTCGACAACCGGAATAAATTAATAACTGGCTCCTTTTACCGACCCCTGGTCTCACATGAAACAGTTGCTGAACAGTTCAAAGAAAACTTGAGTCTCATCACAAGTAGGTACACTAATCATACAATTACAGTTGTCAAAAATACATTTTCAGACGCTATTGTAAATAGAAAACAACTTCCGTAATTTTTCTCAATGCTGTTTTAAAATTATTTTGAACAATTACAACATTAGACCATTGAAATTGTAAATGGTTACGAAAACACACTTGACCTCTTAGCCACAAATAATCCTGAGCATCACGACGGATACAGGGATTAGTGAACACACAGTCTAGCGGGGCTCAATTCAGTAACAAAGAAATTCACCAAAACTAAACGCGAAATATATCTATTTATAAAGTCAGCTAAAATTCGGTTGATGTCTTTCCAAGAGACAGTCTCCAATACTTCCAAACTATGTAAATGAAGACCATATGTGGCTTAAGTTCAAAGAAATAGTATCAACAGCACTCGAGAAATTCATACCAAATAAATTAATAAGAGACGGAACTGATCCCCCATGGTACACAAAATACGACAGAAAGCTGCTGCAGGAGCACTGATTAAGGCACGTATAATTTAGACGAACGCAAAATCTGCAAGATTGGCGAAGTTATACTGAGGCTCGAAATTTGGTGCGGATTTCAATGCGAGATGCATTTAATAGTTTCCACAACGAAAGTCTCTCTAGAAATGTGGCGGAAAATCCAAAGAGATTCTGGTCCTATGTTAAGTAAACCAGCGGAAAGGCTCAGTAAGTACTTTTACTGCACGACAGCGATGAGGAGGAGGAGGGGGAGACAAGGGACCCAACCCTTCAGAGCAGGTAAAATCGTGGCAAACGTCCGGCGTGGCAAATGTCCGGCGTGGCAAATGTCCGCACACCCGCTGGACCGCCTGTAGTGCCGTGGTCTGCCGAAGTTGCCTCGGCTATACCTGGCACAGAAAGTCACCCTGACTCTGGCAACGGCCTTGTCAAGAAGGACGGAGGAGCGGACGAAGGTTCAGGACACTCTCTTTCCATTGGTGTGAGAAACTGTCCCTAAATGCGGTAGAATCAGCAATGATAAACGGTGTGATGATGCAGAAGGCAATGGAAACCACTGCATTACACACATATAACTTGTATCCAAAGGATATGTGGCCTTTAACTAAAAAAGTGTCATGATGATCCATTGGCGAAAGATTCCGGAATAGTCCGCCATTCCGATCTCCGGGAGGGGACTGCCAGAGGGGAAGTGACCATGGACGCCGGTTGACTGTCGTGTTATAGGAGGGAGATACTGATTTCAGAGACAAGAGTTGTCATTGTGTGATGAAAACAAACTCCACCCTGTAACTTAGAGCGTGGGGCCTTGTCTTGCTCTGGGGGCAGAAGCAAGGCAGTAAGGATCGGGTCCTCTCCGAGTGCGGAGGAAATCTGTCACTGTGTATCCCAATAGAAAATCTGAAAATGGAAATGCAAAGGCTCAATGTAGATGTAGTAGGGGTCAGTGAAGTGAAATGGAAAGAAGACAGTAATTCTGGTCACATGAGTATTAGGTAATATTAACAGCAGCACAAAATGGTACAGTTGGAGTAGGATTCGTTATGAACACGAAGGTAGGGCAGAGAGAATGTTACTGTGAACAGTTCAGTGATACAGGTGTTTCTATCAGAATAGACAGCAAACCAACACCGTTAACAATAGTTCCGGTAGACATGCCGACGCCCCAGCTGAAGATGAAGAGATATTGTACGGGTTCTACAGTAAGTGAAGGGAGATAAAAATCTAATCCTTGTGGGGAAGTGAATTGCAGTTGGGGAAGGAGTAGAAGAAAAAGTTACAGGAGAATATGGGCTTGGGACAAGGAATGAGAGAAGAGAAAACTAATTGAGTTATGTAATAAATTTCAGCTAGTAACAGCGAACACTGTTCAAGAATCACAAGAGGACGAAGTATACTTAGTAAACCGTACAGTAGCCCTGAAAGTGTGGTTCGGTATGGGGCGGCGGAATAGAAGTGAAAATAAATTATATGATCTGATGAGTGGAATGAACAGTCTAGTACTACAGAATATGGATTGAGAGTATCGAAGAAAGACGAAAGTAATGAGAAGTAGCAGAAATGTGAATAGCGGGAATTGATGGTCACGAAGTAGATGAAGTTAAGGGATTCTGCTACTTTTTATTTATTTATTTATTTTTTTTTTTTTTTTTCATCACTCCACTGACTGGTTTGATGCGGCCCGCCACGAATTCCTTTCCTGTGCTAACAGCTTCATCTGAGAGTAGCACTTGCAACCTACGTCCTCAATTATTTGCTTGACTTATTCCAATCTCTGTCTTCCTCTACAGTTTTTGCCCTCTACAGCTCCATCTAGTACCATGAAAGTCATTCCCTCATGTCTTAGCAGATGTCCTATCATCCTGCCCCTTCTCCTTATCAGTGTTTTCCATGTATTCCTTTCCTCTCCGATTCTGCGTAGAACCTCCTCATTCCTTACCTTATCAGTCCACCTAATTTTCAACATTCGTCTATAGCACCACATCTCAAATGCTTCGATTCTCTCCTGTTCTGGTTTTCCCACAGTCCATGTTACACTGCCATACAATGCTGTACTCCAGACGTACATCCTCAGTAATTTCTTCCTCAAATTAAGGCCGGTATTTGATATTAGTAGACTTCTCTTGGTCATAAATGCCTTTTTTGCCATAGCGAGTCTGCTTTTGATGTCCTCCTTGCTCCGTCCGTCATTGGTTATTTTACTGTCTAGGTAGCAGAATTCCTTAACTTCATTGACTTCGTGACCATCAATCTGGATGTTAAGTTTCTCGCTGTTCTCATTTCTACTACTTCTCATTACCTTCATCTTCCTCCGATTTACTCTCAAACCATACTGTGTACTCATTAGACTGTTCATTCCGTTCAGCAGATCATTTAATTCTTCTTCACTTTCACTCAGGATAGCAATGTCATCAGCGAATCGTATCATTGATATCCTTTCACCTTGTATTTTAATTCCACTCCTGAACCTTTCTTTTATTTCCATCACTGCTTCCTCGATATACAGATTGAAGAGTAAGGGCGAAAGGCTACAGCCTCGTCTTACACCCTTCGTTCTTGATCATCCACTCTTATTATTCCCTCTTGGTTGTTGTACATATTGTATATGACCCGTCTCTCCCTATAGCTTACCCCTACTTTCTTCAGAATCTCGAACAGCTTGCACCATTTTATATTGCCGAACGCTTTTTCCAGATCGACAAATCCTATGAAAGTGTCTTGATTTTTCTTTAGCCTTGCTTCCATTATTAGCCGTAACGTCAGAATTGCCTCTCTCGTCCCCTTACTTTTTCTAAAGCCAAACTGATCGTCACCTAGCGCATTCTCAATTTTCTTTTCCATTCTTCTGTATATTATTCTTGTAAGCAGCTTCGATGCATGAGCTGTTAAGCTGATTGTGCGATAATTCTCGCACTTGTCAGCTCTTTCCGTCTTCGGAATTGTGTGGATGATGCTTTTCCGAAAGTCAGATGGTATATCGCCAGACTCATATATTCTACACACCAAGGTGAAAAGTCGTTTTGTTGCCACTTCCCCAAATGATTTTAGAAATTCTGATGGAATGTTATCTATCCCTTCTGCCTTATTTGACCGTAAGTCCTCCAAAGCTCTTTTAAATTCCGATTCTAATACTGGATCCCCTATCTCTTCTAAATCCTGTTTCTTCTTCTATCACATCAGACAAATCTTCACCCTCATAGAGGCTTTCAATGTATTCTTTCCACCTATTTGCTCTCTGCTCTGCTACTTACGCAGCAAAATAAGCAGTGACGGATGGAGCAAGGAGGACATCAAAAGCAGACTAATGCTCGCAAAAAAGGCGTTCCTGGCCAAGAGAAGTCTGTTTGTATCAAACTGAGACCTTAATTTGAGGAAGAAATTTCTGAGAATGTACATCTGTAGCAGAGCATTTTATGATAGTGGAACATGGACTGTGGGAAAACTGGAACAGAAGGGAATCAAAGCATTTGAGATGTGGCGCTACAGACGAATGTTGAAAATTAATTGGACTGATAATGTCAGAAATGAGGAGGTTCTGTACAGAATCTGAGTGGAAAGAGATATGTGGAGAAATTGACAAGGAGAAGGGACAGTACGATAGGACATGTGTTAAGACATCAGTGAAAGACTTCCATGGTACCAGAGGGAGCTGTAGAGACAGAGATTCATTCATCTAATAATTGAGGACGTAGGTTGCAAAATGATAGTCTGAGATAAAGAGGTTGGCATAGGGGAGGAATTCGTGGCGGGCCACATCAAACGAGTCAGAAGACTGATAAATCACAAAAAGACCTTGCCCGTGCTGTACAGAAAAACTGTTCTGTCTCCCTCGCTTCTTCAAGGCTCCTGGCCGCTTCTCGTCTCATTTCAGAGCTTTCAGCTGTATTCCGCGCTGCCAATTGCCTTATCATGATTTACTGAAAATTGAAAATCAGCGACGCCATCCTCATTGTTAGTATTTAAATAATTCTCTCATTTAGTACCCGTCATGAAAATATGCAAATTGATTATAGTGTTATTAATTTATGCAAGCATCCATTAAAAACTGGCATATTGCATCACCCTGTCCTAATCGATTGATTTTCTGCTATGGCCAAACAACAACGATGTTGATGTTTGATCCCGCAGAAAATTCGCTCGTTTCGCTCATGACTCCATCCTTCCTATTTAACTGAATTATTTTCAATTGTCCTGCCTCATACCAGCCAAAGTCTCACAATTTCTGGGTGCAGTTTGCCTCTCTATTTCCCATTTACGCTTTCTCGTAAACTATTGTTCTGCGCCTACTTTATTACAAAAGCGGGCAAAACTTAAAATCCAAACAAAGGTTAGAAGTTAACGTTATGCTGCAGTTTCATTTCGAAATCAGAATTCTAAAACCTTTTTCTATATAAACATTTTTATTACGGTGTATGTGTTGGGTGCGCTATAAAGCATGACCACCATTGAAGATTTATGTAACTAAGCAACAAGACACGCAGGATAATCTCTCAATCTTGATCTGCTTATTTAAGATTAATGGCGTTAGACCAAATAGCAAAAGCAGGATTATCTCTCAATGTAAAGTTAAGGTGCACTGATACTGACGTTTATGTTACATCAGCTATTTCTTAATCAAAGCAAAGTCGTGTCCACTATTCTTAATTATGATATGCTTATTTAAAATTAATATCACATTGGTTTACTCGGTGGCATGCATTTAGTGTGTTGGTGTCAATAATCGTAATGCAAGTAACATGAAACTGAAATGAACACAAAGTAATAATGATAATACTGGATGCATCAATAAGAAATGAAAACAATGGAAAAATTTTTACAAACGCCATCTGGTGCCCTTTTACTGTCTTTTGGGATGGGCTATTACGTATTTCGGTGAACAGTTTTGGGAGGAAAAGCCAAACTACACTACTAGCCATTAAAATTGCTACACCACGAAGATGACGTGCTACAGACACGAAATGCGTACCATCACGTTTCCGACTTTGATAAACGTCGGATTGTAGACTATCGCGATTGCGGTTTATCGCATCGTTACTTTGCTGCTCGCGTTGGTCGAGATCCAAAGACATTTATCAGAATATGAAATCGGTGGATTCAGGAGAGTAATACGGAACGCCACGCTGGATCCCAACGACCTCGTATCACTAGCAGTCGAAATGACAGGCATCTTATCCGCATGGCTGTAACGGATCGTGCTGCCACGTCTCGATCCCTGAGTCAACAGATGGGGACGTTTGCAAGACAACAACCATCTGCACGAACAGTTCGACGACGTTTGCAGCAGCATGGACTATAAGCTCGGAGACCATGGCTGCACTTACCCTTGACGCTGCGTCACAGACAGGAGCGCCTGGGATGGTGTACTCACCGACGAACCTGGGTACACGAATGACAAAACGTCATTTTCTCGGATGAAACTAGGTTCTGTTTACAGCATCATGATGGTCGCATCCGTGTTTGGCGACATAGCGGTGAACGCAAATTGGAAGCGTGTGTTCGTCATCGACATACTGGCGTATCACCCAGCGTGATGGTATGGGGTGCCATTGGCTACACGTCTCGGTCATCTCTTGTTCGCATTGACGGCACTTTCAACAGTGGACGTTACATTTCAGATGTGTTACGACCTGTGGATCTACCCTTCATTCGATCCCTGCGAAACACTACATTTCAGCAGGATAATGCACGACCGCATGTTGCAGGTCCTGTACGGGCCTTTCTGGTACAGAAAATGTTCGACTACTGCCCTGGCCAACACATTCTCCAGATCTCTCACCAATTGAAAACATCTGGTCAATGGTGGCCGAGCAACTGGCTCGTCACCATACGCCAGTCACTACTCTTGATAAACTTTGGTATCGTGTTGAAGTTGCATGTGCAGCTGTACCTGTACACGCCATCCAAGCTCTGTTTGACTAAATGCCCAGGCGTACCAAGGCCGTTATTAGGGCCAGAGGTGGTTGTTCTGCGTACTGATTTCTCAGGATCTATGCACCAAAATTGCGTGAAATGTAATCACATGTCAGTTCTAGTATAATATATGCGTTCAATGAATACCCGTTTATCATCTGCATTTCTTCTTGGTGTAGCAATTTTAATGGCCAGTGTAGTTACATCTTGGGTCTTTTGATTAGATGTGAGGGTAGATTAGACTGGTTGTATCCTGCTCTTGTATTCATAACATACAGTGGATCAGCTCACGCTTGCCAAGTGTCGGCATTGATGAGAAAGTTGTCGCGGAGTTCTGTGTGTCAACGTGCTGAACGTTGACGATTTGTTTTTCTGCTTATTCCTGGGATGTTACGCGTGTCCGCTTGCAGGTTACAAGTGTTCACAAGGCCTCAAGTCCACCTTCCTTAAGCCGCTTTGCTCTATCCCCTCGTGGCTCTGCTCACAAAGGGGAGTGCCCCCCCCCCCCCCCCCGCCTCCCGACAGGTGTCAAGACACCCGTCCTCGCTTGCCACAGATACGCGCTCTCAGCGCACGTGCTGACCGCTGTTCGCCGCCCGCTCGACCTTCCTTTTTCCGCTTGGCCACGTGCCACACAATGACATACTGCGACCTTCTCCTCCACTCCGTGCGTCCGTCTCCCTTTGATTCCCTGTGCAAACTGACAATCTCGTCTTAATCCTACATGTTAAAGTGGCCACTTCACAAAAGCTCCAGCTTACAAACTTTTGTTAAATTAGAAGTAATCAAAAAGTCATAATTTTATCTTTATTATACAATAAAGCATCCCCTTATTCATTCTTCCATTCATTCAACCGTAGCAAAGGAATGAGAATTTAGGAATAACGCTGTAAGATTAGTAAGCTACATGTGCTGAAGTGTTGCACGTATTTGTCATACAGTTAAGATGTTCTAAATTGCAGATCAGTTCTTTTTTCGCCTCTTCTGAATGTTCTCTTTCCGCGTCTGTATACTTATTATCCTGTGGGCTATGAATGCTAGTTGGCACATTGGTCATAATGCTTATTTTTGACTTATCCTTAGGGACTGATGTTAGCTCGCCTGCAGTCGTACATTTCCAAACATACTGTTTTTTTTCTTTTTGTCTCCTCTTCTTTCTTCCTTCATATTGGTTATCCTTCAGTATTATTATATGTTCCTGTTTACTTTCAATTCATATTATTTCTGTAAAATGTACGGAAACGATTAGGCATCGACGGTGAAATCATTAAAGTAATTGAAAAAAAATCCATTTCGTCCTGATATGCTATCGCGTCCAAATCTTTCATGATGCTCACGCACCTGGGGTTGAGCCACTATAATCCCCATAAAACCACGCTCCCATGCACTGCGATAGGCCCACCTCTTCCACATAAAATGAGCACCACATTCGTGGTTGGCCACCATAGCTCCAAAAAGGAAAAGAGATTAAGCCACAATAACTTTTATCTTAGTAGAAAAATAAAGGAGACTTACATTTTTCTGCGAGTAACTACATTGCTTGCTGTTCATAACTACTCAGGATTTCTGACTATATTTACTGTTATTATTAATACTGATAATAAACACGGCATTGTTCGTTAAGTCTTGTTAGTTGGTGACTGCATGCACCAATACTCCTGTTCACTGACATTGATTTTAAGTTAAAATTAAACATTTAGAGCCTTAGGAAATTCTTCAGCCCCATATATTTCGCGAACTTTGTTTCTCTCTTGCTTATTCTTGTTCTCCTTTCGCGAACATTGAACTGAAATTAACAATAAATTACACCAGAACTTGATGGACAAACAAATTAACCTACTAGACATAACAGGGATTGGTAAACAGTTTATAAATTTCTTTATACGGCTTACGTGATGCACGCCAATCTCCTTTCCTGTACGTAAGCTTTCCAGTACTAGCGCGTTCTCGTGAATCACGCGTGGGAAATAGCTTACGGCAGTTCTCGCCAGTCGTAAATTCTCTCTTTTCCGCGTCTTAGTCTGCCTTGACTCCATTATCTCCCTGCGGTTGAGTCATCTTCCAGGCGGAAAGGCAACAGTTCCTCTGACAATATCAGGTGGCTATATTCCCTGACTACCGAGGTAGGTGACTAACGTGGTAGTCCCATGCAGAAGGTCACGAACGTGTCTTGCAAGTATCGCAAGTACACATCCCATGTTTCATGTCTTTTCGCACAGTATAACTTACACAGATTTCCCAGACCCCACTCGGTTTGGAGCTCGGATGGTACCTAACTACGAACACAGGTTTGATGTCTTAGTTCTTCAAAGTGCCCTTCCACCTATTCGATCGTACTGCGGGCCATTGTCCGTTATTCTGATGAAGATTACCCTAATGCAGTCGAAACCAATGTCAATTTGACAAAAAAATTTTGTGCAACCGATGTGGCTATATACAGGTTGGTCCACTGATCCTGACCAGGCCAAATATCTCAAGAAATAAGCGTCAAACGAAAAAACTACAAAAACCGAAACTTCAGTGAAACAAATGGTACTGCTTATGTCAAACAACCTTTTTCTTAAAGAATGATGGAGTTGTCTCAGTGCATCGCGATTGCTACCTACAACTCCGTCTCAGGGAAAAAAGCTAACTATACACATTGACGGTAGAGAGTTTTTTACAAAACATGCTTCCTCTGCACCATTTATCTCTCTAGCAACGCTTGATATCTCCACACACTTCACGCCTATTTAAAATCGACGAAGTTAAGATGTGTGCAGAATACTTATCCCTTGTGAGTTAGTTCATATCTGGACTCCCAACTTCTGAACCAAAGGATATTGTAAGAATTTGTGCTGCCAGTGCTTTTAGTATGATCAGTACTATTGACAATAATAATAATAATAATAATAATAATAATAATAATAATGATTGCAATACAGGATCAAACAATAAACACCAGATATTACAGGAAGAATATTATTAAAGATCCCAACACCACAATAGATAAATGAAGTCTTTGCAAACAACAAATAGAAACAGTAGATCACATAACAAGCGGATGTACAATACTAGCAAATACAGAATACCCCAGAAGACATGACAATGTAGCAAAAATAATACATCAACAACTTGCCCTACAACATAAACTAATAAAACAACATGTTCCCACATGTTGCACCACAAAATGTACTGGAGAATGATGAATACAAATTGTACTGGAACAGAACCATAATAACAGACAAAACAACACCACATAACAAACCTGACATCATACTCACCAATAAAAAGAAGAAATCAACACAACTAATCGAAATGTCCATACCCAATACAACAAACATACAGAAGAAAACAGCAGAAAAAATTGAAAAATATATCCAACTGGCTGAGGAAGTCAAGGACATGTGGCATTTGGATAAAGTTGACATTATACCAATTATACTATTAACTACAGAAGTCATACCACACAATATCCACCAGTACATCAACGCAACACAGCTTCATCCAAACTTATATATACAACTACAGAAATCTGTAATTATTGATGCATGTTCAATTACCCGAAAGTTCCTAAATGCAATGTAACATATACCGCACAGTTAAAAGGAAGTGACGCTTGATCAAGGTCCGCGTCACTTTCCATTTTTAACCAGACATAACGTCTGAGAAAGGAAAATAATAATAATAATAATAATAATAATGTGTAGGAGCTACAGCAACAAAAAAGCCATTAGTAGTTACTGTTGTTTTGTGCTGTCTATTAGTTGGTGTATCTGTTGTGAAATGAATAATGAATCAATTTTTGGTTCATTTCGAGAAGGCATTTTCGTTATATTTTTAAGCATTAGTGACGTACATGTCTCAGTTTTATGTTATAGTAGGAAGTACAAAGGGCATGTGCAGTGTTTGGACTGAGGAAGATGTTGTTCATACACTCCTGGAAATGGAAAAAAGAACACATTGACACCGGTGTGTCAGACCCACCATACTTGCTCCGGACACTGCGAGAGGGCTGTACAAGCAATGATCACACGCACGGCACAGCGGACACACCAGGAACCGCGGTGTTGGCCGTCGAATGGCGCTAGCTGCGCAGCATTTGTGCACCGCCGCCGTCAGTGTCAGCCAGTTTGCCGTGGCATACGGAGCTCCATCGCAGTCTTTAATACTGGTAGCATGCCGCGACAGCGTGGACGTGAACCGTATGTGCAGTTGACGGACTTTGAGCGAGGGCGTATAGTGGGCATGCGGGAGGCCGGGTGGACGTACCGCCGAATTGCTCAACACGTGGGGCGTGAGGTCTCCACAGTACATCGATGTTGTCGCCAGTGGTCGGCGGAAGGTGCACGTGCCCGTCGACCTGGGACCGGACCGCAGCGACGCACGGATGCCCGCCAAGACCGTAGGATCCTACGCAGTGCCGCAGGGGACCGCACCGCCACTTCCCAGCAAATTAGGGACACTGTTGCTCCTGGGGTATCGGCGAGGACCATTCGCAACCGTCTCCACGAAGCTGGGCTACGGTCCCGCACACCGTTAGGCCGTCTTCCGCTCACGCCCCAACATCGTACAGCCCGCCTCCAGTGGTGTCGCGACAGGCGTGAATGGAGGGACGAATGGAGACGTGACGTCTTCAGCGATGAGAGTCGCTTCTGCCTTGGTGCCAATGATGGTCGTATGCGTGTTTGGCGCCGTGCAGGTGAGCGCCACAATCAGGACTGCATACGACCGAGGCACACTGGGCCAACACCCGGCATCATGGTGTGGGGAGCGATCTCCTACACTGGCCGTACACCACTGGTGATCGTCGAGGGGACACTGAATAGTGCACGGTACATCCAAACCGTCATCGAACCCATCGTTCTACCATTCCTAGACCGGCAAGGGAACTTGCTGTTCCAACAGGACAATGCACGTCCGCATGTATCCCGTGCCACCCAACGTGCTCTAGAAGGTGTAAGTCAACTACCCTGACCAGCAAGATCTTCGGATCTGTCCCCCATTGAGCATGTTTGGGACTGGATGAAGCGTCGTCTCACGCGGTCTGCACGTCCAGCACGAACGCTGGTCCAACTGAGGCGCCAGGTGGAAATGGCATGGCAAGCCGTTCCACAGGACTACATCCAGCATCTCTACGATCGTCTCCATGGGAGAATAGCAGCCTGCATTGCTGCGAAAGGTGGATATACACTGTACTAGTGCCGACATTGTGCATGCTCTGTTGCCTGTGTCTATGTGCCTGTGGTTCTGTCAGTGTGATCATGTGATGTATCTGACCCCAGGAATGTGTCAATAAAGTTACCCCTTCCTGGGACAATGAATTCACGGTGTTCTTATTTCAATTTCCAGGAGTGTATATGCGTTTCACAACCTTTAACCTCCACCACATAGTGTCATACATTAATGTTACCATTTGAAAATATAACTTTTGGTAACATACTTAATCAGTATTACAGACTTACGAAGCAGTGATAGGTGAAATTACATTTTAAGAATAATTTCGCCACAATCTAACCCTTTCGTTCCTACGGTTCAAAAAGTAATTACCCACAGTTTGGGAACCACTATTCTAGGACAACCACCTCCATGGTCAAAAATTAAAGCATCTTCGCCATTAAGCAAAGGTGAGTAAATAGCAGAGCGAGTTCTACAGCCTTCAGCCTCGGATAATTCAGATGAAAAGCACAAACTAAAATCTAAGGTTATACAGGGTGGTGCATTAATTGTGACCGGGCCAAATATCTCACGAAATAAACGTCAAACAAAAAAACTACAAAGAACTAAACTTGTCTAAATTGAAGGGGGAAACCAGATGGCGCTGTGGTTGGCTCGCTAGATGGCGCTGCCATAGGTCAAACAGATATCAACTGCGTTTTTTTTTTAATAGGAACCCCCATTTTTTATTACATATTCGAGTAGTACGTAAAGAAATATGAATCTTTTAGTTGGCCCACTTTTTTCGCTTTGTGATAGATGGCGCTGTAATAGTCACAAACATACGGCTCACAACTTTAGACGAACAGTTGGTAACAGATAGGATTTTATAAAATTAAAATACAGAACGTAGGTACGTTTGAGCATTTTATTTCGGTTGTTCCAATGTGATACATGTACCTTTGTGGACTTATTATTTCTGAGAAAGCATGGTGTTACAGCTTGATTACCTGTAAATACCACATTAATGCAATAATTGCTCAAAATGATGTCCGTTAGCCTCAATGCATTTGGCGATACGTGTAACGACATTCCTCTCAACAGCGAGTAGTTCGCCTTCGGTAATGTTCGCACGTGCATTGCCAATGCGCTGACGCATGTTGTCAGGCGTTGTCGGTGGATCACGATAGCAAATATCCTTCAACCTTCCCCACAGACCGAAATCCGGGGACGTCAGATCCGGTGAACGTGCGGGCGGGCCATGGTATGGTGCTTCGACGACCAATCCACCTATCATGAAATATGCTGTTCAATACCGCTTCAACCGCACGAGAGCTATGTGCTGGACATCCATAATTTTGGAAGTACATCACCATTCTGTCATACAGTAAAACACCCTATAGTAACATCGATAGAACATTACGTAGGATATCAGTATACATTGCACCATTTAGATTGCCATCGATAAAATGGGGGCCAATTATCCTTCTTCCCATAATGCTGCACCATACATTAACCCGCCAAGGTCACTGATGTTCCCCTTGTCGCAGCCATCGTGGATTTTCCGTTGCCCAATAGTGCATATTATGCCGGTTTACGTTACCGCTGTTGGTGAATGACGCTTCGTCGCTAAATAGAACGCGTGCAAAAAATCTGTCATCGTCCCGTAATTTCACTTGTGCTCAGTGGCAGAACTGTACACGACATTCAAAGTCGTCGCCATGCAATTCCTGGTGCATAGAAATACGGTATGGGTGGAATCGATGTTGATGTCTCTACTGATATGCGGATTAGCCGCGACAGCAGCTAAAACACCCTCTAGGGCATCATCATTTGTTGCTGGTCGTGGTCGATATTTCACATGTGGCTGAGCACTTTGTGTTTCCTTAAATAACGTAACTATCCGGCGAACGGTCTGGACACTTGGATGATGTCGTCCATGATACCGAGCAGCATACACAGCACACTCCCGTTGGGCATTTTGATCACAATAGCGATACATCAACACGATATCGACCTTTTAGGCAAGTGGTAAACGGTCCATTTTAACACGGGTAATGTATCTCGAAGGAAATACCGTACGCACTGGCGGAATGTTACGTGATACCAAGGACTTATACGTTTGCGACTATTACGGCGCCATCTATCACAAAGCGAAAAAAGTGGTCCAACTAAAAAATTCATATTTTTTTATTTATTACACGAATATGTAATAAAAAACGGGAGTTCCTATTTAAAAAAAACACAGTCGATATCCGTTTGACCTAATGCAGCGCCATCTAGCGGGCCACCCATAGCGCCATCTGGTTTCCCCCTTCAAGCTAGACTAGTTTCGTTCTTTGTAGTTTTTTCGTTTGATGCTTATTTCTTGAGATATTTGGCCCGGTCACTATCAATGGATCACCCTGTATACTTTCTATAATTAAACGTGTGGGAACCTATTTCTAAGAAGCCGCAAAACTACATTTAACAGCACGAATACAACCTCACAAGACTGTACCGTACAGACAATGAATTAAAGTTTTCTGTCTGGTAGCTATATGGATGTGACAAGTGTGGCCAACTATTCCATCTTACTAAAATAAAATTTCATTTTCTTCCAATAAAATATCTCTGAGTGAAAATTAAGTTTAAATGAAGAATGAATTTATTTGATTTGTGAAGAAACTATTCCGTACGTGACAGAAAAAAGGTAATAACAGTTCTGAAGTCAGCGCAAAAAAGGACTTCAAGGACAGTCAACGTTACGGAAACATAAAAAATCAAGTCGCATAGTGAAATCGTACATACGTCAATGAATATGCTTCCATCATTCCAATATGAGTAAGTTTGTACTTTCAGGAATGTCGAACTACTGTGTTTCAGAGTCAGATAGGTATCTTGAAATGTCTCAGTTGGTTCTGTCAATCAACGTAAAGCTTTAATGAGAAACTAGTGTTAATGATACTTTTGGTTGACTTGTATCAGTCAAGCGCTTGTACGTTTCTATGTGTATAGCCACACACAGTTTTCATACAAATTATGCTATAACCGCTGTAACCCTGTATTGCCAGCTCTGGTGACCAAGCGGTTCTAGGCGCTATAGTCTGAAACCGCGCGACCGCTACGGTCGCAGGTTCGAATCCTGCCTCGGGCATGGATGCGTGTGATGTCCTTTGGTCAGTTAGGCTTAAGTAATTCTAAGTTCTAGGGGACTGATGACCTCAGCAGTTAAGTCTCATAGTGCTCAGAGCCGTTTTGAACCCTGAATTCCCTGTTTGCTGTTTATTAATGGAAGAAACTGCACATTTAGTTAAGCAAACGCCTGGTAAATAATAACTTAAATATTCATTGTTATTCGGAATGTGTAGAGTAAAGTGGGGCAAGATTTCGCACTTAAGGTTTAAATAGCGATATACTGAAGGAAACGTCACAAATTACAATTATATTTTAACTGGCATTTCATCTGAATTTTGCTTCTTATATGACAGAGTCCGAAAGTCATAGGAACAATTTAAACTGTAATTCGCACTTAGTAAAAGAAAGTAATGCAAATGCGCAGTCTTACCCAACCGTGGGGTAAGAGTGCGTTTCTAGTGGGGTAAATTTGCGCATTATTATCAAATGAGAAAAACATATGTGTCATTTAGTTCTTCGTCTTTTATTTAATTTATAGCATACATAAACGTAATACATCTTGTTTCTCAGCATATAACAGTTACTGTTGATACAATATTTAACCTAATGAACAAATCTGGGCCTGTCTTCAAATACATTCAAAAATATTCCTGTAGGACGAAAATCTTTTTAACAGAGATCACAAATGAAGTGTCCAGAACCTTCATAACAAGAGCAGAATTCATGCCACCACTTCTCGCACTTGAGACATTGAATCCAGTCTTCTGTTGGTGGACTGGCTACTGTATTTTTCAGTTCAGCCTGGACAGTGAGAAGTTTGTCGATTTTCCCTAGACGTATTTAAGTCTTGCTTTGCTTTCTTTTTGTTTGCTTGATCAGAATCAAACAGGTTCCTCTTTGGTTTCTTTATTTCTTGTTCTGTTGATTGCGATTCCAGTTGCCTCTTGAATGGGGTCCCAGATACTATTTCTGACTTCTTTCCTTTCCTTTCTTCTGTCTTTTTTGGCATTCTTTTCTTTTTGGCAAAGGAATTATTTCTTTTGGGGAAACGTGGGTACTTGGTCCTGGTTGTGGTTCATTTGTAGATGTCTCTGATCTTTGGCTCTGGAGAGATCCAGTTTCAACTGTGGATGCATCATTAAATTTGTCGCTTTGGTCTGTAGCAGTCGAAGGCAGGAAATCTTCCTCGGTGAATATGTGACGATCGATTGGATAAATGCCACATATCTTGAACGCCTGTGTTGCGTTCGTCATTGTGGCGGTCCTTTGATAAGCGTTTCCAAACAATTCAGCGATATATTCTTGCGTAATTACATATCCAGTGTGGTTAATGAGCCACTGGTCGCATTCCTGTGAATAAAAGTCCTTTAGTGGCTTGAAAAAGCAGCGATCCAGTGGCTGAATTTTGTGGCTGCTGTGTGGAGGAATGGTAAGTACGTGAATGTAATGGTCCCTACAGTAAATAATGGCGTTCAGACTCAAATGTGACGAGTGATTGTCCAGAATTAACAAGACTGGATTATCTTCTGTTGACTGTTTATCTTTTTCAAAATGCTGTAGCCACGTGAGATACAAATCTGAGTTGATGTATCCAGTGTCCAAACACATAATTAGTGACCCAGGAGGGGCACCGTTTTTCAAACACTCCTTCATCCTTCTTCCGAGGAAATATTATTCCGGGAGGGATGTAACTCCCCCCAGCTCCCATACAGCATACAACAGTTATCAGCTGACCTCTTTCTGCAGATGCTATGTTGCCTATGTGCTTCTTGCCGCATGTTGCAATCACTATCAGAACTTTGTTAGGAACAGTTGCAATTCCTGACTCATCCATGTTATATATGCGATGAGGTTCAAATTTATATCTCTCCATCAGCGACGAAAGATTATCAACAAAGATGCTCGTTTGCTGCTTGTTGAACCCCATCACACGTCCAAGACTAGTTTTCTGTGGGATCCGAAGGCTAAGATTTCGTCTCTGCAGGAAATCATAAGCCCAGTCCTTTCCGGCCGACTTAGTGTTTTTGTCAAATTTTGTTTTTATGTTATTCCTCTCAGAGTAGTCATGAACTATCTTCTGAAATTTCAGAGTCATACCATAAAAACATCTCTTGAAAGATCTGCAGTGATCGGCGAGTTCCAGTTACTGTTCATCATTAAAGGTTCTTTAGAATCTTCCCAATTTGTGTACCCCAACACCCTGAAAAAAGTGGGACGTGGGGGTGGTAGTATTAATTTTAAGCTTATCCCTACGTAGGCAAAAGTTCCCAAAATAAAAAATTTAGAGATAAAAGTATACTTGCAAGGGCCTCGTACCTCTTTAAGGCGATTTCTGAGGACAGCTTCACTTATTCCAAAGTCCCTCGCTATTTGTCGTTTGACTTGCCATTTTTCAAGCCCTCTTTTGCAGCTTCCAGCATTTCTGGAGTGCATGGTTTCTTTTCGGTTTTCCTTTTGTAGACGCTAAAATATAAAAAAGGATTCTTAGAGAACTACTGACAATGTATAATATCCACTTCAACGTTCATAAATATTTCTAGGTCTATGAAAAAGCTGATAATTATAACGCATGGGGTAAGATAACGCACTGCGCAATTTTGCCCCACATGCAACGCGTAAACTTGCCCCGCACTACGACACTGCAGCTTTTGACGGCACACGGAAACGCTTTGTAGGAATATAGATGTATTAATTTACCACAAGGCTGCCAATGCATCGTAGTACACAATGGAATAAAGTTAAAATAGATAATCCCATTATTGCCTGAGTTATAGCTTATTTCCGGAACATGAAATGATATATGAAAATAACGTAAAACAGTTCTTACCGCATTGCGCAGCCGTTAACACCAGGACAACAATCAAACTACGGCAATAAAGGGTCAGCCACAGAGGCTATTTCGTGCCCTGCAGAATAGCCAACTGCTGCATTACTAAAACTGAGATACAAGCCTTGCGCAGTCTTACCCTACTCTACTCTGTTTGTTTTTGGTGTAGATTTCCTTTCTGAGCCTAAGATATTTGCAGTTCAAGAGTAAAAAATGTAATAGTTATAACGAGTGATTTTCAAGAATATGCTGTGAGACACTGTTGCATCAGGACATTTATTTGCGGTTTGCAGTGACACCAACGAGCATAGTAAACAATAATAACTGTGGATTTAAGTACTACAGTGCTAAGTTCGGTGAAGTGATTTCCTCTAGCCAGTTTTAGAAAATATTCCTAGTGCCTAGTTCCAAAAGACAATTGGTGCCGAAGTACTATTTTTCCGGTGAGGCAACAGAAACGGGCGTTAACCGTTGAAAACAATTGGAAACACGCAATTTAGGCGAATGTCTGTAAACTAGTTGAAACGCAAAGGAATTTCTATTACAAGTTTCATTTAGAGTTGTACTATGGAGCGTAGAAACGATTATTATACCCGTGAATTCCCTCTATCATTAGCATTAACAGTGCCTGACAAATGCCGTGATGGTTTTGAAAAGTAATTGACGCAGATAAACACGAGAGGGGCGGAGAGGGGACGGGGGGGGGGGGGGGGCGGCAGAGTATCAAATAACAAAGGGCTGAGAACAATTTGATGACATGACAATCTGCTTTCATTGTTAGAGCTCTACTCAATTGCTGTAGGAAGTTAGCTTCCTAATATGATCTGTAGAGCTTAATTCAGTCTTTAGGGGACTATTCCCTTTTTTGCTGACTGCGTGTGCAATTCAAAGAGCACCAACAAAATATGTTTAATATTACAGTTTGAGGACAAATATCTTAGCAGCAAACATAATAGTTTTAGATGCTATAGACATATTTCTAACATTCTTCAATGGTATTTTAAATTGTTCACAATTGTAGTATCCGTGTGGAAGCGCTTTGAAGCTCTGTATCCCTCTAGGGTAATGAGGCAGGCATGCTTGATATGATTGTGTACACGGACTGAACTGGGCATCTCCAGCAGTTTGGTTATAGATGTGGCTCTGCTTACTCTAGGACAAACTTCAGGCGTAACAGGAGTTTCCAGGTCAGCAAGCACGCGAAGTTTGCACAGAGATAGCTGAGAACTGTCGTCTCAGGAACGTTTGGCTTTCCGCCGAATTTACCTCTACCCGCATCTGCAGGCGCTGTTCTGCTATCCAGTTTCTGTGTATTTTGTAACAAATGAACATTCTTCCGGAACCGGTAGAGACTATATTGCAAATCAAAGCCTGAGAGAAATTATGTGAGAGAGTGATATCTGTTACCACTATATTAACTTTCTCCTCTGAGTTTCAGGCTGCAAAGCGGCTTGGGCACCATGGTTTTTAATGTGCTCTGTGGAATTCTAGAAAATGCGTTCATTAAGTGAAGCTCTTCACAATGGAGCACAGCAAATAACAGCAGAATTAAAAGTTTTGAGAATCAAAATCCTAATTTTCCTCGGGTCTGAATGAATTACTCAAGTCCTAAAACCTGCTAGGAATGTACTACGTGTGCATATACACTCGAACTGGGAGATATTCAACGTTTCCAGGACTCATTATTCTGCGTCCTGTTTTTGCATTCTATCTTATCGTGTCTTTGTAGTTTATATTTGGTGTCCTAATTACGATAAATAACTTTGTTTTGTTAGTGTCTACGTAATTTATGGTTTACTGCTTCCAGTGTCTATTCAGCATATATATTTTTATAGCTGTCAATGCAAAATGGAGATGTTTAATCTTATTAATTAATGCATTTTGGTGCTAGCCGTACATATAATTTACTTTATTCTTCTCACTACTTCTTCCAATGGCTATCTGGTCTGTTTCAATTTAATTCTAATTGTTTCGCTTACACTGTAGTTAACGTGTTTTAGCGAAATTTATATCTGTTGACGCATAAATTCTGTAATGTAGGTACCAGTTGGCTGCTTTAATTCGTATAAAATGTAGCAGAGCTAGTCATAAAGTTTTAATTACTACGTAGAAAAGCTGAAGATGAGACCACGAAATTTTGTGGTGGTAGTGTTAATCCTACTCCACATGTTCGCCTTAGTTGTGACATAGATTTTCCTCAAATTTGTGGTTTTGCTTGCTTGTAAAGTTCTGAATTTCGGCTATTCAAGACACCATCCGTGATTGGTAACATCCGCTAGAGTTTATTAAATACAATTTTCAAGTAAAAACAAAGCAAAACCAGGTTTCAGCGCTAATGTTCACTAATTAATTGAATAATATGTGCAGCAACTGTGGCTGGTCCATCAAGAGAAACATGTGTCAAATGAAACCTAGCAAGGATGCGAGAAAATGCTGTATATGTTTTAATTTGCGTCGCAAATTAGTGAACATTAGTGCTGAAGCACCTGAAGATTTGACTATTGTGCTGAAACCTGTTTGCTCTCTCCTTTTACTGGAAAATAAAATTTTATATAGTCGTAACGGACGTTATAAATCATGAATAACATATAAAATAGTAGTGGATGTCCTATCGCAATACGGTCTGTTAAATAAACGTTTCACCTTAAAATAAGCTCGTCGTATTTCTGGAAAAACCTACCACGCAAAGCTTTCTCATCCGAGGAAAGGTGAGAACTTTGCTGAGTGTTATTTGAGAAGGCGGAGGGGAAATGTGGAGTGGAAACTGCCAGGAATGCATTTATTCGCCTGGAATAACGCACATGATTTTACAAATAATTGCTTAATACCCAGTTACAAAAGTTTTTCATCAAAAGAACTACAGATAACCTTAAAGTTTTCTGCAGAAAATTCCATAATGTTAACAGGAAATGCAGAATGCGTTTTAGCACAGAGTTACAAAAAAAAGAATTTTTAATCAAATGATCCTCATAATTAAAAAAAAATTACTAAAGAAATTCAAACCACTATAACAGAATTCACGGAAGGCGATCAGGAACCAAAAGGCGCTGCAGTTTACACACAATCACTATTTGGCAAGACTCCGCAGTAGGCGACTGATTACATTTACAAAACAACGTACTTACAAAATTTTTGGTCAAAGTCCATCCATAATAACAAAACAATTAAAAAAAAACATGTAAGAAGATTCAAAGAAAGCACATGGACTAGTCAGCTGAAGGCTCTTAATTACAGGGTAGGCACTGTTACTCAATGTTAATTGTGCAATGAAAACTATTTTAAAAGAAATTTACGTGCAAGGCAGCTTCTTCGCCGTAATGATAATTACTAGAATTGCGCAAAAGCCAACTTACAGCGTTAAGAAATTGTTTTTGACATATGGAATAAAATATATGTATTACAGATGACGGATTGCCAAGATTCAGCGAAGTAAATGTTAAAGGCCTTGCTTAAACAAGGACAAATAATAAAATTAGTTTTATTTTAACTACATGGACGCTCAAAATCCAGTAACCATAGATTGCTTCCGACATTTGATGACAATTCAAAATTTACAGCGACCCACATGACTCCCAGCCAAAAACCTTTCACAAAGGATATTCGCTATAGTGGCATCAGATTGAATATGATTGAATGACTGAGCAGCAATCCTCAAAACAGCAGTTGTGGACCAGGCAGTTGCGACCAGTCTTATAACAAATAAAACACACAATTAAACACAGGCTTAAAATATACGCTATTGAACACTATGGAATTAAGATGGCAAATCCGGAGAAACACGTATATCCCGTTAGAGCACGTAAGTCTTATTACCTCGACCCGATAGAAAATGCTACGATGTTGATGCATAATTTCGTAGCGGTTTTGTTTTGCATGTTTGTATGTCGGTTGCTATGGGCTTATTTATGGATTGTCATTTTTTATTTGTAGTTCATAGTTGGTATATGAGTTTACATATTGTCATTTTGTCGTTTGCAGGTAGTGGAGCTGTGGAGGCTATAAAATGGAGCAAAGTGGAGAAATCAGATCATTTCCAACATCTTCTGTCTGAGCTGAATAGAGTGATGTCAGCAGCGGAGAAAGCCAGAAACGTTTGTCCGGGTATGGCGATAAAGCCACAGGACAGAGTATGGCAATAAATTGGTTTTATCGTTTTAAGGAGGATTGTTTTGACATTAGTGAGTCTCCACGTTCAGGAAGACTGGATGAGTATAATGAAGATCGCTTAGACGCATTAACCCACAATGATCCACGTCAATGTATTCGAGAACTGGCAAATATGAAGAACTGTGATCATTCCACCACCATTCCACATTTGCATGCAGTGGGAAAGGTTCAAAAATCGGGTATATTGGTACCGCATACCGCAAGCCAAAATAACAAAAATCAGCAGGTGGCCATATGTACAGTAATGTTCAAAAGTATCCGAACGACCTGAATTGCATTTCGCCTGATTCGCCTGCAACCCACAGAACGCAGCTGTCTAGCAGGTCCGCTACTCGCTCCTTGGTACAGTCGTTTGACTATTGAAAATGGTTCCAACAAGTCACCACTAGAAAACACTGCTCTGTATCGCAATAACTCAAGATGTAAAGTTATATCACGATACTAGAAATATCAGGGAAATCTTATCACAGATAAGACTGTCCTTAAGACCTGTAAGCTCACATTTATTCCAATAAATGACATACCTGAAATGTTACCGCTCTCATTATTACGTCACATAGGTAATGCACGTAGTAAGTTGGTCGTATTCATGATTTCCTCTTCAAAGTAACATATCGTACTTGCTATTTAACACAAAATGACATTAAAACTTTAAGTTATTCAGAGTAGCTAGTTGAGAATATGTATGAACTTTAAATGACCCGACGAAGCGTCTCGTTCTGCATATGGATTCAAACCCAGGTCATGCAGACTAAGATTTCACGACTGACGGAAACTAATAGTCATTCGACTAGACATACAGGGAGTGATATACCTCGATTTTAGTGAGTATCAGTTAGCAAATATCAACTTTAAATTACATAACGTAAACATTTTTAACGGACGCGAATTCCTACCCAGTATCTATTGTCCCTGTTAACGAACTACGAGAGATGTTAAATATTGTTTATTCACAAGTAACGTACTTGAAATGCCGTGAGGTAAGGCTTTGTGTTGGACAGGGGTTCAAACCCATAACCTAATCGGATTGTCATCGAAGCACAATCAACTGTGACATATCTGATTTTCTCGGCAGTAGCTAGATGTTTTAACTGAAATAACGAGAAGAAACATTAATGTTTTCCTTCCCAGGACTCTAACCAGCACCTATCGCTGTTATATTCTAGAGAAAACGAACGTTAAATATGAGTTCGTTACACCAGCAGCGACATGTGAGCATGTTTGAACTAGAAATAATATGACGAAGAGTTCAGTGCTGACACATATCGTTGTTGACTACACACAAAGAGACGGCAGCTACTGAATTTTTCTCCGCCAGCAGCTCGGAATAACATCCTTGAACTTACAGTGATCTCAAATAGTTCAGTGTCTCACTGGGAGTCAAAAACGTCAGATTTCGTTACTGTTGACAGCGAATGAAAATTCATTAAAAATCAAAATTATTATCCACCAGCAGGTAGGTGTTCTCTTGCTAGAGCTTTATAATACATAATGAAAACTTTAGTGCCGGGCCAGGATTCGAACCCATTCACGGGCAATATGTGGAGATGTTGAAGAATCTGCAGTTTTGAACAAACAACAAATAATAGTCGAGCTGTATTGCCACGAAGGGATCAAATTCCGCGTACAGGCGGTCTGAGTTGCATTCCAAATTCAGAACCAATTTCATCAACATACAAAAGCTCGAATAAAAGATGGAATAAGTGTCCTGTGACCCTACATAGCTTTTGTTTCGTCACTAGAAATAAATAACTAGTATAAGAAATGTTACTGGTGATAGGGTTCCCACATTTCGCCACTCCTGACTTTATTGTGGTTCAACCTAGCGTCTGCTTGGTAGAGAAGGAATCTCATGTGTAATGTGAATTTCAGACCACAATGCCATAATACCTTCTTCACTTGGCGTAGCCAGAAGAGAATAGAATCTGTCTCTCCCTATTGAAAATCATCGGCAGAAGTTGGAATCAAACCCAAAACATCAGCAAAGCAACCTATCATAAATCGAACGGACCACCTCCTCCTCTTCTGTGCGACACATTTTTCTATCGTAACACCGTAGCAGCACACTCGATGAGAATTCCGGCACACAGACTCCTTGTAGTGGTTTGCAGACCGAGTCGTCATGAACTAGCGGCCTCGGCTACGCAGTGCATACATTCGACTCTATCTTGTAATCGCCAGAATAAAATCAGTTAACTGCCACCTACAAAGAACTGCCAACAGTGTAGGATGCAGAAATTTAAATAGGAAGTGTTCCTCTCCATTTGAGCTACTCTATTGCGCTATCTGTTTGTTGAAAACGTCGTGCAGTGCTAAAGAAGAGCTGTAACTGTCTGTCTCTCAGAAGTCTAGATCCGGCCATACGCATTATCTCACAGCATTGTGGAATGCGGAATTTCTGAAGGAAATGTTGTTGACTTTCGGAACAGTTGCAGCTGCATGATAGGTAGTAGCATAACGGTAAGCGTCGCGCACTGTAGATAAGAGGTCGCGAGTTCTATTATATTCGCTCCTATATTTTTTTAAATGGAATTCTGCTCTCTGCTGAAGTTTACATAGCGGTATTCATATTTTTTACAACAATTTTTTACCCTCTCTCTCATTCTTTTTTACTTTTATCTCTCTCTCTCTCTCTCTCTCTCACTCACACACACACACACACACACACACACACACACACACACGCACACTCACACACATTATTTTTTTATTTTTATTTGTTTGGTGTGCTCGACTATCAGCGAGGCACGAAAACGTCCGTGAATGAGTTTCTTAGTTTTGAGTACAGTTACGAAAGAGAGTTACTGATTTATGATGCTTAGTTTGCAATCAGTTCTGAGTATTATTAGTATCTACGCTCCAGTCCCTAAACCTAGTTACAGAAATGCGAATCAGAAGCATTACGTATTCCAGGCCATAGCAGCCGCATCTCTGAGACGCCATCTTTGCTCACTTCCCAGACCGCTGTTGGATCATATCGGTTCGTCTTCTTCCTGCTGGTACTGTAACTGAGATTTGGCAACAAGGCAAGGTATGCTTGACAACTCTGTGATCTACAAGGTACTTCCTGGTGTGCACGGAATTAAGCCTCAAAGTTCACTTGATATTTCCTGTCATTTCCATTTCATAATCTGACTTATTACCGCTTGAGGTGTAACAAAAGATTGTAAATGTACGGTTTTCAGCCCAGGAAAGCCGTTGCACGTGGAAATCGCAACTAATCTCGTCCTTTAAATAGCGGTATACGAGTTCTAGCCCTATTGGCCTCGTAAGGGGAAGGTACCACCCACAGCTCTTCGCTAGCTGTGTGGTGACGCGTTGAGCAGTGAAAAAGCGTCTGTTATGGTTCGCGGTTGCAGCCTCGCAGGCTGTAACGTTTTTATCCCTTCTGTGAAAGAGCTACAAGCAGTCAGATCAAACATCGATAAGGAAATCGCAAGAAAATACTTTCAGCTCATAGTGGAATGGTGAAAAACTTACAATGCTGCACAACAGGTGACACCTCTTTCCGCTGCTGACAAGCAAATTTTGGGTTTCTAGGAATACATAACTTTATTTATGAAATGCCACATTTACATATCTGTTGAGTATGACACTGCATACTAATTAAACACAGACCCAATCGAAATCTAAGTGAGTAATATTTTACTAATTCGTGCCGATAGAGGCACGCTTGTGTACAGATACTCTGTTTTATTAAAACAGACTTTCGTCATAAGATTATCGTGGGTAGTTTTATTTCATTTCTTATAATACAGTGCACAATTTTCGTAAGGTTTATTTATGTTGTTAAAACAATACTAAATATGAGAGAGAAATTAATCATCAACGATATATGCGAATTCTCTGATGTTATCTATAAAAGTTTGACAATGCACATGCAGTTTATTGATTACATCCATGTAGAAAACTTGTTCTGAGTTAAAGCTGTCAAACAAGGTTTTATGAAGAATAAAATGCCACCGCCACACGACAACTAATGTAGAAAATACTTTTCTATTTTGGCACGATACTCTCTCCTTATACATAATACAAAAGCTTCGAGATGCATCTGCTGCGTGGCCGTCTATTAAACCTGAAAAGAACAAAATGTCGCAGAAGTTAGCCCTTTTTCCACGTGCGGCTATTTTGGGTTGAGAAGTGATGGGAATTATGATCGAAGTTCCATTAAATTGGTAACTTCAGCAGACAGCAGAATTCCATTTAAAAAAATATAGGAGCGAATATAATAGAACTCGCGACCTCGTATCTACAGTGCGCGACGCTTACCGGTATGCTACTACCTATCATGTAGCTGCAACTGTTCCGGAAGTCAATAACATTTCCTACAGAAATTCCACATTCCACAGTGCTGTGAGATAATACGTATGGCCGGATCTAGACTTCTGAGAGACAGATAGTTACCGTTTTTCTTTAGCACTGCACGACGTTTTCAATAGACAGATAGCTCAATAGAGTAGCTCAAATGGAAAGAAGCACTTCCTATTTAAATTTCTGCATCCTATACTGTTGGCAGTTCTGTGTAGGTGGCAGCTACGTGATTTCATTCCGGCGATTACAAGATAGAGTCGAATGTATGCACTGGGTAGCCGAGGCAGCTAGTTCATGACGACTCGGTCAGTCAAGTACATAAGTGTACTGAACATGCTGCAAACCACTACAGGGAGCCCGTGTGTCAGAATTCTCATCGAGTGTGCTGCAACGGTGTTACGATAGAAAAATGTGTCGCACAGAAGAGGAGGAGGTGGTCTGTTCGATTTATGATAGGTTGCTTTGCTAATGTTTTGGGTTCGATTCCAACTTCTGCCGATGATTTTTAATAGAGAGAGACAGATTCTATTCTCTTCTGGCTACGCCAAGTGAAGAAGGTATATTTGCCTAGTGGTCTGAAATTCACATTAAACATGAGATTCCTTCTCAACCAAGCAGACGCTAGGTTGAACCACAATAAAGTCAGGAGTGGCGAAATGTGGGAACCCTATCACCAGTCCTTCTCTACCAAGCAGACGCTAGGTTGAACCACAATAAAGTCAGGAGTGGCGAAATGTGGGAACCCTATCACCAGTAACATTTCTTATACTAGTTATTTATTTCTAGTGACGTAACAAAAGCTATGTAGGGTCACAGGACACTTATTCCATCATTTATTTGAGCTTCTGTATGTTTATAAAATTGGTTCTGAATTTGGAATGCAACTCAGGCCGCCTGTACGCGGAATTTGATCCCTTCGTGACAATGCAGCTCGGCTACTATTTGTTGTTTGTTCAAAACTGCAGATTCTTCAACATCTCAACATATTGCGCGTGAATGGGTTCGAATTCTGGTCCGGCACTAAAGTTTTCATTATGTATTATAAAGCTCTAGCAAGAGAACACCTACCTGCTGGTGGATAATAATTTTGATTTTTAATGAATTTTCATTCGCTGTCAACACTAACGAAATCTGACGTTTTGGACTCCAGTGAGAGACGGAACTACGAGGGCTATTCGGAAAGTAAGGTCCGATCGGTCGCGAAATGGAAACGACTATGACAATCCGATAAAGCTTTGCACAGATGTGTTGGGTAGAGTCTCTAGTATAACCCCAGTTACCATCACGTCGCTCTTCCCATTTCTGAGCTCACAGTGAGTGCGTAAAGATGTCTAGAAAATAGTGTCTGCCGCCAAGTACGAGGGCCTGGTGAGAAATTTCGCCTGAAGCTATGCAGCTAACATTACATAACTGTCGTGCTGTTTCTTCTTCAAGACCATTCTCCGCCGCATTCTGCAGGGGCAATGAAGATGCTCCTGCATCGTTTTCAATTGGAAATGTTTGACTACCCACAATACAGCCCGTAATTGTCTTCCTCTGAGTTTCATCTCTGCTCACATGAACCGCTGGCTATGAAGACAACATTTTGGCACAAGACAACGAGCCGTAGGCCAGCGCAGAGAATTGGCGGAAAGCACTGGCGGCTGCCTTCTATAGCGAGGGTATTGGAAAGTTGGTACAACGCTACGATACACGTCTAAGTCGGATCGGCGACTATGGAGATAAGTAGCTGCAAGGTGTATCTAACTGTTGCAAATAAAACATTTTAGATTTTTACCGTGGTTTCCATTTCCCGACCTATCGGACCTTACTTTCCGAATAGCCCTCGTATTTGAGATCACTGTAAGTTCAAGGATGTTATTCCGAGCTGCTGGCGGAGAAAAATCCGATAGTTGACTTCTCTTTGTTTTAGAGTCAACAACGATATGTGTCGGGTTCGATTCCCACTCGGTACTGAACTCTTTGTCATATTATTTCTAGTTCAAACACGCTCACATGTCGTTGCTGGTGTAACAAACCCATATTTAACGTTCGTTTTCTCTAGAATATAACAGCGATAGGTGCTGGGTTAGAGTCCTGGGAGGGAAATCATTAATGTTTCTTCTCGTCATTTCAGTTAAAACATCTAGCAACTGCCGAAAAAATCTGATATGTCACAGTTGATTGTGCTTCGATAACAATCCGATTAGGTTCTGAGTTCGAATCCCTGTCCAACGCAAAGCTTTACCTCACAGCATTTCAAGTAAGTTATTTGTGAATAAGCAATATTTAACATCTCTCGTAGTTCGTTAACAGGGACAATAGATGCCGGGTAGGAATTCGCGTCCGTTAATAATGTTTACGTTATGTAATTTAAAGTTGATATTTGCTAACTGATACTCTCTAAAATCGAGGTATATCACTCTCTGTATGTCTAGTCAGGAATAACTATTAGTTTCCGTCAGTCACGAAATCTTAGTCTGCATGACCTGGGTTTGAATCCACATGCAGAACGAGACGGTTCGTCATGTCATTTGAGGTTCATACATATGCTCAACTAGCTGCTCTGAATAACTTAAAATTTTAATGTCATTTTGTGTTAAATAGCAAGTACGATATGTTACTTTGAAGAGGAAATCATGAATACGACGATACGTGCACTACCCATGTGACGTAATAATGAGAGTGGTAACATTTCAGGTATGTCATTTATTGCAATAAATGTGAGCTTACAAGCCTTAAGGTCAGTCTTATCTGTGATAAGGTGTTCCCTGACATTTCTAGTATCGTGGTACAACTTTACATCTTGAGTTATTGCGATACAGAGCAGTGTTTTCTGGTGGTGACTTGTTGGAACCATTTTCAATAGTCAATCGACTGTACCAAGGAGCGAGTAGCGGACCTGCTAGACAGCTGCGTTCTGTGGGTTGCAGGCGAATCAGGCGAAATGCAATTCAGGTCGTTCGGATACTTTTGAGTAAGACTGTACATCTCTGTTTGCTCGTCATTAATTGGCTCATGATCAGCACCGACCATTCCTTTCCTGTAACTTTATTGGTGACGAGAAACGGTGTCTTTTTGCTAACATAAGGAATGGTTGAGCCAAAGCTAAGCAGCAACTCCCCATACAAAGACCTGGGCGCATCCACAAGATAGTGTTATTCATGTGGTGTAACGGCGGCGGTGAGGTTTACTACGAATTGGTTCCCTGAGGTATAATCATTACTGCTGACATTAATTGTCATCGACTGAGACGTCTTGCAGACGCAGTCCAAGAATAACGGACAGGAGGACTGCTTGAATTGATGCTATTCCATACTAAAACCCGTCCACATTCTGCTTAACTCACAAAAAACACTATACTGGAGCTGGGGTGGGAAGTCATTCCTCACCCACTTATTGAGCTGATCTCGCACCCTCAGATTTTCCCCATTTCCGCTCTCTACCGATTAACCTTCAATGAACTTTCTTTCCGGTTGAAAATGCATTCCGACCACAGCAGGCCTTGGAAGTTCCCCTCCCTTTCTCTTACTCACCACGAACAGTGGCGGACCGATCCTAAATCTTGACATCTAATAGACTGCAGTCTTGTGTTAACCCTTCCCCCGTGTAGCGCCAACGTTGCCCTCTTCGTGTAAACCACTTGTGTGTTAAGAATATGTGCTTGTTAAACCTAAATCTTCCTCCTTTCTTGAAGCCCACGCACCTACTTTTGCCATTCAGAATACAATATTTGTCAGATAATGAATTTTTAGAAATTGAGTCCGCTTATTATACCAACCGTATGATTCTAAGATGAAAAACGTTATAATTTTTCTGAAAAGAGAGTCACAGGATTTAAATTCACTAAGCTATGCAACATTTTTTTCGGTCGAATTCAGCGCCATACATGGCAAAAACTATACTCCCAAAAGTGGTAATATTTGCAGGCGTAAAAAAATGTTCAAATGTATATGAATTCCTAAGGGACCAAACTGCTGAGGTCATCGGTCCCTAGATTTACACACTACTTAAACTAACTTCAACTAACAACTAAGAGCAACACACATACCGATGCCCGAGGGAGGATTCGAACCTCCGGCGGGAGGGGCCGCGCAAAGCGCCACATGACGCCTCAAACCGAGCGGCCACTCCACGCGGTCGGTATAAAAAGTTACTGGACAACAGATAACAGAAGATATCTTCCTAAACCTACTACGTAAAGATATTAAGCTAGTTAAATGTGGAAGACATTTACTGACAACTCTGAGTGGAACTTGGGGGAAATGTAGTACGTGAAACGTGATCACACTTAAGGAAAAAGGGTAATGCAAGGTGTTACATCATCTTGCCAAGTTTGGCAGCTTTATCAGGATAATTCAATCAAATGCAGCATTTAAAATTTGGCAGAAAATTTCCAATGTTGTTGCGCCAATTTACCATCTTTCGCTTAAGAGGCTAGTACTCATAAAGTATTGAAATCTGTGAGCTAACAATTTGTGTATCCTCTTTTGATCGATAACCAGACCTGCGTGAGGAAAATATTGAAAACTAGACCACTTGAGGTGGTATCGGCCAGCAGACTGTGTTGTGCTTAAGATTGAGCTTACCGGGCAATAGGTGGCGTACGTGTTGAGTACGACAAATGATTGTACAGTATTATACGATAGGTAGTAATATCTCTCATGTATTATAATCTCCAGAAATCAACGTACTTCTTAAAGTGTCGAATAATCTAATAGACTAATGACTTAGAGAACCTAAAACTTTAATTAATGAAGTGAAATGCTTTACTGTTTAGAATACCGGATTTTGGTAACTTGACACATGAAAGCAAACTCTGGAAGTACTACAGGGACGATAAAAGAGCAATAAAAGAATGTAAATTTGGTAATTTACAGATCACTCGCTAAAATAAGGAGCAGTATTTCACTCTTGAGTTTGTGCTATCGATATATAATATTACACGAATGCGTGAAGATGGGGTGCCTGTAGTTATTTAGGGACATCGCAGGCAGGTGATAGACGGTATGAAGACATACGGTATCCGGTACGTGGGTGAAAGGCCTGGGTAATGAAACATGAGGGCCACGTGTGCGCTCCCCCTTGCGGTTAGTGCTGGACCGCCTGTACTGCCTAACATCAAAGCAGGCCAGGTCTATCTTTAAACCTGGATAGGGGCGCTGCAGGCGGAGTAGCAGATCGCTGCAGACTGCCGTGACACCCTTACAGCACGAGTCGCTCCGCACTTGGCAAGGGTTGGAGTCGCTCGAAGAGGATGCAAAGACGAGAACACACTGAGTCGTATCATCAGTTCTCAGGACACCTAGCGCTGAGTGATGCTACGAAGGTAATCCCAAAAGTAAGGTCTCCTATTTTTTTATAAGTACATAGACCTGTTTCTTTCTACAATGGTTTACCGTTTGAACACTTAGCTATTTTTCGACATAACCACCATTTCTGTCGATGCATTTCTGTAGACGCTGTGCAAGTTTTTGTATGCCCATGTCATACCAGCTCGCCGCCATGCTGTTCAGAAAGTTATAAACCTCTCCTTTCTCCTCGTCGTTGGAGCTGAATCGCTTTCCGGCCAAATGTTCTTTTAACCTAGGGAACAGGTGATAGTCACTGGGAACCAAGTCAGGTGGGTAATTATGTTCCACTGAAAATGTTGCAGGAGAGCAACGGTTTGCCGAGCGATGTGTGGGCGAACGTTGTCATGGAGAATGTGTAAGCCCTTGCTCAGCATTCCTCTTCTCCGGATCTGAATTGCCCATTTGAGTTTTTTGAGAGTCTCACAGTACCTGTCAGCGACTGATGCAAACCATTGTAGAAATAATCAGGTCTATGTACTTATAAAAAAATAGGAGACCTTACTTTTGGGATTACCCTCGTATAATGATTCACTAACAGCGTAGTACATCTACTGCACTATCATCGAAAGTAACTTACCTTTTTGGCACTAAGTCGCTAGCGATAAATACACTATTTTGCAACTCTTAAAGGTGAGATGGGTAACGTAACGTAACAAATCAACTATTCGGTGGAAATGAGCATGTTGACAGACGTTTCCCAGTCGTACATAAAAAGTTGGACGTCACATACAAGAAGTTCAAAGTGACTGTAGTGCCAAATGGGGCTCGTCCCGCAGAACGAAGTACGGTACGCAGTGGTGGTGGTTTTCATTACAACGTGGCTCGTAGACAATATCTCGATGGTGTCACACGAGGAAGAATCATTGGGAAACTGTAAGAAGTATGAAGTGTAACGACAGCAGTCCAGGTGTTTGGTATTGCTTGCAGTATGATTTCACGTGCTTGAGGAACATTCCGAACCACTGACGCAGCTGCCCGAAGCAGAGATTATGATCGACAACTGTCAGCTACAGTAGCAAATGACCACTACATTCTGCAACAGGCAGGAAGGTAGCAACGTTAAACAACGAGTGGAGATGCAGTCACATTCTACAGGACTCCAACGTGCACAGTCTCTCGTTCCACAGTGCTCGGCGAGTGCTTTGAGGGTGGTCTCTTTGCCCTACGACCAGCACGCTGTGTTCCAGTGACACCCCCAAGTCAACGGCACCGTTTTTTCAATACTGCTATATATATATATTTTTTTTTTTTTTTTTTTTTTTTTTTTTTTTGTGGCCTGCTGGCTAATCTCTTACTGGCCCTTCGGTGCTATCCGCAGCTGCGTCAGGTATTGTTCATAGGCGTTACCCAAAGGTCATACAAATACAAAACCACCACTCGCACTATGATGTCCTTTTTTATTTTCTCTATTTTTCTTTTTCTCCTTTTCTTATTTTTTTACGCCAACGGCCTTGCCGCAGTGGTAATACCGGTTCCCGTCATATCACTGAAGTTAAGCGCTGTCGCTCTGGGCTAGCACTTGGACGGGGGATCGTCCGGTCTGCCGAGAGCTGTTGGCAAGCGGGGTGCACTCAGCCTTGTGAGTCAAACTGAGGAGCTACTTGATTGAGAAGTAGCGGCTCCGGTCTAGGAAACTGACGCACGGCCGGGGGAGCGGTATGCTGACCACATGCCCCTCGTTATCCGCATCCAGTGACAACTGTAGGCTGAGGATGACATGGCGGCCGGTGGGTACCGTTGGGCCTTCATGGCCTTTTCGAGAGGAGTTTTTTTCATTCTTTACTTTTATACTTTTACTTTTATACTTCCGAACATAAAATGTACATAAATTTGAAAAAGAAAGTTATAATTTTTGAATGTTAAGAAGAAAATTTACAAGTAACGGGATGGACTAGAGTGGAGAGGTTTGTGAAACGACCTTTGAGTCCAGAGGTGAAAGTATCGGTTTATTTATGGAACCACTGACATATGGACACCTTTAATATTCTCAATTAAAATAATCCCAACGTTAAATTTTAAGTTGTGCTTGGTTTGGTTATGTTATATCCCATGTGAATTAAGTGTGTCTACTACCTTAATTATTATAAATCTTTTCGTCACAACACAGACTGACGTGACGCCTTGCGTTGCAGTCACCGGTCAATATCTAAATCTATTGTTTACGACAGTCTATGTGTTTTAGCTCGTTGTTAGGTTTATTTTCTAGTCTCTTACTATATATATATAAGTTTTGTATCTTCCTAATATGTGTTTCCTAATTTGGATTACGTTTCTTGTGCGTACTGATTTTTGCGTATTCGTCTTTCGTCATCGTTTGTACGCTCTGTGAAATTTGTCCTAATACTGCATAGCAGAGACCCAATATAAATGAAAAATTTCCCGTGACCGTATACTCTGATAAACGGCAGGGCTTCTCAAACAGAATCATCACATTTCACAAGCCTATATTTTGTGCACGAGTAAATATAGAAACTTGAGGAGAATAAAACTTAAGCGTCCCACTGTGAAGGTTTTATTTTCAAAATAACCATCCTACTTTAGAATGATATCCCTTTTGCACGCATGCACATGCGACCATGAGATAATTTCTTCTGATCGAAGTTTCAACTTATTCTTCACAGATACTTAATGTGCCGTCCGCCGTATGCATTAGAACCATCCAAACGATAATCAAACTTGTCCCACACTTTTATGAAATAACTGGAGATACTGAATTGATTGCTGTAACTAAGCGACATCGCAGTGCAACTGAAGTCATTAGGAACGAAAAACACATGCTCGGAGTATATCATAATCTCCACGAAAGGAAATCACATGGGATCAGGTTACCACATCTGTGCGCCCCTTACGGCAGATCTATCTTCGAGGCAGCTCACTGTCAGGAAGTGCTCTTACGTGTAGGTTCCAATGTGTTGATTCTGTTGAAATAAGAAATTTTCAGCTTGTGGCCCCAACTGCGGAAAAAGACAGATCTCCAGTGTGTCCGAGCATGTGATTTCTGTATGCATCCGCCTTTTCTACAAAAAGGCAAGGCTAAATCATCTCTCGGGAAACAGCGCAAAACACGTGAAGTTCTTGAGAGATTCTGTTATGTTAGACTATATAGGACTGCTGTGTTCTGCATATTATTTCGTTGTAGCAGTTCCATTTCAAATTTAAACAGTACCCACTCTCGTCATTGAACCCTAAACGTACGGGGAAATTATCCTCGATCTCCTCTCTCAGAATCAGTTCAGAAAACCCATCTTGTCGCTGAACCCCGTAATAAATGAGATGTGACAACCGATTGCTGTATGGTTTAAAGTATAAACTTCGCCCCAGAAGATGCTGGACTGGCACATTAGGACTCGTTGACTCTCGGCTGCCACGATGAGTAAACTTCTGTGGACTGCATGTAGAGATATGTTACCTGCGTTGAAAGAGCAGACGTCGACGAGCTATGGATTTCCGTGTACGCAATCAACAGCGTCTTGAAGCTTGAATGGTTGGTTTGTGAGAGGGGACCAAATAGCGAGGTCATCGGTCCCATTGGATTAGGGAAGGTTTAGGGAGGAAGTAGGCCGTGCCGTATCAAAGGAACTATCGCGGCATTTTCGTGAAGCGATTTAGGAAAATCACAGAAAACCTAAATCAGCATGGCCCGACGTGGGTTTGAACCATCGTCCTCCCGAATGCGAGTCCAGTGTGCTAGCCACTGCGCAACCTAGCTCGGTCCAGCGTTTTGAAACTGCCGCTGCCTTCGTCGAAGGCTCTGAGGCTATGGAAGAAAATCACGCCACACAACCTTAACTGAGTGGCACCTACTGAAACGAAGAAAGCAAAACATCTTTTATTGGTGTGCTGTAGTTGTTTCGATTTGATGCATATTGTGTAATGAACAACCCACCGAGCTGGCTGCACTATGAAGACCCCTGCTGCGAACCTCACGATGTGGAGAGTTAAACTCGTGGACAAGGTAAACTGTAATTTCCATGCGTGAGTCAAAATGATCCCGAGTATCTGTCTTTTCTCACGCATGAGTTAGGTTGTTGTACAATCGGATGAATCTTTATGAAACATTTTTCATTTTCTGTGTTACTGATATATTGCAAAGTCGTACTCGCAATTCCTCCATTGCAATTGTGTGAATGTGATAGCTTCTATGGTGGCCTCTTATAATTAGTAGTCGACCTAAGATTAAGAGACATATGTCATCTTGACGTCGAGAGGAAATAAACTAGCCCTATTAAGTCTATGGTCAAAATTCGACCAATTGTGTTTACAAAATAATACAAGTCAATTTTTTTAATGGAGTTGACTGGAATTTATTCGAATGCAGGTTCTTAGTTCTTACCTCAACACTATGCTCTCACGGCGAGGCGATGGAATTTATATTGCAATATATTACTTCATTTCTAGACTGTCTCGCAGTGGTGCATTATGGAACCAAGTAACATGCCTCCTATAATCTCCTTCAGGATATAATAATGGATACGCAGATGGAACCACTGACGAATGTAAAACCGGTATGCTTTTGACTATACCAGAGTTTCTTAAAAAAAGACCTCGTATTTTTTTCGATTATTGGTTCACCGTCAACTGTGGTAGAAATAGAGGCCACATCAGTCTGAGTTGCGTCGTTGTAACGCTAGAGACCTGAATTTTAGTTAACGATGTAACAATAAAAGTTTCTCTTTTTTCACTTTCGACTCTTGCACAGTAACCTTTCATTGCAACGAAAGAACACACAAAACGATTAGCGCATTCTAATTCAATCGGTATTTCACGTGTTTAATTGGTGTTATTATTTATTACTGCACGACTGATTTGATTGCTCGTTCAGTCTATACTCTACAGCAAACAGCAAACTTGACGCCATAAAAATATAATTCCTCATAATATGTTGAACGAACGTACGTAGAAATCGTTCGACCTGAGCTACAGTAAAAAAGGTCGTGTGTGACACACTCCGCATAACGCTGTGTCTGAAATTTGAGAATCACGACTGGCCATAGCAAATGCTAATCGTATCTACAAAGTTTGTTGAAATAATTCATTGATTTTACTTGAACTCTTGGAGCATTTGAAGTGCGTCCTTGATAAAGTGCGTTGAAAAATAAATTTTGTGTTAACACCGGAAAATTAACTTTTACCTTCCGATATCACAATGTGAATCCCATTGTATCATTCACAGAAATCTCTGATGCGAAATGTTTTGCATTACAAAATCTGCAATGTAAATCCACCAAACCGCAATTGTAACTGTCAAAATTATGTGGCATCACTTTCAGTACACATTTAAATGTAACGTTAAATAAAATTTCCACATTCCTATTACTTTCTCCCCGCCAAAGTTTTGTCTTTCTAGCTCTTTCTGCATCTTCACTCATACCCGTCAGCGTTCTCCTGCTAGACATAACCTGAAACAAAGACAGTTTCCTTATAATAAGCGAATCCGGAAGTCGCTGTTACTCAAAATGAAGAAATTAAAAATTAGGATCTTACTTCAAATTTTCTGATAATGACAGCTAATGTCAACAAACTTACACTTAGAGAAAAATAAGCGAAATAACGACGCAAACATACAACGCTACTTACAGACTTCGTTACTACGATATTTTGATTTCCATGGATGACAACGTTATCTACCTAGCACATGTCAAATTGTAGCTGCCCAGTATGCGTGTATTAGTGCAAGCGAACCACGTGAACATGAACGTCGCTGAAGCGCGATTTCATGAAGCGTTATTACTTCAATGTGTGTCATTTTCATCAGAGTACCTAATCGGAGCACAGGGCAGAAGTTGACAGTACTTGAGCTATCGATATTTACCTACTGGAGATTTTAATTCGTGATGGGGTAAGTATCATCACAGTTATGAGTATGAAAGCATCTGTTTATTTTTACCAGTTTTAATGGCTACGTACACACATGACTTTTTCTTTGTGCACGTCTATGGTAAAGTACACTTCATATTATGTAAGTTTCATTGGCCTGCTTGTGTAATTAATGTTAAAAATCGGTATTTCAGTTTTCGTTTTCACCTATTAATATTTTGATATACTACCACAGATTGCGCGTATGTCTAGGATTAGGGAACACTAGTGTCGTCACCTCACGTAACTAATTACATTGCAGTATTAAGGACATAAGTTCATTCTTATTAAATTCTATCCAATGAGCTATTTAGTAGCTTGTAAATGATTGTCGTGTAGCCATAATCACAATGAAATTGTGTGTATTTAATTTGTAAACGGACTCATTCCTCGTCATATCGCTTCAAGTTGTGCAAATAGTTTACGAAACATGTAATTATCTAAGTTTGCCGCTGAAAAGTAAAGTTCCCAAACACCTTCGCCGTTAAATTTGGCACAGCTACTGGTTTCAAGGGTCGGCGTGAAGACAGAATTAATGACTGCAACACGAATTCATTCCTGTCTAACGTAATTCGGTGCTAGTTCTCGAGACTGATAAGAAACAGCGTCTTAGTGTAATTTGGATGTTTAAAGTATCGATATTATTTTGCACACTTGGACCGAGCAACAAAGTTGCTGATTCTTAGTGAGTGTTAAAGATTCCAAGAATTTTGTACCCAAGATTGTCTTTTACCAGTCGCAGCACCTCAAAATTTCATCAGTACACGACTTCTTTTACTAGAAGTAGCTTGGAACCGCTGTATACAGATCATTTAGTTCAGTTGAATATCGTCGGGTTTCATTTTCTTCTTCCACCACAGACGTTATTTCACAACACTTTATAAAGACAGGAAAACGGTGAAACCAGTAAAAAAAAAAGGGGGAAGTTGTAGCTCTGTGTACGAATATTTATGTGGTACGAAACGTGCTGAAAAATATTTTTTCTGTGTTATTTATTAGTATGAAATAATTTATTGTTGGTGTTTTTAACCATTTATTGACTATCTGCATTATTCAACGTTCCTTCTCAAGAAACGAGTCGATTAATTTAGTCGACAATATTACGAAGTTATTGATCCTAGAAGGACGTAGTTTTCATTGCTTTTCAGCCGATAACCTGCTATGTAAAGCGATTTTCCCGTGTAGTCATATGCTTGTCTGAAGTGTATTTTGCAATGGATTTTTGTTTTAGTGCTTTCAATTTGTGCGGAGGGGACTGACTGGTGAATTCTCTGGGCTGCTTACCGAAATGTGTATTTATTTATGGACAGACACAAAAATTAAGCCGATGTCGTTGCTGGCTGAGAGAGCTTGACAAGCAATAACAATGTCTGGGAAAAGACGCTGTCAAACAATATCATGGAACGAACACGGCAATTAAAAGCAACTATGCTTTCTTGTTAAAAAACGAGGAAAGAACAGAAAAGAGAGAACAAAAATAAAGTCAAAGTGACTCAGAAAATACGTCATGTTTCTTTCCGAGGAGTGTTTCAAATGAAGACCATATCATTTTAAATCAAATAAATTTCATACTGAAACTCTAATGCTATTTATCAGTTCCACTCAGCATTTAACTGTGGAATTTCTTACGCACTTTTAATGTTGCCTTTAATTTCAGCAAGTTTGTTTCGCCTTTTCTACTTTCTGAATGTGTACTTAAGACAGAAATGTGCTTTTCGATTTCTCTACATCTTTCTGGCAGACACTTCACTTTTGCCTCCCTGCGCTTCCTACTGGTTTCATTTCTACGATTACGCTCTTGTACTCCTGTCTTTTAGTGAACATTTTTGACTGTATTTTTTTGTTTATTTGCGGAAGTGTTTGTTCTGTTACCCGAGGTATCTTCGTAGTTAGTTTCCATATGCCAATATTTTTTCAGTGATAACTCTTTTTAGTGATGTCCAGTTCTCTTGAACTGAACTGTGGACTGTAGTATCGATTATCGTGTTATCTACAGCACAGATAACTTCAAACGCAAAACATTCCTTGGTACTTCAGTATCCTTCTTCTTTATACGTTGATTCTTTCTGAAGATTTTCTTAAACTTCATCCTGATCTTTGTCAATACTAAATTGTGGTCAGAGTCTCAGAGGCGCTGCACATCGGGCATACAAGATACACCCTACACCTGAAAATCATACTGTATACAAGCAGAAACGAAACATAGTCAGTCAAGCGTTGAGAAACTCTAACCTCAGGCACGCCCATACGTTAACTGACAATAGACGTAGACCAGATGTCCTGTGGGAAAATCTCCGTAGTCTCAGTTTAGGCAAAATAAAAGTTGCAGAAAATACCATGGTCCTAGCTGAAGAACTAAACCAATTCTCCACGTTACCTACAACCACAATTGAACCGCAAAAAAGGAGAACATTGATTACTTCATGGGAATGGACGAATGTAGCAAAGAAAAATTCCATCTACAGCACGTCACTTCAAATACTGTCAAAAAAGCCATCATGTGGATTCGATCAGCATTTACTGGACGTGATGGCATCACTTTCCAGGTGGTATAACTTATTATTGATCTACTACTGCCCTCTATAACAGACATTTTCAACGATTCCTTAATCACAAGTGTTTTCCCTGGGGCCTGGAAACTGGGACATATTAAGCCACTGCCTAAGAAGAACATTGCCCCTGCACCCTCTGACTATCGCCCCATCTGCATTCTTCCTGCACTATCAAAAGCCTTAGAATATATAGTCCATGACCAGCTCACTACCTACCTGACTACTAACAACCTACTAGACGAACACCAATCAGGTTTCCGTAAACACCGAAGCACAACATCCGCATTGATAAAGGTGACAGATGACCTGAAACTTGCCATGGATAGACAAGAAGCGACTATCATCTGCTTCTTAGATTTCAGAAAAGCATTTGATACCGTCGACTTCGACATCTTACTTGCCAAACTTAGTAGTCTAAATTTCTCACCAAGTGCAGTGCAATGGTCTCACTCATACATGATGTCTCGTCAGCAACGCGTCCTTTCCGGGAATATAAAATCAGAATTGCGGAAGGTAGTGTGAGGCATTCCCCAAGGGTCAGTATTAAGCCCTATACTCTTTTCTATGTATGTCAATTATGTGTGATCGGTTCTGACCTATTGCAGATATCACATGTATGCTTATAACCTTCAGTTGTACCTAAGTGCACAACCAATCAATCTTAAGAAAGCTATTGAAAATTTCAATACTGACCTCAGTGCACTATCAAAATGGGCACAGAACATAGGACTAAAACTCAACCCATCTAAAACCCAAGCGGTACTTGTTGGTCACTAAGCTCATTAGCCCAAAACATCAGGAATCCGTACCATCTCTAATCCTAAATTGAACAAATATCATCTTCTCACCCTCAGTAAAGAGTTTGGGAGTAATTATTATGAAAATCTAAATTGGACAGAGCACGTAAATGCAGTGTGCAAAAAAGCATCAACATCCCTTCATGCCCTATAAAAATATAAACAACTCTTCCCTATCGATCTGAAAAAGAAATTAGTACAAACGCTTATACTCCCAATCATTGACTACAGCGATATTATCCTACAAGGCATCTCTCAGGAAAAGGACGTCTGGAACTGGTCATGAATGCTTGCGTCCGATTTATCTGTGACGTTCTACTTTTTGATCACACTCCACCAGCATATGCACAACTGTCTTGGCTGTGTGCAGACAAATGCAGAGATTTTCATACATTCTGTCTCATCTGCTGCCTTATAAATGTACACTGTTCCTCATATCTCTCCTCGTCCTTAAAGTCCATGTCTGAGCAACATGACAGAAACACACGTTCCCATTATAATAAAATCCTCTCTGTTCCACTACATCGCCCAGTCACCTTCTCGAAGTCGTTTACAATAGCAGGAACCCGAGTCTGGAATAGCCTCCCTCGTTATATTAGAGAACTGAAAAGCATGCCCAGCTTCAAAAAACAGTTAATGACGTATCTATTTAAGCAACAGTAATGCCTTCCTCTGTACATGTATGAACTTCACCCCATTACTTCTTTCTTTCCTACTAGATCTTTCTCAGTTCCCAGTTTTTTCTTAACTGATGCGGCCTCCTTAAATCTCCCTTCCCCAAATCTCGCTATACCAGTAAACATCTACTTTATACACCAATATATCAATGTACATCTTCACAAATCTTCATTAATATCGACAATTTTTCTCAGTTTACCATTACTATTTAATTTTTTCTTTTACTGTTATTATTATTGCTTCTATCATAATTTTTATGTATAGCAGCTGTTGTAAAAATACTTCCAGTATTTACTTTATTAAGTCTTAATCATTACTCTTTATTCATATTGTCACTAGATTAATCTATTTTTCTTATTCAAACTACTGTCATGATGTAACTATGATGTGTAAAAAGCTGCATGTGTGGGACACTTGTCCGATGTAACCGAGGGCCTGATGGCCCTAATCATATCAGGTTAAATAAATAAATAATAAATATATCGGCCCGCATAAATCTTAAAGCCGAGTATCTCCACTAAAACTGACTTCTACTCCTTCTTCTAGTACTGCATTCCAGTCCTCCATGATTAGTAGATTATTATCTCTTTTGTATACTACTATTCCATGTGTACTGTTCTATAAATACTTCTTCAGCTTGTTACATTGGCATGTTTAAATGACCTATGATTATTGATATTTGTTAGACTCAGATACTGATGAGAATAATCCTGTGGTGGAACTGTTCACGGTAACTCATTGTACGCTCTCACTACCATTCCACGATGAACCCTACACGCTTTATAACATTTTCAATTACTGTTGATATTAACCTACTTTCATATGACCAGATATCCTTCTGTCCATTTCGGATTACTGGTTCCCACTGTATCTAAATTCAAACTTCGCACTTACCTTTTCCGGTATCCACTACATTTAGGCTTCTGATATTCTACAGTGATCCCTTCGTAGGTTATCCAGTATTTTGCTCATAGTCTACTCGCATAGAAAGTCCCTTCTCAGAAACCCGAAATGGGTGCTAATCTGAAATCTTTTGCCAACGAAAACGTCGTGATGACATTTTTTTCAATTACAAGCCGAGTGCTGTAACGTTTTTGATTCAATGATTACCATAGCATTCTGCGTCTTCACGCTGATGTTCACATCTGAATATTCGGCATTAATGGCCATTTCTCATCCGAAGAGCAAGAGGGTGCACGGAAGCTGTCTTCTCTCGCCCATCTTATTTGATAATGCAGATGGCTGAAAGAGGGTGACGTCTTAACCCGGACGCCTTCTGTAACAAGTATACTTTGTGTGGAGGCTCAAATGATTATTACTTCTAATATAAATTTGCAGATATAGGTCCTATGGTCAGTATATGTCACGCTGTACTTCGACGGAGCATTTTCGTAGGGGATGTATATAATGAAATCCATAGTAATGATGTAATTGGAGCATGAGATGCTTGACTACAAGGACAATTTCAATTATCCCCTGTGTAACTTACAGTCTTCCTGTATCCACTGAAATCGTCACTAATGAATTTATCGGAGACTGAAAGCGGGACGTACAGGAATTCTTTGTGGGATCTCCGGTTGCAGCAGCGTGCAGTGAACAGCGGGTTCAGAAAAACTTTCTCCTTTGACAGCTTTGATTCTCGTTGTCAGTCGCTCCGATAGTTACCTCAGGACAATTTATACCAGTTGTTTCCATACATTGAGAACGAGTTTAGGGAGATAACGATCAAAAAAGACCCAATAAATGATGAAAAGGATCACTTAGTTTCAAATTCTTAACGCGCACCACAGCGGACAGTACATTTCAACTAATAATTCGGCTAGAGGAGGGGTTGCAAGTGGGCACCAGAAGCCCAGAGATATCTACCTACTACTACAACATTGACTATCGCACTTGTAGAAATTCATTAGACAATATCTAGAGGCCCTTCCAATCTACTATGATGAGTTACATGACATATATTACGTGTTTTCGAAGGAGCTAAGGACAGATTACTGGGCAGGAAATGTAAATGACTACTTTGTATGGTCTGACGTTTAGGCACTGGTGAGGTGCTTTTGAACAGTGCCTTGAAAACAAGCAGACACAAGTCTCTCTGTACCGCCAAAGGCACTTTTTTTATTAGAGGAGGCACAGTGTCAGGCAGGAGATTAACGTACGCGACGGCTACGAAGCATCATGGAAGGATTAACGGATCCCATCAAGATGTCAGCGATGATATCCATCCGTATATTGAAGATGAACGAGTAGACCAGTGATTCGGCATAAACACAGACAGGTACTCGAAAAGTTGATAACATTGTTGCCACCTCAAAGATAGTATAACGATGGGGTGGCAGGAATCCTGTATGGTTAGTCGCAACAACCCAATAATAAAGCTTCTTTCGCAGAGGAAGGCCAATCGATGGTAATTCTATAGTTGTAGCCGGTAATGCGGGTAGTAGTTGTTTTCGTTGAGCATGTTCGCACGGTTGCCTAACTTACACCTGTTGGTAAGTGACATGCCTGCTGTTTCGGACATCATGCAGCACAGTGTTTGTCACACCTTTCTCAACAACTGGTGTACATGCATGGCTCAACATTCGTCCACGGTCCTACAATCGTGCCTTTTCCGGTATTTCGGCTGTGAAGCTTACAGCCATCTCCAAGTCAAATCAGCGATTATGTTGTGAGTATTCAGTCGTGGCTACTTTACACGCTAAAAATCTGATATTGGGTGATTAAGAGCTATACTATGAACGGACGGATTGATTCAAAATCGTTGGGGGCAAAACAGCTTGGTCAGCAGTGCCATTTTCTTAAGGCCGTGGTGCTGATGTATTAGTAATTACTGTTGTGAAAACGAAAAGCAAAGGCCATACATTTGAAACTAAAGTGGTAAAAACATTACATACTATCTCCGTACATTTATTCAAACTTTTTTCGTATGATAATAACATCAAGAAAAACAGTGGGTGGCATTCAGATGGTTGGTCGATCGCAAAATTAACGGATGAGCCAGCCACCCAGTAAAACCTTCGGTGAGTTAAACTTGGCAAGAGTCCTGACGCAACACAAAATATCAAGAGTTTAGTTGCTATTGTTTGGTCATAGCCTAAAATTGAGGGTAAGATCCTTGATAGAACGAGGGTATCTCTCCTGTCAGTGTAAGAAATACAGTAAAGCATGATGTACAATGGAACACTCCATCCTGGTGGATCTTCATGCCGCAAAAGATAAACAAACGCCATTGGGCGGTGTCTGATACGGAGGTGACTGAGGATCACTTTGTGCCATCTCGGAGGTCGCAGGGAAGCGCATCCTGGCCGATTGGTTGGTTTGACCGACCGCAGCCTGTTGTCTTTCCCACTGAGTCAGAACTCTCTTTGATATCCACGTCACAGCAGCTTGTTGGAGGACGTTGAGGCAAAATGTAGCCTTTTCCTGGCAGACTTACATTGTGAAGGAAAATTCACTTGCCTCACGAGTAATACAGTCGGCACAACAGCGCCAGATAACAATTAAGCGATATTGTTCGACAAGTTGCAAGCGCGGGGTCTAAACAAATTTAGAGCAGCAGATAATTCACAGGGTTTATCACATTAGTAATAAATGGTTAAAAATGGTGACAGCTGTTGGAATACTAGACGGCGAATAGTCGTAGCTTTAATTTCTCTCACATCTTAAACTTGAAGCAAGAGATATCCGTGAGATACAGAGACAGAAACCTTCGTCTTGGATTAGCCATAAGCGTGCCAGTCATGTTTCCACAGCTTCCATAACCAGCGAATTCTAATAGGATTAGGCAGTACACATAATCTTAACTCTTACTTAATCCCTGGAATGTGCAGGAGAAATACAATGTTAAGCTCCTGCAGGTTGTAGAAGGCACGTGTTCGATTCACAGCTCTTGCACAGAGCGCGCTGTTTGTCCCATACTAGTTTCACCATATTGGCAAGTAATTTTATTCCTTTCTGTCTTTCGTAAAGGCAAATGGTCGTTCAAAGATCCCAAAAGTCTCATAGAATTGTGTGGATGCTGTCGGTGGGGCCGCTTTTCTCGATACAGCCATGCAGCACCCGTTCACCCCTCCGCACGCAAAAACCATACCTGCCTGTCCCTTATTCAAGTACGGAATACGCCGAGTCACGGTAGGTAGTGACGTTAGTGGAAGTGAAGGTCTATGAGAGAGATGGAAGAGTGAAACGGGGACACAGTAGTCATTTTGGACGGTGACGCCCTCTGACTCATCCATTTGAGCTACACACGTTACTTAGTTCTTATATTGCCTTCTTCTGCAATCAATAATATTTGACTCATCCATTTGAGTTACGTTACTTAGTTCTTATATTGTATTCTTCTGCAATGAATAATATTTCTCACTATTCAGTAACTTTTGAAAATAAGGCATCTACATTTTATATCTCTGCAGCACATTTACTAGTTAACATACGAAGATGTGGTAACCTGTTCTGACTGAAGGATAGTCTAGTGGTAAGTGTTAGGGTAAGTAAAGAATTATTGTGATCAACTAGCCTTCTAAGAGAATGACTTATGCTAAAGGAATTACCAGATTCTTAACAGGAAAGACAATTTATCTCCGCGCGGATGCTGTTTAAGGCGCTCGTCCAACTTATTCAGGATAAAATATTGGAATTTCATGTTAATCATTCATTTTTTTGAGATTTATTTCGTGTCATGAGAAGATCGCTGATGGACTGAGCTCTAGTTCACGATAAGGGGAATAGCAGAAGTCTAATTAATGAAAAATCTATCATTTTGAGCCTGCGTAGAATACTGCACCTTACGTGTCAGGTCCACATGACTATTACAACATATAGAATTTCTTCTTGAGTCAGTACTGTTCTGCGCCGTTGCTGATTTCCCGGTATAGATGGTTTCTTTCTTCTGGAACTCAGTTTATTTGTATGTGAAACATGTAGCCACGTAGACTGTATTGAGCGATTGGGCGTGAACGATTCTGACGAAACACTTCACAAGTGTAGTACATTTTACACGAATAAATGAATACAACGACATTTGTTGAATGCTGAGCAAAAGCCGGTTCGAAAATGAATATCTGGGTCAATGCGTGGCAAATGAGATCAGCGTGAGGCGAAGTGTAGTCCTCAGAAAATGAAAAGCAATGAGAAAATGAAATGGAATCAGCTGTTGCATCTACTTTCAGTCACAGTTATATAATACTCCATTGTGTACTTTCACAATGTTTCATCTGTGCATGCAGTTTTGGCGCAGCCTTCTTCGATAGAAGTTAGACCCCGCGTACGTACAGCCACTATTTCTATACCAATGAAAATTAATGAACAGTCTCATCACATGAACTTACAATTTTCGGGTGTATAAAATTGTCCATAAATCGACCACATCAAAAAATTTCGTAAAGACTCAGTATTTTAACTCAGTATGAATGAAACGCACACACAACATGTGTACTTGAAAAATCCGAATACCGATTAACAGACGGGTTATGCAATTGGAAGTGTCACATATGTTACTGAAGAATGTGTTCGAATGTCAAAAATAAAATTTTTCATATCAATTCCACCTGGTTGGCAGTCCAGAAACCTTGCCTGTTAGCCCCGTACAGGCGCTTGCGTGTGAGGAATGTGTACTAGAAGAGCCACTGAACTGTCGTAAACCCTTTTATATGAGCGCTGCTCTTTTACAAGTCCAAAGTGCTCCAGTAGTGGTATCGATTAAACCTGCACCGTTGATGCACTCGCTATAACGGCGGAATGAAGGCATCGGACACTTCACTTTACACTGGACGCAGCGCACGTGCGGCGCTGTTGTTTTGCGAGGAGCAGTCTGACAGCTGGGCACAAAAACGGGAACAACGTCAGCGACAGGCGAATTAATTTGCCGGTGCGCGCTGCGCCAGTGTTTGACGGCGGAACGGTTTAATTAACGCGTCACACCCGGGGGCGTATCGCGCGCCTCCTAGCGCCGTGCGTGTGCGGTGGCCAGCTGGACGCTGGACGTTGCACCAGGACCCAGCTATTGTCGCCGCCAACAGGCGAGGTATGCTACTCCGTACTACTCAGGCCACGCACAGCATCTTCAAGCGGTTTTCTCCATTCTGAATCTCATGTTAGAAATACGCTGTTGGCGATTAAAATTGCGACTAAATGAAGACAGCATGCACCAAATGTCAAATTGGTTTCCTTGTATATGAAAATGACTACCGCTACCGTATCAACGTATTCGTAAAGGTAGCGAAGAGAAACGTCATCTAGGTTTTGTGTAGAAGGGAAGAGTACGCAGCGAGCTTCGCGTTCAATAATAGTATTTGATTGTTCTTGGTTTATGGCAAAAAAGGTTTTACATTTCGTGTGTAACAAGGACAAACAGCTGCCAGTATCTGTCGGAATTCTATAGTGGTGGGGTTATGGCCTCTTGAGACTGCACTTTATCATCCCACGATGTTGTTGCTGGGATTGGACGTGATCCTACGACTGTCATGCGTATATGAAACCCACGGATCCAGGAGGTCTATGCTCAACGCCATGCAAGAAGTCAACGGCCATACGTGATTAGCGTCCTAGAGGACTACTGTTCTCTTGGCTCTGTAGGACCTCACAGATGCGCATTGATAGGTCTCGATCCCTGAGTCAACAGATGGGGATGTTTGGAAGACAACAACCATCTGCACGAACAGTTCGACGACGTTTGCAGCACCAAGGACTATCAGTTCGGAGACCATGGCTCCGGTTACCTTTGACGCTGCATCACAGACAGGAGCGCCTGCAATGGTGTACTCAATGACGAGCCTGGGTGCACGAATGGCAAAACATTTTTTCGGATGAATCCAGGTTCTGTTTACAGCATCATGATGGTCACATCCGTGTTTGGCGACATCGAGGTGAACGCACATTGGAAGCGTGTATTGGTCATCGCCATACTGGCGTATCACCCGGCGTGATGGTATGGGGTGCCATAGGTTATACGTCTAGGTCACCTCTAGTTCGCATTGACGGCACTTTAAACAGTGGATGTTACATTTATCCAGCAGGATAATGCACGACCGCATGTTGCAGGTCCTGTACGGTCCTTTCTAGATACAGAAAATGTTCGACTGCTACCCTGGCCAGCACATTCTCCAGATCTTTCACCAATTGAAAACGTCTGGTCAATGGTGACCGAGCAACTGGCTCGTCACAATACGCCAATCACTATTCTTGATGAACTGTGGTATCATGTTGAAGCTGCATGAGCAGCTGTACCTGTACACGCCATCCAAGCTCCTATTGACTCAATGTCCAGGCGTATCAAGGCCGTTACTACGGCCAGAGGTGGTTGTTCTGGGTACTGCTTTCTCAGGATCTCTGCACCAAAATTGCGTGAAAAGTAATCAAAAATGTTCAAATGTGTGTGAAATCTTATGGGTCTTAAGTGCTAAGGTCATCAGTCCATAAGTTTACACAGTACTTAACCTAAATTATCCTAAGGTCGAACACACCCACCCATTGATTGACAACTCTATGGAGTGCTGTGTGCACAACGACCATGCATGTTAAATTAAAAGGACGGTCAGCGTTGGTCGTCTGGTTGTCTGAGTTTAATGTATACAGCACCGAAGATGATCACTATGTGATCGAAAATCGATTCTGTTGTTAATAAAACATCAATATTGCGACCAACGCTGACCTTCCTTTTAATTCAACACACACCCATGCCCGAGGGAGGACTCGAACCTCCACCGGGACCAGCAGCACGGTCGAAAATGTAATCACATGTCAGTTCTAGAATAATATACAGAGTGTTTCAAAAATGACCAGTATATTTGAAACGGCAATAAAAACTAAACGAGCAGCGATAGAAATAAACCGTTTGTTGCAATATGCTTGGGACAACAGTACATTTTCAGGCAGACAAACTTTCGAAATTACAGTAGTTACAATTTTCAACAACAGATGGCGCTGCGGTCTGGGAAACTCTATAGTACGATATTTTCCACATATCCACCATGCGTAGCAATAATATGGCGTAGTCTCTGAATGAAATTACCCGAAACCTTTGACAACGTGTCTGGCGGAATGGCTTCACATGCAGATGAGATGTACTGCTTCAGCTGTTCAATTGTTTCTGGATTCTGGCGGTACACCTGGTCTTTCAAGTGTCCCCACAGAAAGAAGTCACAGGGGTTCCTGTCTGGCGAATAGGGAGGCCAATCCACGCCGCCTCCTGTATGTTTCGGATAGCCCAAAGCAATCACACGATCATCGAAATATTCATTCAGGAAATTAAAGACGTCGGCCGTGCGATGTGGCCGGGCGCCATCTTGCATAAACCACGAGGTGTTCGCAGTGTCGTCTAAGGCAGTTTGTACCGCCACAAATTCACGAAGAATGTCCAGATAGCGTGATGCAGTAATCGTTTCGGATCTGAAAAATGGGCCAATGATTCCTTTGGAAGAAATGGCGGCCCAGACCAGTACTTTTTGAGGATGCAGGGGCGATGGGACTGCAACATGGGGCTTTTTGGTTCCCCATATGCGCCAGTTCTGTTTATTGACGAAGCCGTCCAGGTAAAAATAAGCTTCGTCAGTAAACCAAATGCTGCCCACATTCATATCGCCGTCATCAATCCTGTGCACTATATCGTTAGCGAATGTCTCTTGTGCAGCAATGGTAGTGGTGCTGAGGGGTTGCCGCATTTGAATTTTGTATGGATAGAGGTGTAAACTCTGGCGCATGAGACGATACGTGGACGTTGGCGTCATTTGGACCGCAGCTGCAACACGGCGAACGGAAACCCGAGGCCGCTGTTGGATCACCTGCTGCACTAGCTGCGCGTTGCCCTCTGTGGTTGCTGTACGCGGTCGCCCTACCTTTCCAGCACGTTCATCCGTCACGTTCCCAGTCCGTTGAAATTTTTCAAACAGATCCTTTATTGTATCGCTTTTCGGTCCTTTGGTTACATTAAACCTCCGTTGAAAACTTTGTCTTGTTGCAACAACACTGTGTTCTAGGCGGTGGAATTCCAACACCAGAAAAATCCTCTGTTCTAAGGAATAAACCATGTTGTCTACAGCACACTTGCACGTTCTGAACAGCACACGCTTACAGCAGAAAGACGACGTACAGAATGGCGCACCCACAGACTGCGTTGTCTTCTATATCTTTAACATCACTTGCAGCGCCATCTGTTGTTGAAAATTGTAACTATTGTAATTTCGAAAGTTTGTCCGCCTGAAAATGTACTGTTATCCCAAGCATATTACAACAAACGGTGTATTTCTATCGCTGCTCGTTTAGTTTTTATTGCAGTTTCAAATATACCGGTCATTTTTTGAAACACCCTGTATTTGTCCAATGGATACCCGTTTATCATCTGCAATTCTTCTTGGTGTAGCAATTTTAATGGCCGGTAGTGTATTTGATTGTTTTAAATGTCGTGTGTAACAAGGGGAAACAGCTGCCAGTATCTGTCGGAATTCTACAGTGGTGCGATTATGGCCTCTTGAGACTGCAGTTTATAATCCCATGAAGTTGGTGCTGGGTTTGGACGTGATCCTGGAACTGTCATGCGTATGTGAAACCCATGGATCCAGGAGGTCTATGCTCAACGCCATGCAGGGAGCCACACGTGATTAGCGTCCTAGAGGACTGACATATTGTTCTCTTGGCCGTGTAGGACCTCACAGATGCGCCATCTACAGTTGGATAGGAAATGGTCTTGTGTGTAACATGACAAGAAGCCACACAGAGCGTGCGACAGCGTCTGGAGTACCACGGATTGCCAGAACGGTAACTATTGTTGCGACTTACCTTGATGCACCGACAAGGATGCTCCCAACGACAACAGTACACACAGGAGTAGAACGGCATCTTCTCAAACGCGTCTTGATTCTGCGTAAAGCATCACAATGGTCGTGTCACAATGTGGAAGCTTCGAGGGGTTACATTCGTCGTCGTCACATAGGCTCTGCACTTAGTGTGATAATGTGGGATCCTCTGTTACTTATAGCCCGTAATCTGGACATCAGACAGATTGGTGTCTCCTTTCTTTCTTAGAGATCAGTATGACGTTACCTCTTCAACAGGATAACGTAAGACAAAATGTTGGATGTAACGTCCACCAGTTATGCAAAACACCGTTTTTTCAAAGTTCCCAGCCGGCCGCGGTGATCTAGCGGTTCTAGGCGCTCAGTCCGGAGCTGCGCGACTGCTACGGTCGCAGGTTCGAATCCTGCCTCGGGCATGGATGTGTGTGATGTCCTTAGGTTAGTTAGGTTTAAGTAGTTCTAAGTTCTAGGGGACTCATGACCATAGATGTTAAGTCCCATAGTGCTCAGAGCCATTTGAACCATTTGAATCAAAGTTCCCAAACATGTTTCGGTGTCTCTTTGCCATTATCAGTGGGTTTTTGTTTTATTTAATACGTAATGTAAACATTTTTATTAAATGATTACAAAATTTTGTGGATATTTAATTCAAACAATAATTCATTTTATTTTATTAATACCTTTACACACGGTTTGCATGGTTTTTCAGGACCTCTTGTGCATTGTTTATTACAGGTAGCTTGTCATCTGCAATCAAACAATGTTTATGAGAGATTTTGTTGGGAGTTAACCCATCATTTTATGCTCTAAACGTATCTTAGTTTGTCGCGATATTTCGCGAATATATACGTTTTTACTTACGTTTTCTGTGGCAAGCCTTTTTATTCTCAGCATCATGGTGAGGTGTTGTGAAGCACACGTAAATATAACACGTATTTTCACTAATAAGATCGTAAAAACACTTTGCACTTCTCTGAAACGCACTGTAATTGGGGTTCTTGTGTGTCCCAGCTCAGTCAGTGTTCACTTGTTCACCAGTGAGTTTGGCGTCATATTTGAATTTTGTTTATATTTTATCTCTCTCTCTCTCTCTGTGTGTCTGTGTGTGTGTTCTGTACACTTCTAAACTGTTTGTGTTGTCTTTTACATGGTGTTCCTTTTTGGTGTAAAATGACGAGTCTTTGCATAGTGTAGTGTATCCATTTATCATTTATGTATGTGCGTGCGTGCGTGCGTGTGCGTGTGTGTGTGTGTGTCCGTGTGTGGTGCAGTCATCAAGGGTACACTACTGGGCCTTCGGCTTCGAAAGCCTGTATCGATGATGTTTCGTTGAATGGTTCGCACGCTCACAGTTGTTGATGGCCCAGCATTGAAATCTGCAGCAATTTGCGGAAGGGTTGCACTTCTGTCACGTTGAAAGATTCTCTTCAGTCGTCGTTGGTCCCGCTCTTGCAGGATCTTTTTCCGTCGCAGCAATGTCGGAGATCTGATGTTTTACCGGATTCCTCATATCCACGGTAAACTCGTGAAATGGTCATACGTGAAAATCCCCACTTCATCGTTACCTTGTAGATACTGTGTCGCATCGCTCGTTGCGCCGACTACAATATCACGTTCAAACTCACTTCAATCTTGATAACCTGCCATTGTAGCAGTAGCAACCGATATAACAACTGTACCGGACACTTGTAGTCTTATATAGGCGTTGCCGACCGCAGTATCGTATTCTGTCTGTTTACGTAACTCTGTATTTGAATACGCATGCCTATATCAGTTTCTTTGGTACTTCAGTGGAATACTTTCACACGACTTGATGGTGATTTTTATTTCGCCATTGAAAGCTGAAGTCGGCTCTTTTTGTACATGTTGGAAGTCGTAACTGTCAAGGAACCGGTTCACTTTACTAACATAGTCATTTGTTTGAAGGAACTGTTCCCTTTATCGGCTTTGGTAACGAAGAGACTGTAGGAGACAAACTTGCTTAAAACACTGATTTCATTGCGTGGGAGTTCGTCACTAACAGTGGCAGCAATTTTTAAATAGTAGCCACTCAATTTATCCGTACACTCTCGTCACGTAACGCGTCTTTATGGTCTAGCACATCTAGCTGTCTGTCTTTCAGAGATTGTGCATTGCGGAGTATATTTAATAACTTTCACACTTTGAGATCATCCATAGTAACTGCTACATTTGATTAGATCAGGAACGTGTTCATTATGAGCTGGAGTTGTCAGTGGTTTCTTTTGGGAGCAGATACTTTTGGTGAATAAGTGCATTTACGCCTTCACTACATCGTTATCGAAACTGAACTTACATTAACACGGAGCAACGCTGTTTAGCCGCGCGGTCTTAGGCGCCTTGTCACGGTCCGCGCGGTTGCCCCCCGTCGGAGGTTCGAGTCCTCCCTCGGGCATGGGTGTGTGTGTTGTCCTTAGCATAAGTTAGTTTAAGTTAGATTAAGTAGTGTGTAAGCTTAGGGACTGATGACATCAGAAATTTGGTCCCATAAGATCGTTCCACAAATTTCCAAAATTTATCACAGATTCTGTACCAGTTTCGAATTTCTTCTCTTACCCACGTGCTCTCACCGATTTTGATAGCTTTCGTTGCAGCTAAGGAAGTACACTTTCATATACATCTACACCCACAGAGAGACTCTGCAACCAGCCGAACGGTGCGTGGCGGAGGGTATCCTGCACCACTAATAGTTATTTGGTTTCCTGTTCCACTCGCAAATGGAGCGAAGGGAAAACGACTGTCTATATGCCTCCTTATGAGCCCCGATTTCTCGTATCATATCCTCGTGATCCTTTTGTTGTCCGTATGTTGGTGGCAGTAGAATCTTTCTTCAGTCGACTTTAAACGCTGATACTCTAAATTTTCTCTTTGACTTAATGTCGACGTATTTTGGAGTAACGTTGCGATGTATAGATTCCCTACTGAATCAAAAATGTTGTGTGGCCATTGGCTTCTGTTTCAATAATCTGTTGGACGTGACGGCTACCTGAAAATTGTTAGTGTGTCACACATCAGTGCAAGTTTGACAGTTTTGATCGGAATGTGCGCCAAGACATAAATGCAGCTATACAGCAAATCTATCTGCACCAAAAATAATAACTGTTGCAGTTAAAAAAAAACATAAACCGTTGACAACACCTCTTCGCAATTAACAGTTTGAACTTATCAAATACACTAATTACTATGGATGAGCTCAAGTGTTAAATAAAATATAAACCATCTTACACAATCTCTAGAAAACATCCAGATTTGCTAAAAGTAGATCCTGAGCACGCTTTAGGTTACAATGTTACTGTGAAACATTTGGTAGCAGGCGATTTAAAAACTGCTGCTGCTGTTAGTGACGAACGCCCACGTGGTGAAATCGGTACGTTAAGTAAGTTTATTCCAACAATGTCATCATTACCAATGGCAATAAAGCAAGTTGTTAAATTCAATTCAACCGTTAAACTTTCTGGGAAAAAGGTAAAGAAAGCAAAAAAAAGGACGACACAATTTTCATAGCCTTACACAGCTGTACTTGTAAAAGGAAGACAGATAATACTTAAGAATTTTTTTTAAAATCTGTCTGTCAAGGTACCTGAAATTCAGCAAATTAGCACACATGCACTCGTAAAGGCTTATACATAAAAGATACTTACTTACTTCAACTTTTACATAAATGAAATAACATTGACAAAGTAAAGTAATTTCAAACATTTTAATTGGATATTAAAACTTTAATTATCTCCTTATTCGACACAACCGCGGTACAGCTATTAACGAGTTTAGGAAAAAGTGGTTTTTAAAGGAAAGCCGCTTCCTATGGTTCTCACGAATTTAAAATGATGAATTCAGTTCTGTCCCATCTACACCTAGCTTATTTCAAGTTACTTATATTATCTTAATCACTTATAAATGCGTTCTTTCATGTATATAGCTATGTAATGCACGTAACTAAGCACCACGGTATTTTAAACCAGCGGATGTCTCTTTAACGGGATGTATCTCCTGTGTTGTTTACTTGTATGTCTTATTTTTCTAGGAACGTTACAGAGCTTACAGTTGACTAAAGTAATCCGCAGTTAATTCATTAACTGACATGTTTTTCATAACAATGATACTACAGTAGAATAGCGTTAATCTCTCTCTAGAAAAGCACTGTTGATTTGAGAAATATATTTTCATTAGTTCTTTATGATGTGTGTGTCAAAATATAGGTTTGAAACGAAATCCGCTGTGGAAAACAGTTTTGCGTCGCGTCGATGCCGAGCAGTTCTAGGCGCTACAGTCTGGAACCGCGCGACCTGATGTCCTGATGTCCTTAGGTTAGTTAGGTTTAAGTAGTTCCAAGTTCTAGGGGACTGATGACCTCAGAAGTTAAGTCCCATAGTGCTCAGAGCCATTTGAACCATTTGAACATAACGGTAGGTACAATAGGTGAGTAATAGATCATCGTATCCTACCGACACATTTGACGGAGCGCCAATGCAATGGCTGTGCTAATGTCGGCAACCAAGCTTCGCGCAGCCTTTCCTATCAACACGTGTTTATACTGGAAGTATACGTTTCCGGACCCATATTTATTGGAGTTATTTTTCTTCTTTCGATGAGTACTAACATCTCTCAAGTACTACCATCATTTGAACCATTTCTATTCATACTGGTATTTTGAAGTCCCATAGAAGCAAAGAAAACGGGTATGTGATAGAGCAGGCTGAAAAGCCAGAAAAAACCGATTGGAAGGTTAATACAGTCAACTTTGTTTTCTGTTACTGAGACCCCTGGTTAAACATTTCCAATATCAGACACTTGTTTGTGATTTGCCCTTAACATCCTGTCTACGAAAAATCGGCTGTTTTAGACCAGAGCAAGAGTAAGCAATCTAAATCGATTTCACGCTCTCTTCCATTAACCTTAAATGCGTTTTACAATAATCCGTAATTGAAGCGTTACCTTAATAAATTAAAAGGAAACGAAACAGGTAAGATAACGCATTAATGTGTGATCTACTGTTTTGGTTGCTGAAATGTTTATCTACGTTTGCTGCTGCAAACATTCTCAGTCACCACAGTAAATGCCGCTTTCAGTTTATGGAATTAGAAGTCTCCCGTTGATGGCAGCGGCTTCGTTGTGAGGTTCGTAAAAGTACCAGTGCACATAAATAAACATAATGTGATTATCACTCTCCAGTAAAGTTATTTTTCCTGGAAAAACGATAATTACATTTTACTTACAAAATCATTATGTCGGTGACACCCGGTAAAGTTGTTTTTCCCGGAAAAACAATAATTACATTTTACTTACAAAATGATTATGTTGGTGTTCCTTCAGACCATCGTCTTCTTGGAATTCGTTGCTTTCATTTTGTATACTTAATCGAGAGTGATTTTTCGTGTTCTTCTTGGTTTGATGTAGTGGTTTGTTTCGTTAGATAGATTTTCTTGTTCGTTACGTCGAAACCTAGTTTTTCCATAGACCATACTAGCTTTTACATCTGCATTTACATACGTACTCCACAAGCCACCGTATAGTGCGTAGCGGAGGCTGCCCTATACCCGTCAGTAGAACAATGGGAAAAACGACTATCTATATACCTCCGCACGAGCCCCAATCAGTCTAATCTCATCTTTGTGGTCATTATGCGAAATGTCCCTTGACGGTAGTAGAATCGTTCTACGTCAACCTCAAATGCCGGTTCTCTAAAGTTCGTCAGCAGTCCTCCTCGAAAAGAACGTCGCCTTCCCTCTCGTGATTCCCATTTGAGTTCTTGATGCGTTTCCATAGTACTTGCACGTTGTTCCAACCCACCGGTAACACGTTTAGCAGCCCGTCCCGCAACTGCTTCAACATCTTCCTTTAATCTGACCCGGTGTGGATTCCAAACACTCTAACAGTACAAAAATTGTTAAGGCTCTCGTGGTCACTCGTCACAAGCTGCCTGTTGACTTATGTCTCGGGTTCCTCGGCCGACGTTTGTCTGACGATTTTTCCTACGTTTCGTGAGCACGACTGGTCGGCATTGTCAAAGCTTCACCCTCCATCGCTGGTGATGGACGTTTACCACTAGCAGTGAAGTGTGAAGCTTCGACGACGACTTTGACGACGACAGCCACTCAAGTTGGTGGAACGTAGGAAAAATCATCAAACAAACGTCGGCGAAAGAACCCGAGACAGAAGCCAACAGGCAGTTTATCAACTGGAACAATACTTAGCAATGTCTCCCACTAGTGTCTTAGAAGCGGTCTCCTTTACAGATGAATCGCATATTCCTAAGATTCTCCCAATAAACCAAAGTCGATCATTCACCTTCCCTGCTACAACTGCTGCATGCTCATCCCAGTTCATACTGCTTTGCAACTTAGCGGTACAAAAAATGGCTCTGAGCACTATGGGACTTAACATCTGAGGTCATCAGTCTCCCAGAACTTAGAGCTACTTAAACCTAACTAAGCTAAGGACAGCACACACATCCATGCCGGAGGCAGTATTCGAACCTGCGACCGTAGCAGTCGCTCGGTTCCGTACTGAAGCGCCTAGAACCGCTCGGCCATCGCGGCTGGCTCTCGGGTTGTTCAGTTATCTTTCCATAAGGTATGACGGTGGTAGTTACCTTAAGCTCCGCTCGTCGATCATTTTACAGACGCATGAAATTTTATTAACTTTGGGCTCTCGTCATTTGCGCATGCGTTTTGAACCGAGAGCGCAACTGCCATTGCCTCCTCAGCATTTTTCGAGTTCCGCTGTTAAATCACGGTTGGTCTTTTCCATCCTTAATCCACTTACTCGGCACACGCTTCTCCAGAGTATGACTTAGAATCCGTTTAAACTTTGCCTATAGCTCCTCTGTGTCCCTCGTACTGGAACTAAACGGTGTCTATTCATTGTCTCAGTAGAATGTTAACAACTATCATCTCTTTCTAGCAGAAATGCTCTCCTAGCCTTATTAATTGATTTATTAACTTTATTAACCAGTGCTGCTACGATGACATCATGGTCACTAGTTCCTGTATCCATACTGACGCCGTCGATTAGATCACACCTGTTTGTAAGTACAAAGTCAAAAATACTTCTGTTGCTTGTGGCCTGCCGAACCAGCTGTATAATACAGTTTCCGGAATACGTGTTCAAAAGAATTTCGCAAGGCTGTCTGTCTGCATCCCCTATAATGAATTCATAGATGTCCTAGTCTATACTATATAGATTAAAATCGCATGTTGCCTGATCTGGGTATTTACGCGCTACTGACCGTAGACATTGTGTGAGTGACTAAATGCGTCACAACGGAATCGGTACGCCGGTAAAAACATCAGACAGTTAACTTGATTTCAGTTACAGCTGTTACACGAGACCAGATAACCGCACTGTCACACTTAAATTCGGAGACAATATTTTTGTCAACTGCAGTGAACATGAAGTATCCGATGTCGTGTAATCTGTCTTTCCGATATACAATCCATGACTCGCTAAGTTTCTCAGAGCTTTCTACTTCTGGTTTCAGTCGGCCCTCGGTCCTCTCGTAAGCAGACGAATTGCTGATTGTTCCATACAGAGCTCTGCTGTTCCGACTCGAAGCTCGACAATAATGCGTGATATTTAAATAGCCATTGATAGGATAATGAAGAGCCAAAGAAATTGGTACACCTGCCTAATATTGTGTCGACCCCCGCGAGTACGCAGAAGTGCCCAACACGACGTGGCATGGACTCGACTAATGTATGAAGTAGTACTGCAGGTTATTGACACCATGATTCCTGCAGGGCTGTTCATAAATCCGTAAGAATACGAGGGGGTGGAGATCTCATATGAACAGCACGTTGCAAGGCATACGAGATATGCTCAATAATATTCATGTCTGGGGAGTTTGGTGTGCATCGGAAGTGTTTAAACTCAGAAAAGTGTCCCTTGTGCCACTCTGTAGAAATTCTGGACGTCTGTGGTGTCTCATTGTCCTGCCGGGATTGTCGGAATGCACAATGAACATGAATGGATGCAGGTGATCAGACAGGATGCTTACGTACTTGTACGTGACACCTCTCAGAGTCGTATTTAGACGTATCAGGGGTCCCACATCACATTCTTAAATGCTGAAATGGATGGAGAAGGCTTGTTATGAATCTTCACCTTCTTTGTATGAATTACCATTTGTGGTACTGCCGCTTTTCCATTTGAATGAACACACCAAACACGACTACTTTAAAACGTAGCGTAAACACATTTTTTGACACAGTATTTTGGTAGCTGACTTGCGTTATACCGCAATGTGTAACACAAGTAAATCTTCGCGGTTATGCACGCTATCTCCTTCCAGCCCGGTGAATTTTCTCTTAGCTATGTCACACACACTCAACAGGAAATGTACGCCGTGTTTGGTTGCAGCGCGCTCGGGCGTCGCATCTCGCCGCCTCGGCTGCCCACAGGCCCTGATGTATGTGGCATGAATTCGATTCCCATTAGAGGCGGGCCGGGCTGGGCCGGACAGGAAGCGCCGGCAGCGCCACGCAGCGGCGCTATCGACAGGTGGCGCCAGGATTTAATTTCCCGTCGGCAGCGGCAGCTGGCAGCAGAGCGGCGCGCGTCACGCTCCGTGACAGCTCGCCGCCTGTCACACCGCCAGCAGACAGAAGCACGCCCTGCTTCCATCACACACACACACACACACACACACAAAATGACACACCACCCTTGCGCCTCATCACAAGCAGTGATGATGAAGTGAAGCTATGCAGTGATGCTTCTACCACTGTGCCTTCTGTCTCATCGATAACATCATTGAGAGTTTTAATGTACCAACACGACTAGACACACCACATCACGCAATAACTGTACATGGTGCCAAATTCTCCTGCAGCATGTAGTATTGCTCTAAATTACAAGTTCACACAGTGGTTCTTCGGAAACCAATACCTGTTTCGATATAGACCATTGAAGGACCATAGTTCACAGCCTGTGTTTTATTTACAGACGAAACAGAATTTACAAAAGATGGCACTGTGAATCAACACGATACGGACGGATGGTGCAATTTCTCGTCCAGTCATGGAGGGAAGACACCAGCATCGCTTCAGTATCAATGTATGGGCAAAAAATACTGATGACACACTCATAGTGCCTTACACTTTATCAAAGACACTAAAAGATTCTGCGTATAACCAATTTCTGCTCAATGAACTACTAGCGCTGTTGGAGACCACTACTGCAGAAAGGAAACGACTGTGGTTTAAGCGTGACAAGGCACCACCCCGACTTCCTACGGTCGAGGATGTCCAGTAGAATGGTCTGCGTGTTCACCGAACCTGTATCCATTGGATTTCTGACTGTGGGGTCATTTAAAAGCGTTCGTGTATGCCCAACCAGTCGAATAGATGTAGATGTTACGGATGCATCTGACCAATCCCTGTGACGCAGTCCGTATGGAGCCAGCTGTATTTGAAGGCATGCATGCATGATCGATTGCGAAGAAGGATTGAAGGACGTGTCAGGATGCGTGGTAATCGCCTACAGCACTGCCTGTAGTGTCTACAGACAGATCGGTATGAGACAGATGGGAATGAGAGGACACACTGGCCCATTTCAAAAGATGTTAGTTTCTGGACATATCACCATAAGAACTTATCTTCTAGTTTCGACTAACACTTCTTCTATAGAAATATGTGATACTTTTTTAAACTTTCTATGTATGTATTTTAAAAATTTTGGTTGCATAATACCGTTAATATGCTTAAAAAATTCTTATCAATTATGTATAATCATTCCAAAGTTATGTCTTTATCGGTTTTCAGTTTAAATTTGTTATTAGTAGAATGTTTATTGAACCTATTAGACAGAATGTTTACAGCAACATATACGTACTTTCACTCTGGTTAGGCTTGTGCAGTACGGATCTATGAATTGTTATGAGAAAAGGCTACGAAACACATATTGTAATTGCAGGGTTAGAGAAAGCCTTCCATCATGCGGGTAGGAAAATCTTGTGGAAATTATCAGACAAGAAAGGATGACCTTATCCAATAATAAAGAGGATGGAAAGCGTATATAGAGGCACAAAATTAGGAATAAAGAATAACCATTCCATATACCTACCGACAAACCAAGGTGTCCGACAAGGGTGTCGCTTATAACCTGTAATTTTAATATGTTGTTGACGATAGGATTGAAAAACGGAAATAGCAAACTGATATATCGCTATGTTTACGATAGCATGCGTTACCTATTACGTTCCAGAACACTCTCCAATAAAATGGGATTCCTTCCACGGTTAATACCTCGGGTTTTCTAGGTTATAGGAAGGTAGGGTCAAGTATTTTGGATAGACCATGTGCTAGGGAACATTTATATACCCAACAGAAGGATCGTGTTACTGTGAATATGCTACAGTACAGGTCAGTATTTGAATATTGCACCCTTTCTCCAGCGTAGACAAATGTAGCAGATAGGTTGTTTTTTCCACTTTAAATGTAGTCTATGATGCGCCTTAAGCGGCTCACAGAGGCATAATTTAGTTCATGCGTGATTCCTGAGAAAACTCGGAAAAAGCAATTTTTTGTGCTCAGCAGAGAATATCTAAACAACTAACTACAGAAACTTGCTCAAATTTTAAAGGTGTTTTCTATAGGCATTTACCAAGAAGTGCCATCGTCCCGCTTTCAACATACATTATCCTTCATAGAGCAAAATCGAGCCGTAGATTCCAAGACGGCTATGCATAGCAAATGGGTGTAGTTTTTGCGATGTATTCCTAAGATCCTGATCTCGAACAAGATAACTTTCTTCATATCTTTATCTGCTTGCCGGCTACAGAGGTTAAAAGTTACCCTACTTGAACAAATAAAGTACCTACTTAAAATCCGGTTTGAGGTGAAAACAAATTTTATAAGGTGACGTAGCACGGATAAGTATGCTGTAAACTATCTCCACTATCATCAGAAGAGTTCTGGGATCCCCATGCTGTATAATTGAAGCACTTGCAAATTTTTATGTACCCAAAATCCGGTCTTAAGTGTACAACTAGTTTTACGTTATTTCAGTTTCACATAAGTAAACTATCAAAATTTTACTGACACAAAATACTTTCCAAATGAGTGACATGCTCTACTGTAGCAGGGAAGAAAAGGGAACCAGCGGGAAAATGCTTCTATCGGAGCACAAAAAAAGACGGACATGCACAGCGTAAAAGAACCTGGCTGAAAATTGGGGTACCAAGAGCTTCATTCCACTTTCCTCACCACCTTTAAAAATTTTCCCTAGCAAATGTATTCGCACTTTTTTATACTGAGAGAGAACTAGTTTGTAGCAGTGGCAAAGAGATGGAAAAGTGATAAATCAGCAAAATAGTGGTCAGTGCTATAGAAGGAGCGAGGGAGACATGGAAATGTGAGAGAAAGAGGTAACCGTGGCAGAGGACAATAGATGACAATAACAGAACGGTGGTAGGAAAAGGTTGGAGACACGGTGATCAGTGAGGGGGGGGGGGGGAGGGGGAGAATAAAGAGAAGGAAGAAGTGACAGTGGGTGAGAGATAGTGGTAGTGAGAGACAGAGCCTATGGCAGTGATCAGTGACAGAGAGGAAAAGAGAGATAATGACAGAGAGAAAGGCAGCAGCATTGGATATGAATAGTAGCAGTAACAGAGAGCAAGAGTGAGCCAGCGACAGTTAGGGGACAGTAGTAATACGAGTAGTACAGAACGAAGGACACTGCAATTCTGAGACAGGAGACAGTGACAGAGAGACACAGAGATAATGACAACGAGTTGGGCTGAATGAATGAGTGAGAATGGGCAAGTGGGAGTGGATGTGCATGAGCGACGGATTAGTGGTGTCAGCGACTTATAATTAAAGGAGTTTGTGAGAGTGAGAGGTGAGGGCCTGACTTCAATTTTATGAGGTATTTTTGAAGTAGGAAGTTCATAGCGCAATGAGAAATATAAGGCGATCTAGAACATGTGTTTTAATAATGTAAAATTACGATAAACACGTCCAAACCTGCTAGCACAAACCGAAGGCATGTTGCATCCTCTCTTACAGAAAGCAATTTAGATGTAGACTTCACGTTGTATAGCCTAACACCTATTAGTATCAAACATTAATCTTAAGAACTGTTTTCAACTTATTCAGCATCAGCACAAGTCTAAAAGTTTTCAGCAGCTCAGAGCTACCTTAAACTAGCTGTAACATGAAATCAAAGTAATAAATATACTCGCATCATCTGCGGTTGTGGCTTGTAAGAATAACTGTTCCACTGAAGGCAGAGCGAATTCAGTGAATTGTGCTCACATTAAATACAAATTGACAGGAATAATTGGTGAGTATATGGAAACTGACTAAAAAACGTAAAAAATTAAAAGTGGCTCCATGGAGAAAAATAAGAATCATTTGGTTGTTTTTCATTGAGAAAACATCAGAACTTAGTAACATCAGAATTTAAAATTTATTATATGTCCTCCAAGGGACCACGTGGAATACAAGATCACAAATCGTCAAAAATCAGAACATGAGGAACCCCACATAATCTCAAAAAACCATGCTAACATTAAATAAGTGGAATATTAACATGAGACGTGACCTATATTCACTGGTGAGCTAAGGAATGAGGGATATTGATCCTTGAACATGGAACAATACCTCTCAATCGCAGCAGTTGATTTAATTTTTGTCACAAATAAAGCACATCTATAGAGCTGAAAGTCACATAAATACAATAGTACACCAAAGCGAGCCAGCTGTCAACGTTCTCTCTACAACTGTTCGTACGTTACAGCTTGGAAATGGCCATCACAATGAAACATTAGACACTGGCGTTTGTTCTCAACAAATAGGACCATGAATGTTGTTGCCAGTGTTCATGTAGTGAGAAGGATGCAACCAGCACCAGCAGTGAGCGGAACTTGAATGAAACTCGAACAGCATGCTTTATCTCCAATTAATTGGCCAACGTAACTCAAACTTGACAGCCCTGTAACTTGATTGGTCTGTAGGATACGGCCTCCAAAGTACAGCATACAGATATGCTTTCAATCTGCAGACAAAGCTGTGACTTCTCGAACAGTTTCTAACAGCGTGCTTTCAGTAGCCTCCCACTCATGAAATAGTTGTCTGGAGTGATTTTTTTTTCAAGATAGCAGAACATGTTCCACAAACAACTTCCTTTAGTCCCAAGACATCTTTCTCATAACGACAGTCTCCGAGGCAAATACAAGGAGGTATGGAGTTGTAGAATTTTCCAAAAGAAAAAGAAAACAATTTATCATTAAACAATACTCTAACTTTGAAAAGAAGGTTAGTGAAACAAACCTACCTATTAAGTAATCATTAACATACAATGAAAATGAAAGTAGTTTCTCTAAACATTGTGGTGACTCAGTCATTTCTTACTTATGTCCTAAGCACACAGAAAAATGAAATGAAACGTTTACATAAAAAAATTAACGTAGGTACAATTGAAGAAATATTGAATTTAATTGATGAAAGGAGAAAATATAAAAATGCAGTAAGTGAAACAGGCAAAAAGGAATACAAACGTCTGAAAAATGAGATCGACAGGAAGTGCAAAATGGCTAAGCAGGGATGGCTAGAGGACAAATGGAAGGATGTGGAGGCCTATCTCACTAGGGGTAAGATAGATACCGCCTACAGGAAAATTAAAGAGACCTTTGGAGATAAGAGAACGACTTGTATGAATATCAAGAGCTCAGATGGAAACCCAGTTCTAAGCAAAGAAGGGAAAGCAGAAAGGTGGAAGGAGTATATAGAGGGTCTACACAAGGGCGATGCACTTGAGGACAATATTATGGAAATGGAAGAGGATGTAGATGAAGATGAAATGGGAGATATGATACTGCGTGAAGAGTTTGACAGAGCACTGAAAGACCTGAGTCGAAACAAGGCCCCCGGAGTAGACAATATTCCATTGGAACTACTGACGGCCGTGGGAGAGCCAGTCCTGACAAAACTCTACCATCTGGTGAGCAAGATGTATGAAACAGGCGACATACCCTCAGACTTCAAGAAGAATATAATAATTCCAATCCCAAAGAAAGCAGGTGTTGACAGATGTGAAAATTACCGAACTATCAGCTTAATAAGTCACAGCTGCAAAATACTAGCACGAGTTCTTTACAGACGAATGGAAAAACTAGTAGAAGCCAACCTCGGGGAAGATCAGTTTGGATTCCGTAGAAACACTGGAACACGTGAGGCAATACTGACCTTACGACTTATCTTAGAAGAAAGATTAAGGAAAGGCAAACCTACGTTTCTATCATTTGTAGACTTAGAGAAAGCTTTTGATAATGTTGACTGGAATACTCTCTTTCAAATTCTAAAGGTGGCAGGGGTAAAATACAGGGAGCGAAAGGCTATTTCCAATTTGTACAGAAACCAGATGGCAGTTATAAGAGTCGAGGGACATGAAAGGGAAGCAGTGGTTGGGAAGGGAGTAAGACAGGGTTGTAGCCTCTCACCGATGTTGTTCAATCTGTATATTGAGCAAGCAGTAAAGGAAACAAAAGAAAAAGTAGGTATTAAAATTCATGGAGAAGAAATAAAAACTTTGAGGTTCGCCGATGACATTGTAATTCTTTCAGAGACAGCAAAGGACTTGGAACAGCAGTTGAATGGAATGGACAGTGTCTTGAAAGGAGGATATAAGATGAACATCAACAAAAGCAAAACAAGGATAATGGAATGTAGTCTAATTATGTCGGGTGATGCTGAGGGAATTAGATTAGGAAATGAGGCACTTAAAGTAGTAAAGGAGTTTTGCTATTTGGGGAGCAAAATAACTGATGATGTTCGAAGTAGAGGGGATATAAAATGTAGGCTGGCAATGGCAAGGAAAGCGTTTCTGAAGAAGAGAAATTTGTTAACATCGAGTATTGATTTAAGTGTCAGGAAGTCATTTCTGAAAGTATTCGTATGGAGTGTAGCCATGTATGGAAGTGAAACATGGACGATAAATAGTTTGGACAAGAAGAGAATAGAAGCTTTCGAAATGTGGTGCTACAGAAGAATGCTGAAGATTAGATGGGTAGATCACATAACTAATGAGGAAGTATTGAATAGGATTGGGGAGAAGAGAAGTTTGTGGCACAACTTGACCAGAAGAAGGGATCGGTTGGTAGGACATGTTCTGAGGCACCAAGGGATCACCAATTTAGTATTGGAGGGCAGCGTGGAGGGTAAAAATCGTAGAGGGAGACCAAGAGATGAATACACTAAGCAGATTCAGAAGGATGTAGGTTGCAGTAGGTACTGGGAGATGAAAAAGCTTGCACAGGATAGAGTAGCATGGAGAGCTGCATCAAACCAGTCTCAGGACTGAAGACCACAACAACAACAGGTACAATTGATGAAAGTGACTAATCTTTCCCATGGTTTAATATGAACACAATTAAAATAAATCGTAGAAATATAGGTACACAATGGATATAGTGTGGAAAGCAGACTTGGTGTAATTGTTCTTTTCAATCGAAGTCTGAATAACAAGATGGTTTAAGAAAGAGTTTTTGTGAAACCTAATATCCAGAGAGAGAGGAACAGCAAAAAGATTCGTCATAGGATTCATGGAATTCCAAGTACAGACACTGACAATCATATTTGTCCTAGAAGGGCATTTTCAGTAAATGGTGGCTCCAGCTTCACTTGCAGGCTGGAGGTCTGAAAAGAGTCTTTTTTTTTGCTGGCAATGAATGGACAATTGGTTATGGAAATTAGTGGTACGATACATTGCAGTGAGTACTGGACAGTTTCAAGTGAATTTTTTCTTTATCCATGGTACTTACATGTGGCTAGGGTTCGCTCTCGTCTTCATGTCACACTTCAATGACAATGCAACCGATCTACTGAGTAGCTAGTGTCTCACTCTGCGTGGTAAGTATGTCCGGCAGCAAATCTGAGTGAGTACCATTCTGCAGGTATTCTCACATGTCGAATTGGTCCTCTACAATTTCTTCCATATTGTCCAGGATTTTCTAGTAATTGCTTTACTTGACCTACATCACGTCAAACTGAAGGGTCTTTCATAGGGTGGCCACAGATTAGTTTGGATGGACAGGCAGTTTGTCAGGGTGAGATCCCTCGTCATATGAGACGACCATAACATCTTCCAGCGATCATCTTCCACCCAGATCCGTAACATGAAATATGTGGACAAAAAAAGGACAGGATTGAACATTTTCCTACAATTTTAGGTTTGGAATGATACAACAAAAAATGTAGGAGGGGTGTAGCGTTATATTAAACTTAGTGTTTACATGTTCACCCAACGAAATCGTCAATCATGACTGCAGTGCAATGGGACTATCGGGATTCGACCGTCAGTCAATGGAAACGTATCAGCTTTCGGGTGAATCACATTTTTGCTGCACTAGGTCGATGGTAGTCTCGACAAACGCCGTCATCGAGGTGAACGGTGGGCTCTAAACGTGCAGGTCACCACTGACGCAGGCTGGTGAGATGAGTGTTATGCTATGGGAGACACATTTCTTCGCCTGCATGGGAACTGTGGCAGTAATGTAAGACACGCTGAGAGCTGCGAACCACATGCGTCCCTTCATGCTCCAAGTCTTCCCCGACGGCAGTATCATCCTTCAGCAGTGTAATTGTCCATGTCTTGGAGTCAGAACCGTGGTACTGCAGTTTGCGAATCATTATAGAGAACTCCCGTTGATGTCTCAGCGATCACATTCGCCTGACGTCAATTCTACGAACCCCATCTGGGTCTCTATCGGGCGCCGTCGCGGCGTGCGCAAATCAGCGGCCGGTTATTTACGAGAATTACATGACTCGTGAGTAGACATCTAATGCCAGATACCTCCACAAACCTGTCAACAAACTGTCGGAGTCCAGATACGCTGAATCAGTGACGTATTTCGTTCCAAAGACGAACAAACATGCGATGGAGCAGGTGATCATCGATGCAAATCCTTATTATCACTTCAAATATTTCTCCATACCAATTTCACTACTCACGACATCATAATCTCAAGAACAAGGCCAAGTACTATGTGGTCTTTTGAACTACTGACCTTCCTCAGTCAAGCACTACAACTAGAATTGTCACCTAGTAACCACCTCGATTTGTAGGGATACCGTCATGCACCTCTTACTAAACTACAAGACAACATAAAAACCATAAAACCTGACTGATTCATCTCCTACTTGGCCGGCCGCGGTGGCCGTGCAGTTCTAGGCGCTGAAGTTCGGAACCGCGGGACTGCTACGGTCGCAGGTTCGAATCCTGCCTCGGGCATGGATGTGTGTGATGTCCTTAGGTTGGTTAGGTTTAAGTAGTTCTAAGTTCTAGGCGACTGATTACCTAAGATGTTAAGTCCCATTGTGCTCAGAGCCATTTTTTTCTCCTACTTCGGGTAGAGGGAATCCATATATACATCAACATACACACTCCCCAAGCCACCGTACGGTGCCTGGTGGAGGGTACCCTATACTACTACTAGCCATCTCCTTTCCTGTTTTATTCACAAACAGAGCGAGAGGAAAACGACTATCTACACTCCTGGAAATTGAAATAAGAACACCGTGAATTCATTGTCCCAGGAAGGGGAAACTTTATTGACACATTCCTGGGGTCAGATACATCACATGATCAAACTGACAGAACCACAGGCACATAGACACAGGCAACAGAGCATGCACAATGTCGGCACTAGTACAGTGTATATCCACCTTTCGCAGCAATGCAGGCTGCTACTCTCCCTTGGAGACGATCGTAGAGATGCTGGATGTAGTCCTGTGGAACGGCTTGCCATGCCATTTCCACCTGGCGCCTCAGCTGGACCAGCGTTCGTGCTGGACGTGCAGACCGCGTGAGACGACGCTTCATCCAGTCCCAAACATGCTCAATGGGGGACAGATCCGGAGATCTTGCTGGCCAGGGTAGTTGACTTACACCTTCTAGAGCACGTTGGGTGGCACGGGATACATGCGGACGTGCATTGTCCTGTTGGAACAGCAAGTTCCCTTGCCGGTCTAGGAATGGTAGAACGATGGGTTCGATGACGGTTTGGATGTACCGTGCACTATTCAGTGTCCCCTCGACGATAACCAGTGGTGTACGGCCAGTGTAGGAGATCACTCCCCACACCATGATGCCGGGTGTTGGCCCTGTGTGCCTCTGTCGTATGCAGTCCTGATTGTGGCGCTCACCTGCACGGCGCCAAACACGCATACGACCATCATTGGCACCAAGGCAGAAGCGACTCTCATCGCTGAAGACGACACGTCTCCATTCGTCCCTCCATTCACGCCTGTCGCGACACCACTGGAGGCGGGCTGCACGATGTTGGGGCGTGAGCGGAAGACGGCCTAACGGTGTGCGGGACCGTAGCCCAGCTTCATGGAGACGGTTGCGAATGGTCCTCGCCGATACCCCAGGAGCAACAGTGTCCCTAATTTTCTGGGAAGTGGCGGTGCGGTCCCCTACGGCACTGCGTAGGATCCTACGGTCTTGGCGTGCATCCGTGCGTCGCTGCGGTCCGGTCCCAGGTCGACTGGCACGTGGACCTTCCGCCGACCACTGGCGACAACATCGATGTACTGTGGAGACCTCACGCCCCACGTGTTGAGCAATTCGGCGGTACGTCCACCCGGCCTCCCGCATGCCCACTATACGCCCTCACTCAAAGTCCGTCAACTGCACATACGGTTCACGTCCACGCTGTCGCGGCATGCTACCAGTGTTAAAGACTGCGATGGGGCTCCGTATGCCACGGCAAACTGGCTGACACTGACGGCGGCGGTGCACAAATGCTGCGCAGCTAGCGCCATTCGACGGCCAACACCGCGGTTCCTGGTGTGTCCGCTGTGCCGTGCGTGTGATCATTGCTTGTACAGCCCTCTCGCAGTGTCCGGAGCAAGTATGGTGGGTCTGACACACCGGTGTCAATGTGTTCTTTTTTCCATTTCCAGGAGTGTATAAGCCTCCGTTACTTACTTGCTTATCCGTGGCTTGGGCCTTAGAAACCAGTTTTCCAGGGCCATGTGTTAGCGAGAGTGTTAATGGTTAACTGCCTGAAACAAGAGTCAGGAAAGGGACGCAGCTTCTTTTAAGGCATCTCTACTGATCACTGCTCACAATATCTATAGTTCAGTCAGTCTAAATGAAGAGATAAAAGAAAACATGAAAATTAGAACCTTCTTTTCACGAAGAATTCGGCGCAAAATCACTTCACCGCCAGAGTTCTTCACCTCTGGGGCTCACCACCGGCACACCTCTGCTCCGCACCTCATCAGCCGAGCAGCCGCGCGCCTCTGAGCAGATAAACTGGGGGGGGGGGGGGGGGAGGATTTAGAAAAGTGTTTGGCTGAGTTGAACTTAATCACATACGCGACGAGTGACCGATTTCCCGGCCATTTCAGGCTCCACGTGCAGATAAAATGGTGAGATCTAGCCGCGACGGTGAGATGAGTTGTAGGGTTAGTCAGATCATTATACTAACTTTTAGTAGCTTCAGGCTACATTCTGAGAACTCGATTGCAGATTTTACGATACGTTTGCCTGAAATCATTAAAATGGCGTTCATTTTTAAACAAATATTTAAATATTTAAAAAGTAAATAAAATAAAATCTGCTTTTCTGGCTACAATCCAAGGATTTAGGGCTTATCTATAGTTAGCGTCACCATTTTTCCAATCGGCCTTACTGACACGTGTCCCTAGTAAAGCCGTGGTGAACAATCCATCCTTCCCGTTAATGACTGTGCTGTTTACCTTAGAGAAAGGAGAAAGATGTTAAACAGAGATTTATTCACTTTCCACACATAATCTCGACACCTAAGAATACGCTAACAGGAATGTACTATCTTCAAGAATGAGGGTGCATTTAAGAAGAGCTTGTTATAAAAAGCATAGTACGACGTCCTCTCTACATACTACGGATGAAAGTGTGGGGTTCTATTGATGTACTTCCCGCACATTGCAAATTCTAAATCAAGCTCTTATCAGCAATGCAAAGCTTTTTTTCTCGCTTGCTGAAAAATAAACGCGAGAATTAATTTTCGCGTATTTCAATATTCATCGTCAAACAACAACAGAATACACTGCTTCGTTCACGACAGAACCGTCATATGAAATACGGTGATTTGTTTTTACATACGAAACAGTATGTTCTTTCTGCATGGAACTCGTAAGCGCAAATGAGAGAATATCCTTCTTCCAAATTGATTATATGTCACTCCTTAACCTTCGCATCGTGTCTGGGGTCTTTTTAGACCGCAGTTCTCGTTTAACTACAAATAAACAGTTTTAATGTGGGTGTAGACTTCTCATCCTCCAGATACGCTATTCATGGACTTTTTGTTATAACTGGGTAAAATATTTATGATTGTATCACAGTTTGTAGTACAACTATTTCAAATTTTTGCAGTTGGGTCAGTAAATACCTCACGCATACAATATGTGATTTTCAGTGTTATGTATAAGTTTTGTTACTAAAATAACTCTTGGCAACAATGCACCTTAAAACCGGCATTAATTTGTAAATTGTAAACAAGGAATAGAAAATATATTCACTTGCAACGTTACGAGTTCACATTTTGGAATTGAGTTTTGTGAAAGGAAGACCTGGTGTAATCGTTTACTCGTCATGGTTCGTGATATAAGTTTTGCAAGGGGCTACAGTCTAGAGCAGGCTTTGGCAGATATACAGAAGATTGATAGTGATAATGAATCAGTTTTTGGAAACGAGGATGCCATTGATGCTGATATGAGATATGATAGAGGACGATACACAGGTGAGTGATGAAGTGGATATGAGTGACTGTGAAGAAAATGATAATGGTATTCAGGCAACTAGTGCATCTACTTTTGTGTCTAGAATTGGACAAATAACATGTAACACAGTACCACCTGATGTGCTCAAGCAAGTTTGAAGAAATGTAATACGTGAAACTGCGCATATCTGACGTCTCCTTAGACCACAATAACAGACAAAGGCATATTGTTTCAGACATTTTATCACTAACCACATGCAGAGTGTAATAGTAATGCATTCCTATAATCATGCAAAAAACCGTAAAATTCTGTACCCAACTCTTGAACGCTGGGTTGAACTTGATTCTACAGAACTGCAGGCATTCTTTGGTGCACTAATAATAGCTGGCTTGCGTAAGGCACGTGGGAAGCCTTTTAGTAAATTTTGGTCAGGAGAGTATGGCTTACCTATTTTTCGAGCCACAATCAGCTTTTCAAGATTTCGTGATATTTTGATGTGCCTACGGTTCGATGATGAACGTACAAGGGAAGAAAAAAAAGCTGCTTCTGGTCAAAAGCTGAACCTTTAATGGCCCTGTTTGAAATTTTCCTTGATGCATGCATTTCTTTCTTATGTCTCTGGACCTTGTATTATAGTTGATGAGCATCTGTGTACTTTCAGGGGACGGTTCCATTCAAGGCGTACATTCCTTCGAAACCTGGAAAGTATGGGATTGTGAGTCCAATTACGTCATAAATGCGCAAGTGCGTACGGGGAAATCTGCTAAAGGAAGAGAAATAGATCGAGGGAAATGAGTGGTACATGATATAGTTGATCACCTGAAGGGAACTGATTACTTTTTACATGTTTTAATTTGAGACAAGAACTTCTTGCTAAATAATTGACGCTTCTGGGAACTTTTCGAGCCAACCAAAAAGAGATACCAAAAGAAATGGTTCCATCCACACAGAGGCGTCCATCGTCGACCACTTTTTGGTATGCTCAAAACTCGAAACATCTGATGTAAGTGGGCATGAGTAAAAAGACCCTAAATAATAATGTTCTACCACTCAACAAAGTCAGGAGTTGATACAGTTGGTAAGATGGCTAGACATTATTCAGTGAAACGTGGAACAAGAAGGTGGCCACTTGCTGTATTTTTTCATATACTAAATTTAGCTTGTCTCAATGCTTACGTTCTGCAGTGTAAATTTTTACATGGTATAAGAAGTAAAAGTGTAAGAAGAAATGAATTCCTCTCAGAACTAGGAAAAGTACTAGTCAAATTTCACACTGAACGACGAATCCTGTCGTCCCAGTGCAGAACACAATGCATTCGTTCAGGAATAATTTGTTCAGGCTTCAAGGAACTTCTAAAATACAAACAATACTATAACCAGGAAGCCGATGTTCCAAATCTGAAAAGAAAACGGTATGATACCTGCCCAAGGTCAAAGGACAAGAAAGTCAATCAACAATGTGATGGGTGTCACAAGTTTGTCTGTAAAGAACAAGTGTTTTGTGTAGTAATCGTTCGTCATACGGCACGGAGAGCAAGTAGGAGTATATCTCTAATAAAATTCCATGTAAGTGGTATTACACATAATATTAATAAATTACAGTATTGTTACATAGTGTGTGGGTTATGAATATTTTGTGTTAAAGTAATTTTTAGAACTAAACAAACTAAACAAAATATGTTTTCATATTTCAAACATCTGTAGTAAATAATTACAACTTATATGAAACTTAATTATATTAAGAAACTGTGGAGCTGTTATATCAACATTATGTTTCTGAATAAATTATAATTACTTTTGTGGACATATTACAAATTTTATCGCCATGAACTTGCTTGAATCACTTCAGGGATACAGTATTTTTACCATGAGCTGATACCATGCGAGGGTTAAGTAAGGTCAGCTTTCTGTGTAAGAAAGGGTGTCCTCAGGGTAGCGAAATTCAAACGTTTGTTTTTCCCCACAAAGAGTTTTTAACTTCCACAATTTAAAGAAACGTAATTACATCAACAATAAAAGAGGATTACATATTTCCCTAGCAAATGCACAAGAAAATTGATAAATACTGATACGAGTTATTTACAGAATAAAGGAAAGATGTTGACAGAAGCCGACCTCAGGGATGGTCAGTCTTAGCTCAGTACAACACGCAAGGCAAAACTGCTCATTCGACTTATCTTGGAAGACAGATTGTCGAAATGCAAACCTATGTTTATAGCATATTTAGAATTACAGAAAGCTTGTGATACTGTTGACTGGAAAACCTTCTTCAAAATTCTGAAAATAGCAATGGTAAAATGCATGGATCGAAAATTTATTCACAACTTGTACGGAAACTAGGCCATGGTCATGAGCTGAAGGACGTGAAAGGGAAGCTCTTGTTGAAATGGGTTGAGACAGGGTGGTTGGAAACCCGGATATTATTCAGTCTGCAATAAAACGATTGAGTAATTTGAAAAAGTGATTAAAATTAATGTAAATAAAAAATTAAAACTTCGAGGTTTTGCTGTAATACTGTAGTTCTATCACAAACGGAAAATGACTACAAAGAGCCGTTGGTTGGAATGGATAGTGCCTTGATAAAAGTTTATAAGTTGAACAACAAGACAACGTTACCAGAACGATGTCGAATTAATTCAGGCCATAAGGAAACTAAATTAGGAAATTAGTCACTAAAACTAAGCGACGAGCTTGGCTATTCAGGTAGCAAAGTACCTGATGATGCTAGAAATATATACGATATAAAATGAAGAGTGGCAGTAGCAGCAACAGTATTTACGAAGAAGTTAAATGTACTAACATCAAATATAATTTTAAGTGTTAGACAGTCTATGGTGAGGGCGTTTGTCTGGAGTGTGGCCTTGCATGGGAGTGAAATGTGGACGATACATGGTCTAGAGAAGAAGACAATAAAAGCTCTTAAATGTGATGCTTTAGAATAATGTTGAACATTAGATAGTTATGTAGAGTAGCTGAAAAGCAGATACTGAAGACAACTGGGGAGGAAAGAAACTTACGGTAGAGCTTGAAAAATTGGGTCAGTTGGACATATTACACTGAAGCATCAAAGAATCGTCAGTTTGATAATAAAGGGATGTATGAGAGATGAGGGCGGTAAGAGTTGTGGACGGATACCAAGATTTAAATACAGTGAACAAGTTCAGATAGATATAGATCACAGAGGTGAAAAGGCTTACACAGGACTGAACAGAATGGAGATTTGTATAAAATCAGTTTTCTGATTGAAAAATATATTAACAACAACGACAGATAAAGAAGGGAAAAGACTTAACTTAAAAAAATCCCCCTACAGTGAAAATCGATAGACTTTTTAATATCTCTATTTGTGTACAGGGTATTAGTTTTAATTTTAAACAACTAAATCTCTCTAAAGCAACACATCGCATGAAAAAAATGTCATAGGTAAAGATCTAATGTTAGTGAATGGGACATCTGTCTGTGCTACAACTGGCCATTTCCTAACCACTCCATATGCGTGTGCGGGGTCACCTTTATGTATTCAAATGGGAACCACCCCATGTTTATTACATAATCAGATTCTACACCAAAAATACTTGCGGTTTACAGAAACCACAGTTTCCTATTCGTGGTAGATAGCGGTGTAATCCAAAAAATATCAAATGAGCCTGTTTTTGCAATTAACAACCGAAGCATTTAATTCTACATTTCATTTATGAAGTAAATGTAAACCTTTGTGCTAAACATTGATATTAAGCTCTAAATTTAGTTTAGTGTTAGATATTTACTTTGGTGTTAGACATTTATGAACACCTGCAGTTGCCACCTGTGCGCAGGTGCTCACACTACCTTTACCGCTGAGAGGAGACTCGTCCCTCTTTTGCTGTTTTTCATATTCAAAACCACTCTTTAATGTTGATTCTACACCCAAGACATCATTTTGTTAGACGACAGAAAGTCATCACCATGAACAAGTATTAATATTTTGTTAATGCATGCAGGATCTATATCGTGGCTCTTGTTCGAATAGTATTTTCTGGCGTTGGGAACAAGCAGGTTATCTAGTCACTTAACAGTAAATCTTGCAGTGGACGTTTGGGATTTGGAAGCCATATGCAGCTATTATGGAAAGGACCATCTGGAAGCACTTACTGGGGACAGAATTCTGGTTGCAATTTCTCATAGTGGTGTGCAGACAATACTTTCGGTCAAAGAGACGAAAAAAAACTGCCTACCTGGATCCACCTGTTAGGCGGCTCTAGCCGCGGCAGGAGCAAGGATGCAAGAGAAATATAGTTCGCCTAGCCAAGGCGTTTAGACAGTGCAGTAAATGCCTTTTGTGAAGGTTGGCAGCCATAAAAATTCATGAGTTGCCATGTTGACCGTGGGTCAAACCCAGTCGAGGGAGCCATTTGATAGTGTCATCTCTCTGTCTGTTGAGTTTTTGGGAAGCATCAGGCCTTCGAAAGAATCGTAGAATGGAACACAAGATTTATGGTGGCTCTGAAATGGCCTGTGTTAAAAGCACAAAAGCATTTAGCTTAGCCGATGTCCCTGGTCGGAGATGCTGTAACGTTCGACATGTTCAGAAAAATGTGTTGTTCACTTAAGGGCCAAACGGAAACTCAAAACACACTTCCTGATGTGACCGTGAAAAAAAAACAAGTTGGGAGCACGTTTTCTCCTCTCTTTGCGGGAATTTATGAGTCAAAGGTTGATTGCTTCTCCAGAGAAGAGAATGCTTTTAACTTTGGTTAGGATTGGCCGATGCGTAGGTTGGCTCAAATGGCTCAAGCACTATGGGACTTAACATCTGAGATCATCAGTCCCCTAGACTTATAACTACTTAAACCTATCTAAGGACATCACACACATCCATGTCCTAGGCAGGATTCGAACCAGCAACCGTAGCAGCAGCGCGGTTCCAGACTGAAGCGCCTAGAACCACTCGGTCACAGCGGCCAATTTTGTGCGGTTTCTCTTTCGCGAAATGTGTGAGTACATTTACAAACCGCCAGCGACCACCACAGTTTTCTTCCTACTGCGGTCATAATAATTTCTTGTCTGCAGTATAAACGAGTTTCAATATCTTAAGAAGTGCTACGATTGAATAAGTTCTTAAAATACAGTACTCTACCTCGTACTTTAGGTGAGACGAAGTCTGAACTTCTGAAATACGTCACCTATGACCTCTGGTGTGTCGAACACACACTGCAGTCCTGGGTCCGTGGATAAGTCTCGAAAATCCGCCGATTTACGCCACACACGAGCGGATCTGGTCCCTGGGTTGATCTGGACGACTAGATCTTAAAGTCGGAGCCTGCAAGTTGGTAGGAAACGACGGGCCTGAGATCGGCGGGCAAGAAGCGTCAAAAATATCCGCGGAAAAAATTGGACCGTCGCAGTAAGCCGCTAATGTGTGGCCATCCAATACGTGAACATTACTGCTGGTGCTGTCGCTTAGAAAAGCTACGACGTCCGGCTGGCACAGATGCGGCGTCTGCTGCTATCAATCGACGCTAACTGCCTTCGCTGACTCCATCGCTGACTACTTCTACAAGCGGACCATCTCTGAAATTAACGTCACCTGATTATTCGCCATTGGCTGCAGACCGCCATACACGTGGCGAAGCTATTGAATGATTTATTAATTTATAATACATTATTATAAGTAATGTTTGACAGGTTTTTTTAGGACTATGGGACATAACATCTGAGGTCATCACTCCCGTAGACTTAGAACTACTTAATCCTAACAAACCTAAGGACATCACACACATCCATGCCCGATGCAGGATTCGAACCTGCGACCGTAGCGGTCTAGACTGAAGCGCCTATAACCGCTAGGCCACTTCGTCCGGCGACAGCTCTTTAATTATTCAAATCACTCTATTATTTTAGATCAACCTAATTTTAATCATACACAAATACTAAATTGTATTAGCTGGTCAGCTCCAATTAGTCTTCTAGTAAGAGCCACTCCTGCCGTGTTCTGACACAACCATCGGCTAAGATGCATTATTGACTGTTGGAAATGACTGAGGAGTCCAAACCGTCATAGTCAATCAAAAAAATTACGTGAGCACTGACTGATAACCTATACAATCAAATTCAAAGATCTCCTGAATGCTCCTTACCAACAACATGGAGAATACGAACGTAGGTAGTACATATTCTACTGTAGATTATATACGTGCTTACTGACGATAAATTATCGTAACTTAGTTAGTGACTTTGTGGATCAACGCAAACTGCTTGGGCCAGAGTAGATAAACAAGGTCTCCGCAAACAGGGCGAGAGCCGTAAGGGGTAACGCAAACAAAACGGTGCAGAGCACGGGGCTGCCGGAGCATATCCTACCTGCCGCAAGTTTCGCTGCTGTTACACGCCTTTGCAAATAAATGTTCTGGTCAAGGCATCGTGGTGTGCCGTGTCTAACCAATGTGTTCTTGTGAAAGTAAAGTACTCGATTCAGAAATGGACGAATAGTTCTCTGTGTTGAAATATGTAGCTCATAATGCAGCTCAATGTTTTAGGCAAGTTTTTTGTTACATTTCCATAACACGTCTAAAAGTATTAGATTAAAATGACATTTTCATATACAACCAGTACTTTACCGCTAAATAAATTTTAAATCGCCTCCTGTCGCGCACCCATTTGCTAACTTTCCCTGTTTTCCCGAAAACAGTCCGTCGCTGTAGTGCTCACTTTATTATAGAGTATGAAGTGTTTATCGACTTTGACTGATAATGCCAATTTACATCGGTTTATAGTGAAAAATGTATGTAGCTTCGACAAAATTACATACGGAAGAGCTGATGCATCAACACTGCTTTTATAATCGCGTAGGCTTCCACGGCCAGAGTCAGTTGACGTAACAGTATTCTGAGTGTCGTACCGCGTCATAATGTAAAAAACTATACTGGGGACGCCAACGTTTCGGCCACAATTACAGCGTGCTTCAACTGGGTATTCTTATGGGTCTACTGGCCAAAAGGCAAAACTAACCGTGTTTTTCCCAGTATAGCTTTTTACATAATGACGCGGTACGAAACTCAGAACATGTCTATGTGAACATCGTTCTTCGTAATCATCAACGTTTAATTTTGTAGCTAATGAGTTTTCACATCTTTCACATTATGCTCTTTCGAGAGCACTGAGAGCATTTTTGCTCTCCGTGTGTAATAATGCGACCGATAAGTCGTCTTTTATTAAACCTACTTTCTTTTTATTGGCGTATATTATAAATGTTATGTTTGCGTATCTCGAAGTGTCAAACAACATGTAACGCTACTTTTGATAAGATCATAAATATTTGAGGTAGTTACATGATGAACCAATCTATCCATGTGTGCCTAACAGGTTTCAACACTTTTTTTATTAAAATATTTCTCAAACAAATGCCGATAATAGACATCTACAGGATACGGCTTAGAACCATTTAAAAGAACCATTACTTCAGTAATGGAATTGTCAAAAACAGTGTTAACTCTACTTAACAGCAACCAAATTTTCTTAAATACGGTCGCTGCTCTTGAAATTTGGTCTAACAATCACAGCGCCAGTTTTGTAACTATCTTCCCCACTTGTGATTACCTACATGCTACTAATTTTTTTTCATATTGTGCATGCTTTTGCCACAAACACTATTATTCAGAATGTTGAAAACACTAGTTTGCAGTCATACATTTTTCAGTATTAATAACTCATCATGTGAGCTTGACAGATTGATAACGTCAGGTGGATTTTGCTCGGACTAAGATTATTGTCCAGACACTGCTTCAAATTTCAGTAGTGAATCATGTAAATTTAACCTTTAATGTGGAAATCAGCTTTTTTTATATTCTAGCTTGTTTATGCTAGATGTCGGTGCAGTTTTCTATGGAGTGATGCTAGATCAGAGTGAAGGCCATTGATATTTTATGGGTACTCAGGGTCGACTTCAAAGATATTACATATGTCTGAATTAATTGGTATGTTCTTTGCAAGGGAACTCTTTGCAAGGGAACTGCACACCATGATTACAGACAGCTTCACAAAATCAGAGACTGGTTGATATTGCATTATTGTCCACCTATAGAGAGTGTTAACATGGAGATATATAAGATTTATAGTTACTTTCGTCACAATCATCCATGGACCTGTTATTTGCAAATGTCCATGCCAAGAGTGAACAGTACTACCTTTGACGCCTCTTCGAGTCATGTTCAGGAAACTGTACCTTCTCTGTATTGGAAAGCTACCACATTCGATCAGTAGTTGTCAGGAATGCGTCCTAACCTAAAGCAAGTGAAGTCATGTAATGAGCTGGATCCAGTTTGTATGTTTCGAAACAGGACGCGGAAATTGTCAAACACGTCGGCCAACAGTAACAGATACTTCTCAAATATAACCTGCAGTAATCTCCTAATTCATTGCATTAAGGTAAATACCGCAATTTGCATCCTCGTTGGTATTTACACCCTTTGATAGTTGTTCCAACAGGCTGAACTGAATAAAGCACACATAACAGGGCTAAAGAAACATTCGGAGTCTTTGTGACGAAAATGTTTTGGACCAGTGTCATAGAAAAGTCTGGTCTTTATCAGACGTAAGTTTACATATGGCTGCAGAGGATATTTCGCTGTGGTGCGCATAGGTCCTCGAGCTTCGGTAAAGCCGCGGAAAATTTCAATGCAGTGTGGCATACCGCCGACGCTACAATGCGGCGAACTCCTCACTCGGTATGACAGCGTTAGAGAGCTGCTCAACAGACTCGAGTAGTAGGAGCTACAAAACAGGCGTTGTGCGTCTTCGACAGATTTTTTTTCGAAATTTCGAGAGAGTACGTTCCCGTAAGAGTTGGGCAAAATATAGCTTCCTCCAACCTGAATCTCGCGAAACGACCATAATGAGAAAATCTAAGTTAGAGCTAACGTGGAGGTTTACTGCCAACAGTTCACATTCGCTATTCACGAAAGGAACAGGGAAGAGAGGAAATGACTGTTAGCAGCAGTAGCCTCCGCCACATCTTGAGGTATTTTTAGAGCATAGATGTAGAAGTTGACGGGTTGACTGTTTGCAACGATTGTGGCTGCTTTTGATAGAAGATGCTTTCAGGGTACTCCCGTATCACTGCGGTCCTCTACCGAGACAGTATTTGGTTACAAAAACGGAGCCGGCGGAGACAGACGCAGCAACTGGGAAGTAACCGATTTGTGACTTTTACGAGTTCCTTAACAGGAGCAAATTGTATAGTTTCATATGTGTGTTTTGATAGTTTAGCATCTTGATTTCCTGCTTGTTAATTTAATATCTAATAGCCACAGTTCTCGCGTTTACGTTTGCGTCGGAAGGTAAACCGATTTTGTGATATATTACAAGTTGCTAATCAGGGGCGAATTATTTAGTTTCACCTGAGTGCTTTGGTAGATAGGATTTTGAATCTCTGCGTATTAGTCTAATTTAATAGACACAGTTCCTGCGTTTTCATCAGTGTCTGCAGGACGTGCCGATAGTCCGTTATCTGGGTAGTTTAGTTTTCCACGGTCTTAGTATGGATAGGGAGTGTGATTGTTATGTGAAGATGCGAGCCGAGTTGGTGACACTTCGCTCTCAGCTCCAGGCTGTGATGTCTTCGTTTACACAGCTTGGAACTGCAGTGGATGGGGATCACTGTTGTGGGCCAGCCGTGGTGATGCAACGGTCGTCCAACAAGTGTGAGCCCTCCAATTGGACATCACCAGTGGCCAGCCCAGTTACTGCTCGTGTTGAGATTGATCCCTCCTCACCTGTGATAGGGAGATCGCCCTGGGACGTAGCAGGTGGCGAAAGACTTCCCAGGGGGCCGCACGTAAAGCCTCCCTGCTTACTCAGACAAAAAGGTTCCAGGTGCTGTCTGTGGCTGACTCTATCGCTCAGCCAGATGCCATTGACCGTCCTGTTTCATAGGAAACCTCTCAGCCAGCAAGATCCAGGCAGTCACAGAGGGTAGAATTGTTACTAGTTGGGAGTTTCAACGTTAGGCTTGTTTTGGGGCCGTTATGGACATGGCTGCCAAGAAGGGCAAGAAAGCCATTGTGCACCCCGTGTACATACTGGGTGGAGTCAATACAGACGTGAAGCCGCTCCTTCCGGATGCTATGAAGAGCACAGGGTGCAGCAAACTCCAGGTGGTGGCTGACGTTGGAACGAATGATGTGTATCACTTTGGGTCGGAAGAGATTCTCCCTCGTTTCGAGCGGCTAACATAAGTAGTAAAGGCTGTCAATCTTGCTTGCGAGATGAAATCAGAGCTGAGCATTTGCAGCACAGGACCGACCGCGGACCTCTGGTACAGAGCCGGGTGGAGGGTGTGAATCAGAGGCTCAAAAGTTTCTTCTACCGTGTAGGCTGCAGATTCCTCGACTTGCACCGTAGGGTTGTTGGGTTACGGGTTCCACTGAATAGGCCAGGATTCTACTACACCCAGAGGCGGCTACACGGGTAGCAGGGTCTGTGTGGCGTGGACTGGACGGTTTTTATGTTAGAGAGTCTCGGGAAAACACAAAAAAGGCTTCAGTCACAAAGAGTGCAGACCGAACTCAGGAAGTACGTAGATAAGGAACGATCAGCATAAAAGTTGTAAATTGTCGTTGCTGTGTTGGGAAGGTAACAGAGCTACAAGCGCTAATAGAAAGCACTGGTGCTCAAATCGTTATAGGCACTGAAGGCTGGCTGAAGCCGAATATAAGTTCAGCCGAAATTTTGCGAAGAACCTAACGGCGTTCCGAAAGGATAGGCTAAACACAGTTGGTGGTGGCGTGGTAGCTTATCTTGTCGCGAAATTGAAGTACGTAGTTCCTGTGAATTAGTATGGGCACAGGTCATTGTTGGCAACCGGAATAAAATAATAATTGGATCCTTTTACCGACCTCCCGATAGAGATGATACAGTTGCTGAAAGGTTCAAAGAAAACTTGAGTTGGATTTAAAACACGTACCCGACTCATGTAATTACAGTTAGTGGTGACTTTAGTTTACCTTCGATATGTTAGCGAAAATATATGTTTAAAGGCAGATGTACGCCTAAAACAGTATCCGAAATTGTGCTAAGAGCATTATCTGGAAATTATTTGGAGCAGGTAGTTCATGAACCCACACGAACAGTAAACGGCTGTGAAAACACACTTGACCTCTTAGCAACAAATAATCCTGAGTTAATAACGAGCATCAAAACGGGATAAGTGAACACAGGGTTGTCGTAGCAAGACTGAATATCGTAACCCCCAAATTCTTCAAAAATAAACGAAAAATATACCTATTCAGGAAAGCAGATAAAAATTCACTTGACATCTTCCTGAGAGACAATGTCCACTCCTTTCAAATCAACAATGGAAGTGCAGACGAGATGTGGCTTGAATTCAAAGAAATAGTATCGGCAGCAATTGAGAGATTTATACCAAAGAAATTAACAAGCGACCGAGCTGATCATCCTCGGTACAAAAAACGGGTCACAACACTGTTGCAGAAACAACGAAACAAACATGCCAAATTTAAACAGACACAAAATCCCCAAGAGTGGCGCTGTTTTACAGAAGCTCGAAATTTAGCGCGGACTTAAGTGCGAGTTGCTTATAAAAGTTTCCACAACGAAACTTTGTCACGAAACCTGGCAGAAAATCCAGAGAAATTCTGCTCCTATGTGAAGTATGTTAGCGGCAAGAAACAATCAATGCCTTCTCTGAGGCAAAGGAGATTCTATCGAAGGCAGTGCTGTCAAAGAAGACTAACGAAACACAGTCTTAAGAAATGCCTTCACAAAAGTAGAAGAAGTAAATATTCCAGAATTGGAATCCAGAAAACGAGTAACGTAGATGCAGATATCCTCTTAGTAGTGAAGCAAGTCTTCAGATACAGACTGTATACTAATTAGGTTCTTTTCCGAGTATGCTGATGCATTAGCTCCATACTTCACCATCATATACAACCGTTCGCTCGACGAAACATCCGTACCTAAAGACTGGAAAGTTGCAAATGTCACACCAATATTCAAGAAAATTAGTATGAGTAATCCACTAAATTACAGGTCCATATCATTAACGTCGATATGCAGCAGGATTTTGGAACATATATTGTGTTCGAACATTATGAATTACCTCGAAGGAAACGGTGTATTGACACACAGTCCAAATGGATTGAGGAAATATCGTTCTTGTGAAACACAACTAGCTCTTTACTCGCATGAAGTATTGAGTGCTATCGGCAAGGGATTTCAAATTACTTCTGTGTTCCTGGATTTTCGGAAGGCTTTTGACACCGTACCACACAAGTGGTTTGTAGTGGAATTGCTTACCTATGTAGCTGCGCGGGATTATCCGAGCGGTTTAGGGTGGTGCAGTCATGGACTGTGCGGCTGGTCCTGGCGGAGGTTCGAATCCTCCCTCGGGCACGGGTGTGTGTGTTCGTTCTTAGGATAATTTAGGTTAAGTAGTGTGTAAGCTTAGGGACTGATGACCTTAGCCGTTAAGTCCCATAAGATTTAACACACATTTGAACATTTTTTTTCTTGTTTATGTAATATCGTCTCAGTTATGTGACTGGATTCGTGATTTCCTGTCAGAGAGGTCACAGTTCGTAGTAATTAACGGAAAGTCAGCGAGTAAAACAGAAGCTATTTATGGCGTTACCAAAGGTAGTGTTATAGCCCTTTCGCTGTTCCGTAGCTATAAAAATGGTTTGGGAGACGATCTGAGCAGCAGCCCTCTTAGGTTGTTTGCAGATGCGCTGTCGTTTAGCGACTAGTTAAGTCATCAGACGATCAAAACAGATAGCAAAACGCATAATGTCATCCTCATGACTGCTAAAAGGAATACGTTAAATGTCGGTTACATGTTAAATTAGTCAAATCTAAAGGCCGCAAATTCAACTAAATACCTAGAAATTACAATTACGAACAACTTAAATTGGAAGTAACACATAGAAAATGTTGTGCTGAAGGCTAACCAAAGACTTCGTTTTATTGGCAGGACACTTAGGAAATATAACAGATCCACGAGTACTAAATAGACTGCCTACACTAAGGATGTCCGTCCTCTTTTGGAATACTGCTGCGCGATGTGAGATCCTCACCAGATAGGATTGTCGGAGTACATCGAAAAAGTTCAAAAAGGGTAGCACGTTTTGTATTATCTCGAAATAGGGGACAGAGTGTCACTGAAATGATACAAGATACAGGATTCGGGATGGACATCATTAAAAAAAACTCATTTTTTGTTGCGGAGGAACCTTCTCACAAAATTACAATCAGCAACTTTCTCCTCCGAATGCCGACCTACATAGGGAGAAACGATCACCATGATAAAGTAAGGGAAATCAGATCTCGTGCGGATAAATACAGGTGTTCGTTCTTTCCACGCGCTATACGAGATTGGAAAATAGAGAATTGTGAAGGTGGTTCGATGAAACCTCTGCCAGGCCCTTAAATGTGATTTGCAGAGTATCCATGTAGATGAAGATGAATAATGCTTTTAATTAATTACTGTATTAAGAGTCCTCCTACGCGTAGTGTCACAGAACGCACTCACCTTGCAGGGTGCCTAGTTGTTAAACGGTAGGCGCTCTGATTCAGAAGTACACTACAGTATTAACTTCGTTGTGAGCTACTGATGATTTGAGTTAGCTGAGTTTTTACGTTCTCTGTATGAGTCTCACAGTTGGTGAAATAAGCACATCGTGGTATGTTCTGCATTTTCGGGACTTACTGAAACAGCCGGCCGCGGTGGTCTAGCGGTTCTAGGCGCTCAGTCCGGAACCGCGGGACTGTTACGGTCGCAGGTTCGAATCCTGCCTCGGGCATGGATGTGTGTGATGTCCTTAGGTTAGTTAGGTCTAAGTAGTTCTAAGTTCTAGGGGACTGATGGCCTCAGATGTTAAGTCCCATAGTGCTCAGAGCCATTTGAACCATTTTTTTTTAGTTACTGAAACATGTTGCCCAACTTACTGGATTAACCGTTTATTTCGACAACTGAACGTTACTGTAATGATTAAATACTTAGTGTCTTAGTTCGTTTTATATTGCTGTTTGGCTTTAAATTTGGCGACAAAGCTAAAGTTGATCAGATGATTAATTACATAAAATACAAAGGAAAAATTATTTTGTTTTTACGAGTTTACTTGTGTGGCCATCCTCCGCAAAAAGCGCAGAAATATTTGTTTTGTAAATAAAAATGGCCGTTTTTTGCTGCACTGTGTTTCATTTCTCTGGTTTACTTCTGCCAGACGCGTTCTGCATTTTTTCACTTTAAGGTGTTATCAGTAAGATCTAGAAGGATACACATATCAAAACGAAACCTTAAACTGGAAAAGGCAAAACGCGAGTGGGGGGAATACGAACAGTGGAGCAGGAAAAACAAAAGAACGCAATTTTTATGTACAAAACAAATCATCTTGCTTTATTTTTTCAGCAAAATTTATATTTACGAATGTTCCGAACGTAGTTTCTTTTGGGATATCGATTGATTTAAATTCGTTTTATTACAGATGCTTTTCGTAAACATGTTTTAACCAAAACTTTCATAATTATTCTTAATAATCCGTGAAAAGTTTTGGCTATTTTATTACTACTTAGCTTTATGAATCATGCAGTGATTTGCATGTATTCGTTTCATCGATTAATAGTTTCAAATTTTCTCTTTTTGTATGCACCAAGCTTTACGAAACTCAAATTTTTGAAAACACTTATTAGAAAGACAGTCTGTGGATTCTTCGCTTTCCTGAAAATGTTAGTGAAGGTCCATCCAAGCCGATGAACAGTAATACACAGAATCTGACAAAATGTATCGTTCACCACAGTTCAGAATTGAAGTCAGGCCAAAATGGGCAATTTAGTGGCAATCTCTCTCTCGGTGCCGGTCCACCCTGTTGTATAAATTAAGCGCTCGGCTTAATAGCGGCCTTTTTTCCGGAATTCGGTCATTTCATTAATGAACTGCCGGGTGGCAGCCATTGCCGTTTGAGGGAGAGGGAATTAGCCTTTCGTATCGGCAATTGAGCTGTCGTTCTGATTTGAATATACGAGTACAGTGCTACAGTTTACTTAAACCTCAGAGGTCGACCAGCGGTTTCCTGGTGTCTTTCCGCTACTCGATAACTAAGAAAAATTTGTCTGTCTAACTCTGTTATCTGTGAGGCTCATCTTTTAAGTTTTTACAGGCAGTCAATAGATCGCTGTATTGAGATGTATTTTCGTTAAATCAGTGGTAGTTGAGCAACTGGGTGAGTCGCTTGTTTACGTCGTGTTTTCAGTGAAACAGTGTTTTGAAAGAAAACTGCCATTCTCGAGAAGGGTTCCATTCGATAATGTTTGACAGCTTTCGCAAACGTCTAACTGAAAAGTAATGTCCGTAGCCACTTATTTCTGTTTTTGCTAAGTATTCATTCTTCTGAAAGGTGTTAGGAATTGGCTGGAAGAAATTCTTTATGGTCGTGCTCTTATCACCGATGAGTTTCTTGACGATCGAGCAAAATTAGCTCTTCCAAAAGAAGTCGATGCTGTGTAGAATAAAATTCAAGAGATCGGCATGTGTCTTACCACGTGATAGACGCTTACTTCACCATATCGAAAACTATAGTACACACCAATCTGCATAAATATTTAGCTTATTTAGCTGTGATTTCCCCAAATCGCTTATGTTAATGGCAGGACTGACCATTTAAAAGGTCGCGGCCAATATCGTTTTCTATTGCAACGTATTCAGATCCCGAGATCCATCTGTAACTATCTTGTTTTTTACGGGATGTTGAACTGTAATCTTGACTTTTTTACCCTTAAGTTACCGAGTCCCTTTCCAAGATTTGTTGTGGGCAGTATGGTCATCAGATATGTCCTGTCGCCCCTCGCCACCTTCATCCTCCCTCTCGCGTTCCGTCGAGCGAGATGACGCATGGTTAGCACAATGTACACGATTTCAGGAGGACGACGGCTCAAATCCGCATCTGACTATCCAGACTTAAGTTTTTCGTGCTTTTCCTAAACCGCTTCAGGTAAATTACCGGGTGGTTCCTTCGGAAGGCAGTGTCGATTTTCTTTCTCATCCTTGAAACAATGGACGGGCCCGAGCGAGTGTCTCGCTTGCGGCTTCTCATGACCATAGTCTTTTGCTCTCGTTAAGGAGCTGCCGGTCAATTTCATTTTGGCACGTTGAGGGGTTTGTGTTGATGTTTGAGGGGGGGGGGGGAGGCTGAGCCGTGCGTGGCTCGTTTCACACCGTTTATTCCTTGTCACCTTCTCTTTACAGTACTGTCGCCTCTTTTCTTATTCAATTTATTGGCCTCACTAAGTTGCTTCTTTGCTCGTCCGTGAGTGACAGCAGCAGTGCTCATCGATAAGTGAACTCTCGTACTATCTCTGAAGGGACGGCTAGTGTTTCTGGGGTCGTCGTGTGTCTGGAGTTCAGTCGGGGACGGAGCGCCAGTGAGGTGCGGACGGCCGGTGTTCGCCGACCGCTGGCGATACACATGTAATGTCCGACGGAGGGAGACTAGAGCGGGAGCGACCGTTGGTTGGTCGTTCAGTCGGTCGTCTCATCGGGCGACGTGTGTTTGGTCTTTTGACTGTTTCTGGGTCTCGTCAGTTGGTCATCTTGCCGGACAAGGATCGGGTCCTTCCTTGTGCAGAGATGTCGTGGCCAATGCGAGAGTGTTACCTCTGCATGGCTGGGTCCGAGCCAGTGTGCCCGGGTCGCCGTGTCTCCGAGTTCCCAATGGACATCTAGTTGAGTCGGGCTGGAGCCGCACTCTGGAGGACGACGGTTCAATCCCGCGTCCGGCCATCCTGATTTAGGTTTTCCGTGATTTCCCTAAAATCACTTTAGGCAAATGCCGGGACAGTTCCTTTGAAAGGGCACGGCCGACTTCCTTCCTTGACCTTTCCTAATCCGATGAGACCGATGACCTCGCTGTCTGGTCTCCTTCCCCAGACAATCCAATCCAATCCGGGTTTGAGCCGTGGTGTGCTCCAGACAGCCAGGACCGATGACCTCGCTGTCTGGTCTCTTTCCCCAGACAATCCAATCCAATCCGGGTTTCAGCTGTGGTGTGCTCCAGACAGCCAAGACTCGCCCGACCGTTGCCGACACACATAACTTGAGTGCGGACGACCTTGGTTGGTCGTTCGGTCGGCCGTCTCATCGGACGACGTGTATTAGGTCGCCGACCGCTTATGGAAACTGTGTGTGTCGACTTGTCATTTCTCCCTGTTGTTCCATGGTGATTGGTTTTAGGATTTTCGGAGTTCTTGGTGCAAGTATTTACCTGGAACTGTGTGTAACTATATGATTTCAACTGGACAGATGAATGCTGTCTTTGTAATGGTGTAGCCAGTCTGTCGGTTGCGACGGAGCAACGAGTGTGTGTTTCCTCGCTGTGCTGGTGCTGTCCGGTACGGTGTATAGTTTAACAGCCTTTGTGTTTGTTCACATTTTTGAGTGGTTATTGACCAGCCGGGGTGGCCGAGCGGTTCTAGGCGCTTAAGTCTGGAACCGCGCGACCGCTACGGTCGCAGGTTTGAATCCTGCCTCGGGCATGGATGTGTGTGATGTCCTTAGGTTAGTTAGGTTCAAGTAGTTCTAAGTTCTAGGGGACTGATGACCTTAGAAGTTAAGTCCCATGGCGCTCAGAGCCATTTGAACCATTTTTTTTTGAATGGTTATCGTACCTTGGCTGTATTTAGACGCCAATATTTTAGAAGCCGCAGTGCTGCTGGTATCTTCGTCCTCGCTGATATTTTCGATTGTCGTGCAGTTCGTCGGATGAAGGGAATTGATTAGGTTGTTGGTTGGTTCAAATGGCTCTGAGCACTATGCGACTTGACCTCTGAGGTCATCAGTCGCCTAGAACTTAGAACTAATTAAACCTAACTAACCTAAGGACATCACACACATCCATGCCCGAGGCAGGATTCGAACCTGCGACCGTAGCGGTCGCTCGGCTCCAGACTGTAGCGCCTAGAACCGCACGGCCACTCAGGCCGGCTGTTGGTTGGTCCTTCAGCCAACTCTAGGTCATGTTGCCATCCGATTATTTAGTGTTACGCTTGGCTGCCTGTCTCACCTAAACTGTTGTTAGAGTTCGCTCCCCAGGCCCACCCTTGGAACACTTCTGAGCACCACTGTTCTGTTGTTTGTGATTTTCTTTTGTAGCAAGTACTGTGCCAGGCCTTCAGCCGTGTTTTAATTTTGTCTGTTCTATGTTCAGTATACGGCCTTCAGCCAAAGACTTTTCTGAGGTCATCAGTCGCCTAGAACTTAGAACTAATTAAACCTAACTAACCTAAGGACATCACACAAAGCCATGCCCGAGGCAGGATTCAAACCTACGACCGTAGCAGTCGCGCGGTTCCAGACTGTAGCGCCTAGAACCGCACAGCCAGTCTGGCCGGCCCTTATGTGAAGTATTTTAAGATTAGGCCTTGAGCGGAGTTTTATTTGAAATTCTTTTTTGCTCTGAATTTAGGTTTTCAGCCACGTTTGTCTTAAAATTTGTGGCTTTCAGTCGTAATGTGTAAATTCCTGTCTGTAAGGTGTCTCGTTAATTATCTTGAATTTTAAAATGGCTTTCAGTCGACTGTGTAAATTCTTATCTTAAGGTTTGTCTTTAACTATTTTGAATAATTGTTTGGGCCTTCAGCCGTGTTGGTATTTCAAGTTTTCTTAAGATGGCTTTCTGTTGTATTGTGTAAATGCTTGCCTTTCGTTATTTTGTAATATTTTGGGCCTTCAGTCGAGGAATCATTTCAAATTTTTCTTAATATGGCCTTTAGCCGAAATTTGTAAATGCTCCCCTTTTAAAAAATTTCCCTTGGTGGCCTGAAATATTATTTAGGCCGAGAAGATATTTTAATTTTACGTAAGTTAAGGTCTTCAGCTGTTTGTCTGAATCCACGTGTTTTAAAATAAATTATGTAAACCCTTTGTCATTGAGAAGTTCCTTGGGCCCTCAGCCATGAATTGATCGTTCTTGTTTTAAAGAGGATTGTGTTCGTGTTTTAAAAGCAATAAAGTTGTGTGTTCTTGTGTAACTAACAGTAACTGGCCTTGGCCCCTTTCCAAAACCTGATCGTTCTGTCCTGCGAAACCAGATTTCAACTGGGGTAGTAGAGCGCAATACCAGATTTCAACAGTTTTCAGGTTCGGTGGGCAACGAACTTTATCGCTTTCACATCTAGCACCTCACAATCCGACAGCTTGGGCACTCCGCCAGCGGCCCGGGACTGGGCATCGCGCTGTGGAGACTCCCTCGCTGCTCCGTCCCACCGATTGACCGCCTGCAGCACACAGACAGCATTAAAATAGCTGCTCAGTCAAACCACACAAGCTACACACGGTTCCATGAAACACTTCCACAAACAACTCGAACGATATTAAAATGGTCACTGTGGAACAACAACAAGGACGAAACACATATTGACACACAGAGAGAACCCATAAGCGGTCGGCGACCAAATACACGTCACCCGATGAGACGACCAACCGAACGACCAACTAACGGTCGCTCCCGCTCTAGTCTCCCTGCGTCGGACAGTACATGTGTATCGCCAGCGGTCGGCGAGCACCGGCCGTCCGCACCTCACTGGCGCTCCGTCCCCGGCTGAACTCCAGACACACGACGACCCCAGAAACACTAGCCGTCCCTTCAGAGATAGTACGAGAGTGCACTTATCGATGAGCGCTGCTGCTGCCGCTCATTGGCAAGCAATCCAGCAACTTAGTGACGCCAGTAAATTGAATAAGAAAAGATTCGACAGTAGCGTAAAGACAAGGTGACAAGGAATAAACGGCGTGAACACGAGCCGCGCACGGCTCACATACGTGCTCCTTAAACATCAGGAAGTGCTGTAAAAACCACTACACTAAGTCTTACAATATGAATCGGAAAAGAGGCACGCATTTATAGCCTAGGGTCTGGGAACGAACAACAGAAGCTGACTTCAGTTCTACTTAATAACATACTCAGCCAAAGCAGCATATTACACACCAACCAATGCAGACCGATAGCATTGAACTGGAGGGTCGAACTAGTACTCCCATGTGCTTTCAAACCAAACTTTCCCAAGAGACCAGGAGCTCGTCCCTGATCGGTCGCCGTAACAGGCCGCCAAAAGTTTTCGTCATATACCCCTATTGTGAGTGTCAAAGCCAGTTATGCATTCAGGGATCTCTTGATGGCTACAGTAAACATCTTTTCAGAGTGTCTGCGATTAAGAATACGTGAAAGAAAAATCATTACTGAAGGTTGTGACTGTTTAAAAGTTTAAAAGTGTCGTACTAGGTGTAATATCCAGTGATGTGTGTGATTCAAGATATAAGAAGAAACAAGTGCCCAGGTAAACAAGAAGAACAGAAATTTATTACAGACACAGAAAATGAAGTCAAACGTTAGATTCCGAAAAGCAGCTGAACAGCTTGTGAACGATTGCAACTGAAGGAACGTCTCGATCTTATGAGAAACTGGACCATTCGATTACAGTTCTGGAAGGAGCATCTAAGTACACAGTCTGTCACAGTAAGGAAACACGGCCATCGGCAAAATCAGTATCTGCTACTCTGCCGACGTCTTCATTCCGACTGGCATGAGCTGCACTCTGACCCATGATAAATGGTGAACATCAGTATCGAACACGCTAATGTGGGCTCGCAATCTCTGAGACCGACTGGCGGGTTGCTGGGCAGCGTCTTATAAAGCCATCCCACAGAGGATTACTGGCAGGTCCTGCTCGTACCACTTGGTCTACCAAGTCGAGTCCAGAATTGCAAAGTCTGTCGAAGGTAAGATGAGCTGCTGTTCAGCTGCAAGCGCCTTGATATGGTGACAACCGGCAGATCTCTCCTGTTTAGTTGGTGTCTGGATTATAAGGTAACGGCCACAGACACTATACTGACGATAGTAGGCGAGGAACAAAGTCTATGGTAACTCTTTCCAGAAAAAGTGGCAGGTTAATGGGACATCTTGTACGGTATCCATAAATAATTAACTTGACACTGGTAGCAAACATATGGCGATAAAATTGTATGGATAGAGAAGGAGAGAGATGCAAAGCAATCTAGCTGTGCAGTCAGTGGTTGTGACGAGATGACAGCCGGAGTACAGTATCCTTTTCCACTATGGAGCAGATGGTGGAGCCATCGTGTTCAAATCGACAGCTGTGACATGACAGTCGTGAATGCAGCATCCCTTCTTCTCGAAGGGACAACTGGAAAAGCCATCGTGGAGAAGAAGCAGATGTCCCTGTATGGAACTGCAGTTTCAGAAACAGTTGCCTGCAGCAGCAGAGACACAGACTAGAAGCATGGCTGAAGACGGGCAGCACGAAGATCGCAATGAAGAGAGAAATGTGCCTGGTGGAAGAGAATTGTACCTGAAAAGAACAGACATGTAGCATCGAAAAAGTGGCGACCATGTCGCTGAAGGCAGCGTGACTTGGAAAGGTCACGCTCGCAGTGAAACTTCCACGATTGGCGAATTGGAGTGCTGGGGAAGACCAACTGAACGCTCACAAAAGTTACGCCAAGGAGAGGGGGCAGGGTCTCTGAAGACGTGGAGGCTCTACAGGATACAGGAGGCGAGCATGACTGGAGACATCTGAGTTCAGCGACCAGGAAGGAGCAATGCAGCCCACGATGGCGCCTGTTGGATGAGAATCGACAGTCATGAGATGAATGTGAATCATACTCAGATGGTAAGAAAGCTGAAGGAGGAAGTAGAACTCCTCGGTGGGTTGAGCATCAGTAGCAGGCAGAAAGGATTGTTGAACCAAGGGCAGTATATCTGGAGGGAACAAGGTATGGTCAGCAGAACAAAAGAGGACACAGTGGCATCAGCCTTGGACTGAAAAGCTGAGGTCCCAAAGAGGAGAGGATTCAAAGGCACAGAAGCCCAGGGAGAAAAGCATGAAGTGGGCCCAAGGCGGGCAGGACAGTACCAGGCAGGCTGTTGGTGAGCCAATTGGTGTGGAGGTCAGTGGTGTGCTAGTAGGTTGAGAGTAGGGCGCTGACAGTGCTGGGATTTGAAGAGATGTCAGGGCTGCCAGCAAAGAGCTGGAGGTACGAGAACCAGAAGAGATGCTTGGACTGGCAGACACCATGAGTGTGATGGTGACGGCGACAGATATGTAGCAGAAGGTTGAACAGAAGCTGGTGCCACCCCAGTGGAAGGTGTCACATCGAGAGACAGTGCAGTGGGAGGCAATGGTAGCAAGGGTGCATGTCGCACTGGATCCCAAAAAACTTCCAGAGATGGTAGTGAGGGCACTGGCAGTGTAGGATTATGTGGTGCAAGAGCTGATGGTGCTGCAGTAGGAGGTTTCACAGCAGGAAGTGTTGCAGTGGAAGCCGCTGGAGTGGGAAATGCCAGCGTGGGAGACACAGGAGCAGGAGGCGACAAAACAGAAGAGTGAGAGGCGACAGAGTGGGAGGCACAGGAGTGGAAAATGCAGGAGCAGGAGGCATAGGAGAGGGAGACATAGGAGCAGGAGTCATGAGAGCAGGAGTTGCTTGAGCAGGAGGTGCCAAATCAGGAGGCACTGGGGCAGATATCATGGATTGGTGCAGGTGCAGGCAGCGATGGAACAGTGGTGCAAGAGTTGGTGATGACATAGCCAGTGGTGCTACAGCTGTGGCTTTGTAGCTATTGGCTCTGGAGCCATTGATGCTGAGGCCTCTGGTGGTTGGGTCATTGGCACTGGAGCAGGAGATGCAGGAAAGGAGGCACAGGAGCACGAAACACAGGAGCGGCAGGTATAGGAGTGGGAACTGCCAGAGCAAGGGGCACTATATCAGGTGGCGTCAGGCCAATTGGCGCAAGAGCTGGTGACGCCAGAGCTGGTAGCGCGAGATTTGGTGGCACTGGAGCCAAACCCAATGGAGCCCTAAGTGCGCTTGTTACAGGATAGCAGGAACCATCCGAACCTGAGGTTCAGTTGCCAGCTGAGTGCAAGGAAAAAGAGCCAGAAGTGCAGGATCAGTGGGTAGGACTAGGAATTTTGGGGCAGTGGGTGCTGGAGCAGGGGGCACCAGAACAGGGGCGCTAGGACAAAGGGTGCCAGTGTCAAGTTACAGGAGGCAGTGCTGGAGGCGAGTGTGTCAGAGGCTAGGAGAGATGGCTAGGAGAGAAAAGTCTGGCAGAGCAGAAACGTGAAGGAGACAGTCCAGTGTGGCAAGGAAGGTGGGTCATGAATCCAGATTGTTGTCAAACTCAAGAGGGAGTAGGAGCAATGGGCAGTGGGTGTGTCAGGATGGGTGATGTGCCATCGAAGGAGCTCAGTGGTGTGCTGGAAGTGCCATGCATGAGGTAGGAGCTGTACTGTCCAGAACGGTTGCACGTGGTGGCAGTGTCAACAAACAATGCTGAAGTAATTGAGGTCTGGGTGAGGTGGTGCAACTGCTGACGCTATAACTGGACAAGGCCTCAGCGACATTTCTGGCGAAGGGGAAAGTAAGGCCAAAGAGATCGGATCCACAGAGGCCATCTGACATAACAATGTACTGCGATGTAGAGAAAACAGCAGCAACAGACATCCGAAAAGCTCGAAAGATGTCAAAAAGAAACGGCCGAAAACGACCGGTGGAGGCCTTATGTGGCGCAGAACCAAGAGAACATCGGAAATTGAACACTAGCGAAGAGAGGAAGGCTACCTGCTTGAGCAAAAAACGTATGTTTCACTTTTTTTTACCTCATGGCAATTTTAGCACCCCATGATATGGGTAATGCTAGCTAACCGAGAACAATAGAACTTCATTACCAACACAGAAATTTAGCCTTACATTAAGTTCTTAAAAGCAATTGAACAGCTACTGAACGAATGCAACTGAACGATAGTCCCCATATCATGAGGAACTGGACTATGCAATAACTGTTCAGGAAGCTACAGCATGCAAACATGGCTACAGCCAAAGTCCATATCTGATACTCTTCGATCCCATGGTTTCGACTTACAAGAGCTGCTCTCTGAACGATTGTACTTTACAAACATCGATGTTGAACTCATGAACTGAAACGGGAACTTGCACACTCACAGACTGACCGGAAATTTATTGGACAGTGACTTATAAAACCGTCCAGTGGAGTAATACGGGAAGTCATGCTTACATACATGTCACGTGGCCCGCGGGGGCGAGTTAGTCCCAGCTACGGTGGCGCTGTGGCATTCCCAGATACCGCAACAGCTGTCAGAGGTAGGATCATAGAGCCCTGCAGGTGCTTGGCTTATTTGCGCGGCCCGCACACAGCTCAAGTGCGCGAGAGAGGGGGCGAATGTGCTTCGCAGTCGTTGCCGGAAGTTGTCGAAGATGATCGATGGTATCTAGCCTGATACCGCAGCCGCGTGAATACTTGTTGACAGTCACGTGTTCGTGTCGAGTGCTTGTCAGTCATCACGCGTTTGCACTCGATTGCACACTGGTTTCGAATCTGTAGTGTGCTCATGCGTGATGCGCTACGCTTAGCATTTCCTTTATCTTTCCGGTGCGAGCCGTTAATAATGTCGCAGGAAAAGTTTAGTAGTATCGTGGTGTAGTGGTTATGATACCAAACTATTGCGTAGAGGGTCGTGACTTCAAAACCTACTTTTACTGTACAATTTTAACTTCTATATTCGGTTCGACTACATTCTAGAAGTATCGAAAATGTCAAGAATCATTGTACTGGAATGTTCTGTAGCTGTATATATATATATATATATATATATATATATATATATTGTATGTGTTCTGGCCGGAGGCAGTTCGCTCCGTGCTCTTGTATGTGCAGGTGCTGAATAAACCTTCGTTAAGTTAGTTTTTGTCATTCATCTAATTACACCTTCTTCAACGTGACATTATTCTGGTGGAGACGCTGGGTATTGGTACTTTGATAGCGCACGTTATCGACGACACAGTGGCTCCCATCAAGCCACGACAGAGCCCCCGTTTAAGTGGCAAGAAACAGGAGTTCGAGCCATGTTCAACAGATCGCAATCTATCGGAGACAGAAGAAAAGGACGTTACGATGACAGCAACTGTGTGCCACCACATGAGACATCCTGCCGGATTCTCTGGTAACGATGGCCAAGGTCCAAACAAGTGGCTGAAGGTATACGAGCGTATAGCCAAATTTAATAAATGGGATGACACCGTGTGTTTGGCTAAAGTCTTTTTCTACTTGTAGGGTACTGCCAAGCAATGGTATGAGAACAACGAGAAGAAGTTCACAAGCTGGGAAGTATTCCAGACGGAACTGCGCAAGCATTCGGCGACACACAACGACAGAAATGCAAGGCTGAAGATAAATTAAAGTACAGGGCACAGCGTCCAGGAGAAACTACAGCATAGTACATTCAAGACGTCTTGGAGATGTGTAAAATACTGGATCTTAGAAAAAAGGAGGAAGATAAGGTTGCAAATCTCATGAAGGCTCTTTCTGAGGACATGAGGGAGGTTTCGACAGCAGACGACTTTATAAAATGGTGCCAGTATATCGAGACAACGCATCAAAATAGAATTACACGTAAGAAGTTTGAACGGCTTCCAAATGTCGTATAGAGGTCTGTGATGGAGGAAGAAACTGATTTCACAAGTGTTCTTCGTCATATAGTGAGAGAGGAAGTTCAGAAGGCACATTGATTGCACGGCTAGCAAAAAACCGAAACGCTTCAAGCAGAACAAACATTGAACCCAATCTCTCGTCCTTCATTTCCTGTTAAAACGGTGAAAAGGTCGGGACCCAGGCGAAGTTACGTTCCTACAATGCCGCATGAGGAACCTGTTTGGGCACCAAGGAAGACTGATGTCTGGAGGACCCAGGATAACCAATCAGTATGTTTCCACTACGGACGACCGGGACATGTGTTGCGCTATTGTCGAGAAAGGCGGCGGATATTTGATGACGCCCGCGCCAGAAGACAGCAGACCGATCTTAGCCGAGAAGAAGAAGATGTGGGTGCAAGACGACGTAGGTCACCATCGCCGCAAGCTAGCCGCTGGAGAGGACCCTTCCCAACACGCCGATCAAGGCCTCCATCGCCGTTTAGTAGCTCCAGTCGATCACCTAGCCACCGCAATCTGGAAAACTAAAGGGTTCGACCTTCCTTGGAGATGAGGCCGCTGAAAAGAAAAATACTCCGCCGTCGATCACTACAAAAATGATAGTAAACTACGTCGATATCCTCATGGGTGGCCTACCAGCCCGAGATTTTGTGGACTCTGGATCATAATCTGTCATTTCGGAGAAGTACCGTCGCCTGTTGCAGAAAACCGTATTCGTCGACAGAAAACATCTCTGCTGAAGGTGGCTAATGGGAAATGTGTAAATCCACAGGAAGATGTTTTATTCGTGCGGGTATAAGTGGACATATAGAGCCCTTAGAATTTATCGTCTTACAAGAGTGTCATCTTGACGTCATTCTCGTATGGGAGTTCTTGAAAGCTTCTCAGGCAATTATAGATTGTGGTCGCTCGAAGGTTATGCTAGACGAGATGAGATACCTCGGACAGGAAGATGCGCATCCGAGTGTGTGGAGACTATGTGTGTTGGATGAAGTGATCATTCCTGCAGTCAGAGCTAGAAAGCTAGCTGTCGTGTGTCATGCCATGCATCAACCCATGGACATTGTAGTGGGGGGTAAGAGAAGCATACCACTCTAAGAATAACTTGGTTATCCCAGCATCTGTCGTCTCGTTTAAGAATGGATTCGGTGAAATGAGGATAGTTAACTGTCGCCGAGAACCGCAGATCCTTCCAAGACGCATGTACATAGAAAATGCTGAGCCGTTAATTGCAGAACAGCTGAGCGTCATAGAAACTTCTCAAGCTGAGTCTGTGGACGAAATTAGCGCTACCACTACGAGACAAGATCTTCTAGCTCGACTGTCACTAGATCTCACTAAGGAACAACAGAAGAAGTTACTTGTGTCTTTCTCTGAATGCTTCAATCCACAGGTGAAGAGAAAATTAGACAAATCGACGGTGAAGCACCGGATTAGCACTGGAGACCGTCAACCAATAAGCCAGAGAGCATACCGTGTGTCAGCAACGGAACGTCGAATAATTCGCGACGATGTAGAGAAAATGTTGAATGACATCGCAGATCTCACGGTCGTCACAAGTGGTCCTCGTCAGGAAGAAGGATGGCAGTTGGTGCTTTTGTGTTGATTACAGCCGGCCGAAGTGGCCGTGCGGTTAAAGGCGCTGCAGTCTGGAACCGCAAGACCGCTACGGTCGCAGGTTCGAATCCTGCCTCGGGCATGGATGTTTGTGATGTCCTTAGGTTAGTTAGGTTTAACTAGTTCTAAGTTCTAGGGGACTAATGACCTCAGCAGTTGAGTCCCATAGTGCTCAGAGCCATTTGAACCATTTTGTTGATTACAGGAAGCTTAACAAGACAACTAAAAAGGACATTTAGCCTCTTCCATGAATTGACGATACACTAGATTGTCTGAACTGATTATAATTTTCAAATTTATTTATAATAAACAAAAATCTTCAACACAGCTATAAGGTCGTCTCCAACAGCTACAATAAGTCATATCTAATTTCTCCTCCGTTGGTGATTAAGCATGTAACGGTTCAGAAAGATGATGATGTCAACATTTTAGGTGAAATACTTGACCTCCTTGCCGAAAGTAATTGTCCACTTGAGCTGAACAAACGTTCAAATGAAGCGCTGGTAGCTGATATTCTCAAGATTTTTTGGGCCACGTTAACCATTCTAGGGTAACGATATACCTTTAAAAACAAATCATTGCCGAAAATATATCATGCTCCTATGAATAAATTTTCTGGTTCTACCAAAAGTTGAAAAGTTACTCTAGATTGCCGCCATTTAAACATATCATTGCCGATCTTTCACTGTTCTTGGGTTCACAATGTGTCACGAGCCTAGACAATGACAGCAAAACGTATTGAGCTGTCGGTGGTCTTTCAACTTTCATTTTGTCTGTTTCTTCCCTGAAAGCAGTCAAAAAACTGACTAAATTAGTGACAATTTGTTGTTGCGAAGGACAGAATTAAATGGTGTTTTGAACGATTCTCCAAAATACGATTTATGAGCAGAACATAACAAATTAGTACAGGTTAAAATATTAATAAACAGTGCTGAATCCTGCGATATGTTGTATGTTAGTGAAGGTATCTGTTCAGAGATACGGATAAGTGAAAGCAGTATAAGTAGCTTCGACTTCTATCGCAATTCTGTGTCTACTATTTAGGTTATTTCAAGTTGGTCCCCTACTCAAAGACGTTTGAAAAGTATTATGATTGATCTGTTTGCATTTATGGATAAGCTGTAAACAATCTAAAACTGGCTGTTCTTCTCTGACATGTGCCTTTATTACCTTTAAAAATGAGGATTCTTGAATTCTGTCTTCAATGTGCAGAGACAGCGAGTTCAAATCAATGCATTCCAGAGCGTTTCCACACGCTCCTGCTGTACTTTCAATTACTTGCACGAAATGTACTGATTCTTTTAGATCACTGACGTGCTCTTTCAGCTCTTCTGTCAGCTTCTTCTGCTCAGTCTGTCTTAATACTTGACATATCTGCGCAATATGCCCTACAGTTTTGTAACATTCTCGGACAAATAGATGGACATAAATTACTACGAAAGTGTGATATACATGTTCAAACATTATGGTTCAGACTCTCCAGTTCGGATCTGAAGGATTGAATGCGCTTATCGTTTGTGATGAACTTCTGTCAATGAGTCTCCTAGGGGCTCGTCGGAAATCTTACAAAAGCAAAAGCGAGGAGAGTCTAAACTTCAATCTTTTGCCCAGTTCCTCGATAAAGATTTAGGTCTGCCAGTTTCGGAGTAAATGTGGTCTTCAGAATAACATTGAGGCAATGAGCGGAGCAATACAGTCGCTGTACCTCCGCAGGAGACAATGCTTTTATGATGTTGGCACCACCATCTGTCACAAATGCTGCAGTTCTCAACATTTGAGATGGTTTTTTTTTTCACTCTCCTGCAGTTCTTCCCTATAAATCTCTTCTGCTGTCTCAGATTCACGAGAGAATTTTCTGTTGAATAGGATCCTACTGATAAGTTCTAATTCCGGTCTCCATAATGTACAGTAACCAAGTAATGATATTTTGTGAAATTCTCAGTCCAAAAGTCAGTTGTAGCCGCCACGCGTTGAAACTATGAAGGTTTCAAAACTTTGGCAGGACCTCGTCTTTAGCAGCATTTGCACGTGATGCAACGGCACCCGAAATTGTTGTAGGATGGCACCGTAGCTTGGATGCATTGATACACCAGTGCTTCGCTCACAACTTAATGCATACTTACACTACATCTGCAAAATATTGTCCTGTGAATGTGTCGAACGGCTGAATGTCAGCTGCACTCATATTAACATAGGCATCCAGAAACTTGAGTTTCATTTCATAAGTAATTTTCATTGCACGTCTGACAATATGCGTGTTTGCACTGACTCACTTATTTTCAGACAGCCAGGACGGACTCTTTTGAAAATTTTTGTGTTGGAACATGAGAAACATTGTACAAATCCTGAGTACCTGATGGTGATAGTTTCGAATATCTCCAAATTGTTCCCAGCCTGGTCACATTATGCGTTTTCCTGTCTTCTCCCGCACCATCCAATAACCCGATAATATTTTTACCTGCGCATTTTGTTTCTTTAATTCTTCCATCATCTTCTATTTGGAGCCTTCCAAAGAGAATGATTCTTCTACTCCGATGTTCTGCTGTTTTTCACTCATCGCGTGACTTAATCGAGCAAATGAAATAAAACAACATGTTACAGTCGTTAATATTGATCAATGACGAACACTAACTTCAGTTAACGAAGGTTTATTAAGCACCTGCACACACAGGAGCGCGGAGCGAACTACCTACGGCCACAACACATACAGTACACAGGCTGGTCCATTGATCGTGACCGGGCCAAGTATCTCACGAAATAACCGTCAAACGAAAAAACTACAAAGCACGAAACTTTTCTAGCTTGAAGAGGGAAACCAGATGACGCTATGGTTGGCCCGCTACACGACGTTGCCATAGGTCAAACGGATATGAACTGCGTTTTTTTAAATAGGAACCCACATTTTTATTATATATTCGTGTAGTACGTAAAGAAATATGAATGTTTTAGTTGGACTACTTTTTTAGCTTTGTGATAGATGGCCCTGTAATAGTCACAAACATAATGCTCACAATTTTAGACGAACAGTTGGTAACGGGTAGGTTTTTAAACTAAAATACAGAACGTAGGTACGTTTGAACATTTTATTTCGGTTGTTCCAATGTGATACATGTACCTTTGTGAACTTATGATTTCTGAGAACGCATGTTGTTAAAGCGTGATTACCTGTAAATACCACATTACTACAATAAATTCTCAAAATGATGTCCGTCACCTCAATGCGTTTGGCAATACGTGTAACGACATTCCTCTCAACAGCGAGTAGTTCGCTTACCGTAATGTTCGCACATGCATTGACAATGCGCTGACGCATGTTGTCAGGCGTTATCGGTGGATCACGATAGTAAGTATCCTTCAACTTTCCCCACAGAAAGAAATCCGGGGACGTCAGAATCGGTGAATGTACGGGCCATGGTATGGTGCTTAGACGACCAATCCACCTGTCATGAAATATGCTGTTTAATACCGCTTCAACCGCACGCGAGCTATGTGTCGGACATCCATAATTTTGGAAGTACATCGCCATTCTGTCATACAGTGAAACACCTTATAGTAACATCGGTAGAACATTACGTAGGATATCAGTATACATTGCACCATTTAAATTGCCATCGATAAAATGGGGGCCAATTATCCTCCTTCCCATAATGCCGCACCATACATTAACCCGCCAAGGTAATTGATGTTCCACGTGTCGCAGCCGTCGTGGATTTTCCGTTTCCCAATAGTGCATATTATGCCGGTTTACGTTACCGCTGTTGGTGAATGACGCTTCGTCGATAAATAGAATGCGTGCAAAAAATCTGTCATCGTCCCGTAATTTCTCTTGTGCCCAGTGGCAGAACTGTACACGACGTTCAAAGTCGTCACCGTGCAATTCCCGGTGCATAGAAATATGATATGGGTGCTATCGATGTTGATTTAGCATTCTCAACACCGACGTTTTTGAGATTCCCGATTCTCGCGTAATTACTATGCTACTGATGTGCGGATTAGCCGCGACAGCTGCTAAAACAGCTACTTGGGCATCATCACTTGTTTCAGGTCGTGGTTGATGTTTCACGTGTGGCTGAACACTTCCTGTTTCCTTAAATAACGTAACTATCCGGCGAACGGTCCGGACATTTGGATGATGTCCTCCAGGATACCGAGTAGCATACATAGCAAACGCCCGTTGGGCATTTTGATCACAACAGCCATACATCAACACGATATCGACCTTTTCCGAAATTGGTAAACGGTCCATTTTAACACGGGTAATGTATCACGAAGCAACTATCGTCCGCACTGGCGGAATGTTACGTGATACCACGTACTTATACGTTTGTGACTATTACAGCGCCATCTATCACAAAGCGAAAAAAGTGGTCTAACTAAAACATTCATATTTCTTTGCGTACTACACGAATATGTAATAAAAGCCGGTCGAAGTGGCCGTGCGGTTCTGGCGCTGCAGTCTGGAACCGCGAGACCGCTACAGTCGCAGGTTCGAATCGTGCCTCGGGCATGGATGTGTGTGATGTCCTTAGGTTAGTTAGGTTTAACTAGTTCTAAGTTCTAGGAGACTAATGACCTCAGAAGTTGAGTCCCATAGTGCTCAGAGCCATTTGTAGTAAAAACGGGGTTCCTATTTTAAAAAACGCAGTTGGCAGCGACATGTAGCGGGTCAGCCATGGCGCCATCTGGTTTCCCCCTTCAAGCTAGACGAGTTTCATTGTTTGTAGTTTTTTCGTTTGACGCTTATTTCGTGAGACATTTGGCCCGGTCACTATCAATGGGCCACCCTGTATAATAGTGTGTTAATATATTTTTTCTTGTTTTTATGGATCTCTTTTGCCACTTTATCTTTCCATTTTCGACAGGCGTCGTCTACATAAATAATAATAGGATAGGCGATAAAGTACATCCTTGTATGTCACCTCCAAAGGATGTTACGTAAAATAATACAAGCGGTTATAAACTCTACGGAAAAGAGATGAATCCACTTTTTTCTCCATGTTTTCAAGCGACATTAACTTAAAACGCATGCAAGTATTAATCGTTCATCTTTCATTTCGGTGGGACTGTGCAACTGGGGAGGACTGAAATGAAGTGTGGTTCCACAAGAGCAGCAGCTTAGTGTTAAACCTTGGCAACTGACTGATAACCGGTACATGACGACGGTTTTTTTTTTTTTTTTTTTTCATGGGATTGACGTGGCATTGCCGCGTCGTTTGACGAGCAACCACATCGCTGTCAGATGAATATGGCTTGCTGCGGTTTGGCACGTAACACGTCTGTACAATATAATGACAGACTATTTACGAGACTTTCTCCGTTTGTTGTCCGAATATCTCTGTATCCAGAAGAGTAATGTATGAGCAAGACAAAACGCTGAATTCAGAAAGATATGAATACACTTTGGAACATTTTGCACTGCATACCGAATAGGTACAGTCCGGAGGCCATGACTGAATGTATCTGAATGACAAGGCACCCTATCATAAAGCAGCATCCGTGAGACAATCGTTTGCAGACAATAACACTCCTGAATTGGATTAACCTGCCAAAAGGCCTGCTCTGAACCCAGTGGAACCGCTTTCGGATGAGTCAGAACGTCGACTTAACGTACCACACCACTACATCCTCTAGTATCGGCCATTGACGATGAATGGGTTGCCGTTTTTCCAGAGACACTCAGACAGCTCGTTGAAAAAAACCCCTGCAGAGGCGAAGTGTGGAACTAACCTGTACTAATGTCCATTAACGTCCGGGTTGTTTCGATCAGTGTATATGTTATGTAATGTGGAAATATTACCAGAAAAAGAAAGAAATGGAGTTCAGCAACCAGCATCTTTAGAAAGAATGACGACTTACAAAAAGTGGCCCAGTCGGTGTTGGGGGTTAACCGGCGAGTCACAGAATGTTCTGAAGTAACACAATGCGAGTTAACACGTGCCGCGGAAAGAACGTGTATGTATGTATTAGCGTTGTGACGACTTTCCTTCTCGTAACTGGTGCGTGGGAAGGGATTACTTTCAGACACCCTGCGGCAGAGAACGTTAACTTTATACGGAATTGCATTGTTGGTGCGACCGCAGCGCATACCAGGCCGGGGCGGGCACCGATCGATGTGTGGGCGTCGGGCGAACGCCAGCGTTGGGAAAGGGGGGCAGCGGGGGGCAGCGGGAGGCAGTGGGGCGCAGTGGGCGGCCAGATTGGCGGCCGCAGCCGCGGTTCCCGAGATGGACGGCCGGCCTGCTCGGCGTAACGGCAACGCTAACTTTGGCGCCCAATAACGGAAAGAGCGCCGCCCATACACTCTGCACCTTACGGCCAATCAATGGCGGCGTTCTCGTTCCTCTCCATACTTGCGGTGCTCGTGCGGTGAATGGGACCGCTCTACGGCCACCCTCAACGGCTAAATGGACTACAGTTTTTCACTGTAAGATCTCGAGCCCAGATTGATGTCGTTTAAGAGAACGATGGTGTTCGTGTGCGTATTTTTAGGAGCTATATAACGACTCGGCTCAAGTCACACAAGGACGTATGGGCCAAGCTGATTTGAATCCAACGCGGAAGGAGTTTCTATTCTTCGGTATTTGCTGGTGACCTGTTTCTCTCCTACACGGAAGAAAGCCCACGTCCATTCACAGCATATAAGAAACAGTGATAGTTCGTGATGTTGTCGTTCTGGTCTTCCTTCCGACGACAGGACTGATGTGCCTATTGATGCCAGTCACCGCTGTTCGAATCCCTTTATCTCTACAGAAATCCACATCTACATGAGCCTCCTAACCATGTTTAAGTCTCGCTTTCCCGATAAAACCTTTAGGACCCTCATTGTCCTCTAATTATCTCTTCATCGATCTTTCAGAATGTGTTTCAATTGAAACACACCTTCTCTTAAACTACGGCAATGCGGTGGCGTCCCCTCTATGATGCTGTTTACAACCTCACCGTCAATAACCTCAAATTTCGTAGCCACATCGGCCTTTCGGATTTGTTATGTACAGAGTGTTCAAAAAAAGTGCCAAATACTTTGAGAGATGGTAGTACTCATCGAAAGAAGAAAAATAACTCCAATAAATATGGGTCCGGAAACGTATACTTCCGGTATAAACACGTGTTGATAGGAAGGGCTGCGCGACGATTGGTTGCCGACATTAGCACAGCCGTTGCATTGGCGCTCCGTCAAATGTGTCGGTAGGATACGATGATGTATTACTCACCTATTGTACCTACCGTTATGTTCAAATGGTTCAAATGTCTCTGAGCACTATGGGACTTAACATCTGAGGTCATCAGTCCTCTAGAACTTAGAACTACTTAAACCTAACGAAGCTAAGGACATCACACACATCCATGCTCGAGGCAGTGCTCAGTGCTCAGAGCCATTTGAACCATTTTTCACTTATGTGTTTACTGTTATTGCACTGTTTGTGCGTGTAAATGGAGTAAATTTACATTTTCTCTTTTCCACCACTTGTTAACAATGGAAGCTTACTACTCGGCAAGTGAAACTGCGGATATGATATCCAGCTATGGTTAGGAAACAGACGAGGTCTGCGAGCCCGTGCCCTCTATGCTGAAAAATATCCACAGCGCAGTGTGTCCTCTGATAAGCTGTTCGGCAGACTCTTACAGCATCTGAGGGACACAGGTATCCCTGCACCTCGGAATACTGACAGTGGAAGGCCCCGCACAGTCTGCACTCCTGGCCTGCACTTTCCCCAGACCTCAGTCCACTAGCTTTTGGTTACGGGCGCACTTCAACGAACTGGTACACGCCACGTCAATCAGTGATGTGCGGACAGTACAGGGTCGCGTCTTCAATGTGTGCCAGCAGGTACAACAACAACAGAGTATACGTCAAAGGGTGCGTCATTCATTACGCCGGAGGGCAGGGGGGTGCATTACCATGAATGGACGCCACGTTGAACACTGCCTGTAGACACGTGCTTATCGCAGAAAGTATGCATTTCCGGACCCATTATTGTTGGACTTATCTCAAAACGTATGCATTTCCAGGATCCACGTTTATTGAACATATTTTTCTTGTTTCGGTGAGTGCTACCACCTCTCAAAGTATTCAATACTTTTTTGAACACTCTGTATACTCTGCTAATGTCTTATTATATCGCCGAACACGACAGAAATGCTGATTAATTAAGCATTCCAAAATCCTAGTTGATACTCTCCTTCGTACAATCCTTTCTCATAACTCTTTCTAATGTGCCACGATTATTAATAATAGCCCTAATCGTTTGGCTCGAACAACCATGAGACAAAGGACATAAAACTTGAAATATTACAGTGTGTTAGATTATAAGAATATCAGCTTGGTTCTACGAAGTAACTGCAAACCAGAAAAATCTGGCTATTTCTTGAACGTTCTCGATTGAGGGATTGTCAACACTGCGGAACATCAGCAAAATTGGGTTGGATAACTTAGCAAAGTGGTTCCTTATACACTCACTAACACATCTGTTAACGTCGTCTGCATTCACATAAAAGAGAGATCTAAAAAAATGGTTCAAATGGCTCTGAGCACTATGGGACCGTAGCGGTCGCGCGGCTGCAGACTGTAGCGTCTAGAACCGCTAGGCCACTCTGGCCGGCAACAGAGAGATCTCTTCCTTGACCCCGAATGAGGTGGCACCATATTCTAACGCATTTAACTTCATTTGTAATTCCATAAGTCTACTCTGTAATTCAGTGATCGTAGAAGTTTGTTCCTGATTGGTATACACCTCCTGTATGTCTTTGATATGGTTATAGCTCTGGCTAAGTGGCACTTGTACCCGATGTATATGTGCACTGGAAGGATTTCTGCACAGCAAAAACTGAACATTTTCCCTTACGCTCTAGAGTGAGGTTTCTCAAACACATACGGCGGCATTCACCTCACCAATACTGCCTGACACGCCACTCCCTCACGTACCAACATACTCAGCTCAGCAAATCTTCCCTGACCCGACTGACCACGCATTCAGAACTCCTTATTTAAATGCTATGTCCAGAAGAGCCCTTGGTTCCATAGCGCACCAGAGTACACCTAAAATCCACAAAACACAATATACTCTGCCATCAAATACTCATTTTTAAAAATGTCACATTAAAGCTTAATTAAAATTGATAATTTACCCAACTGCCAGGGAACCATGCTCCGGTGCCATTGCAATGGTCAGTGAACAAGGAGCTTCAGGAGTGGCTATCAAATAATAATTATTCCCACAACAACAATTTTATTAACGTAAACCAGTATTGTGCTCATTAATAACAGTCTATGGAATAGGGCAAAGGAGTACAAAATGATTATGAGTGGCAATATACGTATACCCAAATAGCTTCCTTTTACAATTAGCCAGATGTAGGCTGACCTCAAACCCAGCATCAGTTAACAGTACTAGATGCGCCATTCTACAGGATCTGGCCAAACAGCGCACTCAAAAGTACTTCTTAAACATATAAACAAACTACATTTATCAAAAGCACAGTAATCAATTCACAAAGTGGGCAACTCTTCCAAGTTCCGCAAACTACACGTTGTATGGCCTGCCCCAAGAAATATATTTGAAATTAGCTTGCATGATTGAATAATCAGAACCCCATAAATAAGAATAAGAACAAATCAAACTATGGTACCTGCATCTGACAGCAATAGTTACTAACATTTCAATAATAAATCAGCAATAACAAGTCCTGGTAAACCTAGTATTACCATAACACAGTTAGGTTAGAATTTACAAGAAACATTAGTGATCATGGAAGTCTAATAAACTAGAAGTGAGCAAAGATATAGCGCGAATTAAAACGAATTGAAACCGAAACCACATAAAATTAACTGAGCGAGAACGGACGAGCTGTACCACTCAAATTTATTCTCCACATCCATCCTGGTTCTCATAACAATAAATGCGCAATTTAAACGTTAAGACAAAAAAATTCAGATCCATGGAAACAAGAATAAATTAACGATCAGAAGCCATTTGAAACGATGCAACGAATAATGCACTCTTTTCAAGTCTGCTGGAAACGAGTAACAAACCGACTACAATTCAACGGGGAGAAAGTAAGGTCGGTAAGTAGCACTATACAGACTGAACTATATGTTAAAGTCTACTCCATGGCACAAGTGCACAGCAAATGGCAATGTTCTGAAACATGCTCACTAAGTTTAGATCTTTATTTCTTTTCTCCACGCCGCAATCTGTCGATTGTCGACTCTCTCGCCCATTGTACGGCTGCCAACTTCGCCCCCCTTCCACACACTCACTTAAGCCTCGACTCAGATCGCGTGCACCAGGCCATGCGCTGATCTGAAGATATCCGGCCAGCTTATCCACTGGAAGTGGAGACGGCACTCTTGTTGCCAGACGTAAACATCCTTCTTGATCGCAGAGTCAGACTCCACCTATAAAATTCTCCGAACTCGGTGCGCATGCCCTATGTGACACCATGCACGAAGCCGTTGCTTGGTAACGGCGGAAGAACATAGCCACGTGAAATTCTGATAAGAGCCTATATGGCACGTATGTCTTTAGGACACACATTTTAAACTGTCTGATGGCCCTGAGTATGTGGCTATATCCTGCACAAAAAGCAGAAGACTTTGTAGTCCGGGCAACTACAGCCTGATAAAACCGCTTCAGCTGTATGTGTTTTATTTATAAGCACGACCGGTTTCGCCATATTATAACTGCATCACAGGTGCAAGAAAATAAAGCGATTTTTTGATCAGAACATGACTTGATTTTATTGCACCTGAAGATACAGCTAAAATGTTGCGAAACCGGTTGTGCTTATTTTTAAAACAATAAAGAGCTCCACGAAAAGGATGGCATTAGTGGAAGACAGCTATTTTAGTGACCAACGCCTGCCACTCTTTGCCCCTCTCATTCATAACCTGCCTCCAAGTAGTTACCGTGTCAATGCATCTGTGTCGTGGGTTGATAATATGTTCACTGCACTTGCCACTGACAAGTGTCTGAAGGTAAACACCGGGATGGACACTAAGTGTAGCAATCTAGATGCTTTGCAATCAACTTGTTGTGTTTTAACACCATGACGGAAAGGAATGGCGCTTAGCAATCAGGGCCAATTGGGCATTCCCGAGTCAGTTCAGATGTTTGGCAACCGCAGAGAAACTCTCAGCCTTTCGGACAGTGAGGGTGAAATGTCGCCGCATTCGTATTAAGGGTCCATTTTGATCAGTCAGCTCCAAGAAATCGATATTTCGTTTTAAGATACCATGAGTTTCCGGTTATGTGTCGTAGTATGGAGTGATCTAACGGTAAACTAGTGATCTTAATCTGTGATTCACATTAAGAATAGCCAAAAAAAGGACTTGATTATATAAAACACTAATCACTATTGCTTTTTTTATAACGTTCACTGCTGGTGTCGTGCTCCTTAAATGCAATGTGCACAGTGTGGTGAATTAAAGTAAGAAGAATTTCTGCCCTGAAAACATGTAAAACAATTTATTTGCCCTGACGAAGCGGAACCAGCCAGTACACCATAGCCATATTGGTACGAAACAAACTTGAACAGTACTTCATACATTCTTTAATAAATTGCCTGACACATCTGAATGTTAAATGGGAGGCTTGAAGTAACAGATTTAATTTAAACCTTAGGATATTTTACAGTTACTTGTACCTGAATGAAATTTGATTTCGTAGTAAACTATGTTCCTACACGCAAATGACCTTTACGAAATGTAGACATTTACAAAGTGGTCAGTATGGGGGGTGTCTCTACGAGAACAAGGGAAAGGGTTTTATAACCCTACGCCTGATCCAACAAGCTGCAACAGAGATAAGCATTGCTGAGGTCAATGAACAAGACAGGAAGTTATTATTACTCAATCACAGGAATTTGCGACGCTGATAAACTTGAAGTTTCTCTAACCGATTTGCACGGGACGAGAAATGGGCAGGAGAAAAACTGATGCTAACTACGGTAATTGAAACAAGAGGAAGATCACACTGCGCAACCTAAAACAGGGTGGTGCAAAAAATTTAGCTTACGACATACGTGGCAAAGTTTTCAACAGTTCAAAAAAGAGGACCTATGCAAAAAACCGTGACTACTATTAAGCTCTGATCACGAAATAACTAACGGTACGCCAGCAAGAAGTTGCTCTGCGTCTCACTAATATTGCCTCGTGGTGAAGCTGCACAGCGCGTCCCCATCGGCCAACAGCCTCTCAATGCGTCCATCCTCCAGCACGTCCAGTCTTCCACCGCTCGTTCGCGAGCCAGCACCCATGTGAAGACCAATTTTCTGGAGTCCCTTCTGGCCCGTCTCAGCTCTAGTTTCTGGGTGCAACACGACGACCCGATCGGCTCGAGTCCAAAGCGCACCGTATGGAATCCTTGTCCGTCCGATTTAAGAGACAAACTTTCTAGAAAAATCTCGAAACTTCTATCGAGTACTCCAGAAACCAATGGAAACACACGCCCACGAATTGGGCAGGAAAGATCATTCTACCTACGTTCTCCAAGTCACGTACTCCAAGGCAGAGAGGACAGGTGACTTCTCCCACCTCCCCCCCTCCCCCCCCCGCCCCGCCCCCACCATACTGTGTATTCCATCGGTTCAGCCCTCTCTTTCTAAGCTAGGAGAGAGCAGAAAATTCGCATTAGCCCATAGCCAGACAAAGAGAATCGATTTCATGCAAGGCAGGGTGTGTTCATGAAACTGAGGCTGCTGATCATAAAGGAAAAGTTAGGGTTAAAGAAAACACGTGCCCCACAGATGATTTCCTACGGGCATGGATCCGAGTAGAAAATGATAGTAATGACACATAAAAAAGATAAAATATCGTACATAGTTGACGAGCTAGACTCTAAGAAATTCAAATAAACGGTCGCCTTTCAACGTTTCTTGAAGCTACAAGCATTTACCATATCATACAAAAGCCTCCACTTGATACTTCAAGTAGCAACAGAGTTAAGCGTCATTTAGTTTCGGGTACGCAGGGGTTCTCTGTGACGCGCCAGAGAGCAGTTGCGAAAGTGGGCACGCTTGCACTTTTGTGTGAAATACCAGCTGGACCAGATAAATGCCACTCGGTATAATCCAACTGGCAGTTTCCTCAGAAATTGTGGCCCAAAAATCATTGAAATATCGTGCTTTATGGCAGCTTCGATTCTCAATGCAGGTTTCTAACCCGTTTTCAAAATACTTCAAATCATAGGAGACAAAGCTGAATACCACGCAGAAACATTTGTCACTGATCGCGACAGTGCTCGCCTACAGGTCGCTCTCCGTCGCGCGCTGTACCATTTCCAAGAAAGGACAAGTCGCCGGGGAACCTGCGAACATGGTGGAACCACATAAGGCTACAAAGTAAACAGAAATTTAGTCACCTATCTGATAAAGGGAAGTACCTCACAAGAAGAAATTCAGAGCTGACGAAATTGATGAGTGAGCTCTTAAATATTAGTTTTTATAGAAGAATAGTGAAAGTAGTTGGACAGTTTCAGACAGGTTGTGCTTCTCGTCCACCACACGTGTTGCACAGGGTAGTCCATGGAAACTGGAAATGCTACCATCATAACCGCCGTGTTCTTTGTCTAAACATTTTGTGTGATTGGTATTGCCTGTCGATAAGTGTAAGTGAGTAGAATAGCCGTTCATAAGACTGATACATTTGAATGAGGGTAAACATACATGCCGACGGTACTAAACTTTGAACGTGTACTGTCTAAACGTGCCACTCATCCTGGCCAGAGACTGCGTAGCCAGTGCCGTGGTACTCCTTGAACTGCAGGACGGCTTAGGCAGTCGATAACGATTGCTTAAGTTAGCAGTGAGCCCGCCTGAGCGGTTCTAGGCGCTTCAGTCCGGAACCGCACGACTGCTACGGTCGCAGGTTCGAATCCTGCCTCTGGCATGGGTGTGTGTGATGCCCTTATCTTAGTTAGGTTTAAGTAGTTCTAAATTCTAGGGGACTGATGACATCAGATGTTAAGTCGCATAGTGCTCAGAGCCATTTGAAGTTAGTAGTGTGGTGCCAGTTAAGACAGGGGGCAACGTTAAGTACGCGAGGCGGCATTCATGTTACGGTTATTAAAATGGATAAAGTACAGTTAGTTACACGGGGAGAGACAAAATTCTAACAAAAGTTTCCTTGAATTTTTCATATAAATGGAAGACTGATCGCTGGTAATGGACTTATATTTATGAAAAATAGAATTATAATTTTACAGTGTGCATGTAAGAGCTCGAAATCGTTCTGAGAAATATTTGAAAATAAATACGTAAAATGTCGCAAACTTGAGGTAACATTAAATATTTTCCCACTCAGTAAAGGTCGATCTAAAAATAATGAGTTTAGCCATTGTCATATTACTTAGGGCACATCGTATGATTTTTAGAACGAATATGACCAATGGATGCGAGCTCTCCTACTAATTAGACAGCCCGGTTTCCGATAATTAACTGGATTTTAATAACAGTTCACTAGCTCCGTGCAAAAGGGATTGAATTTTCCAAAATGAATCATTTCATGTGAGGAGGTTGAATAGATAAGTGTAGAAAATATAAAGTTCTTATTTATAATAATAAAGCTATGGACCTAAATACACTTCCCCACTATGAAGAAAAGATGCGATCCAGAGCTACGAGGGCGTACTGATAAGTAATGCCTACAAATTTTTTATGAGAAAACTAGTAAAAACTTTGAAATAAAATAGATTTAATTAACATTACACATGTCTGTCCTTCATATGTACATATTTATTTCTCAGCATGGTCACCCTACCAACTAGCACATTTCTCCCAACGAGAGACCATTTCGTTGACACCGTCAATGTACTTTGTTGATGGAACCTGTAACGTTCCCTGGCAACACACACACTATTAATAAACTAAAATTTAATTGTACTATATACGCCGCTATGAAGCAATTTGTATATACTGTAATTATTTAACAAAAAATATTATTTAATTTTGTGTAAAGGACATTCGTTATTATTGTAATATTTTCTGTAGTAATATTCTCGATGTATTTATGATTGTAATATTTCTATACTCATGATGTAATTACGAAATGTGTCAATATCTGCGATAACAAAAATGTAAAATACAGCCGCAGATTGCAAAGAGACATTAACGGTTGATAGTCGTATAAATAGGAATACATAGTGTGCATTCTTTGTCGTCTTCCTCGAGAGCTAAGAGAGAGAGGAACCTGTGACGTAGCATTTTATGAATGGGTAGACTTCATCTGTCTGTATCTAGAGTTAGCCGCCATTAGAGGAGAAATTACAAACTAATGTAAGTTGAATTATTGTTATGGTCTAAATACATTATAATTTATCAAAAGAGTGTATTACTAATGTAAATTAGCTTGCCCATGTCATCTATAATATTTCTTTAAAGAATTTTCAGCATTTTTAGCGGTGTTGCTGGGCTGTGCCGCGACCGAACAATTTGCTGCGGCGGCACATTTAAAAAATTGTTCCGCTAAGAAATATTAACCAAACCCGTAAATCGGGAGCAGATAAAAATTAGCAGTGAATTAAGAAAATGTTTTTCTTTTACAGCGATCCAGAGACTGACGGAATTTATTACTAGTTTCACATTTGTGCATTCATAGGCGGATAGTTAACGTTGAAATTTAACAATTTGTTGGTTCTTTCAAATAACTTAAATGTATAGTGAAGTGTGTTTTATCAATGATAATTAAACGTCGGCTTGGCAATATTTAACCATTTTCTGCTAATAGAGACAGTCTTGTGTTCCATAGCTAACACCGGGAAAGAATTCAGTAAATAAAAAAAAAACCACTGCATTTAGAAAATGTGTGCCAAGGCCGAATTATGTAAAAGATTTAATTCTCAACTAAATATTCTTAATCAGTTAATATGAATTTATCAGCGTGAGAGGGTTGACTAAGTTCACGTAATTTGAAATACACTTAATTCTGTCTAAATGAATTTTTATTACCACACGTAAATAAGGGGTTCTACAACGAAGTTCGTACTGACTGAAAGAAAGAGCAAATAAGAAATAACAAAAAAAATTAAAAAAAGGGAAACGTTTGAAAACAAAATCATTTCATTTTATATTTATTTATTTTTTTAATTTCATTTCATGAAGAACCTCAGCCTCATCTTTGCTTGCACCACTTAATCACTATCAATGTGAACTCCTCCAAGGCGTCGTTTAAGTTTAGGAAACAGATGAAAATCGGATGGGACCAGCTAGGGAGTGTATGGAGTATTATCGATGTTAATGAACCAAGGACGTCGGATTGTTGCAGATGTCGCAGCTCTCACGTGTGGTGTGGTATTGTCGTGTTGAAGGAGAGGGTGTTTCATGTGAGGACGAACTCTTCGAATCCGTCCTTCCAGTTTTCGGAGGATCTCTCAGTAGCTTGCAGAGTTCATGGTGGTGCCTCTAGACGTGAATCCAAATGCACCTTACCTTGAACGCGCCAGAGCACTCCGGACATGATTTTACCTGCTGGTAGCATAGTATTGAACGTTTTGGCGTAGGTGATCCTTTGTGGCGGAACTGCATTGATGCTCTCTTCTTTTCGGGGTGAAAATGGTGAACCCAACTTACATCACCTGTCACAATGTAGTTAAGGAACCCGTCACTTTCACGCTCAAAATTCTAAAGAGGCTGATAGATGTCCACTCTCCAGTGTTTAATGTGAGGAGTGAGCATTAGAAGTTTCATCGTTCAGGCAGTTTTCTGTACAGAAATACTGCAACGATGGCCTGTACACACTCTCGTGATATGCCAAACGTACTTGAGAGCTGTGGCTGTGCTGTGACATTTTCTCTGACGAGGTCATCAACCCGATTCCGATGAGTCTCGTCGGTTCCCGTACGTTGTCGTTCACTCCGAGCTCTGTCACACACAGTGAGGTTAGTACAACTGTTTCCATCATTGTGACCACGAACGAAGCAACATCGCACATTACTGATGCCGATACAATCATCACCGTCCACAGCTTTCATGCTTCGATGGATTTAAATTGGAGGCACGTTTTCTGCTGTTAGAAACTCGACTACAGTACGCTGTTTTTCAGGCATCGACGTATTTTCGTTACACACTGTCATATTAATCACAACTGTTCGGAGCCCTCTAGCGGCAGAGGATTGCAACTGGCTTCGGGGATGCGCGAGAGGCGGTCGAGTAATACGCGTAGTATGTAATACCTCAACCACTATTGAGAACAGAATAAAAGATTCGGAGGAATTACTTTTCAGCATCCCTCATATATAAATTTTCGAAGAGACAGAGAGAGAGAGAGAGGGAGAGAGAGAGAGAGAGAGTCTGCGCATGGTCGTCACATTCGTAACACCTTCTGATGTGAACTACAAATAATGGTTCGGGCAGGTACTCCATAAAATTGTAGGTAAATATCAATTCCGTGATGTTATTGTAATGTTTTTCTAAAGGTTCAGACGGAGCGAGAAGCTCATCTGATTAAAACATAAGTGTAAGCTTGCGATGGTTCTTACTACTCTGGTAGATGTGTTTCGTTATGCTGCAACCTGTATCTGAATTATTTCAGTTGCACAGTATTGAAATGTTACTGATTGAGCACTGAAGTTTGGCTTAAATATGTGATGAAAATGGTTAATTCATTTCGTCTGAACCAAAAACAATGGGACAAACGATGACTGAACAATCATCAATTTCCTACTATTTAAAGCAACTAATTGTGAATATTTCTTACGCTTGTGGTCATTAAAATTTAAATTCTAAGCCTTCATTCAGTCTTTTCACAAATACAAGTTGTGAATTTGACCAAAATCTTGTGATAGCTGCACTCAATTTCGGGTTTTATTGCTTCCAGAGTTTACTTATGCTGCCAGGTTTACCTAACTATACCCCATATAAATACTGATAAATCAAAACATGTCTTCATACCACAATATTTACTTCATATACAGAACAGAAAATAATTTTTTACCATCGTACATGTTTCTGCACTGATCCCAATCTACCTCTACCTCTAGGCGGCATTCACAGAAATTAAAAGCGTGTCAGGTTTACCCGACCTACTAAAACATCATATCACTATGAACTGCCCTTTGGCGTCTCTCTAAAATAAGTTTATAGGCATCTTTCTCTTCACTAGTTGAAAGGAGCTGAGGTTCAAACACAGAATATAAACATGAACTTCATAATAAAATTAAGCTGCCTGATGACTTGCACTAATTTATATTACTATTAACTTAGAAGAGTTTAAACTTTGCGTATTAAATTTTTTAAATTTATATTTGAGTCCACTAGTATTTCTACGACTTTCTTTGCCATATTAGCAAAATACAACAAATGCATTTTTGTGAAATTTAAACAGACTAAGAAATGATCTGTGAAGTGTCTCATCTTAAAAGAATTTTCATGCTGGTTCTACAACTGAACTCTGATTTTATAAATCTGTAATATTTTCGAAGTTCTGCAGAATTTATTATTATTATTATTATTACTGGTGTGGGAACCCGACGGGAGAAGAAGAAGAGGACAACCTATGACCACCTGTCTCCAAAAGGTGCAGCACACAATGAGGAGAATGGGCGCAGAGGAAGAGGACACACAAGATCGAAACACCTGGAGGAATATTTTGAAAATATAGCTTAAGAACATTTATTCTTTGTACTGTAATTTCTGAGTAAATTATTATGTTGGACATAAGCCTCTGTAATGAGAAAAAGCTCAAAATAAGAAAAAATATTGTTATTTATAATTTAGTAGTCTTGGTTCAGCCGATGCGTTTGAGTTTTAGCTGTCTGTGTAAAATATGATCTTTTCTCCTTCAGCGTCCTCTGAAGGAATCTTACTTTTTAAAACAGCTGTTTAACTTAATTTTAATATTGCACAACAATTTTTTCTGTTAAAACGTGGTAGAATTTTGTGCTTAGACAAATGATTAAATCCCTACAAAATGTATTATCCCTTTACGGACTTTAGCTTTGCAGATTCTCAATTTATGATAGCAAAATGAATTCTACTTAATTCAACATTCTAAAAATATATTTTTGCAGGAATCCTAAAATTCTTCGAAAGGATTCCGTGGTATGAGCAAGCAATCGGCAATGTTCGCTGTTGTTATCGCAATTTGCTTGATTTACATTCATGTTAAGGTAAAAAGAATTTGTTGCTAGGTGTCACGATCAACTTTGATTTGATAATCGATAATCAATTATGAAATAATATCATAGAAAGAAAGTTCACAGTGAGAAAAACTAGTTTTAAAGACAAGATGGTAAGTGCCACGTAGGGTATTTTGCCTAACCACATTCAGGAACAAAGCGGTAGCTACTGTAAGTGAGAGAGTTTTTGATGTGGTCAAATTGGGATTCGTGCTTCTTATTTATACGAATTTACGAGTTTTGTAGAAAATTATCAGGATTTGTTAACGTTGGAGTCGTTCAGGAAAATAAACAAACAAAATTTGAGGCTTTTGCGGCATAGCAATTGATGATATTCTTCCCGGGTCTGTAGCCGCATTATGAAGTCATCTTGACATACTATTTCCGCTGTCCCCCTGGCCGTCATCATCAGATGAATGTGATGTTGCACTAACTCGCCGGCACTGAATTCAGAATGTTAGCGTGGACGCCCCAGTGGTAGAAGCTGGCAAAATCGATAAATCATCCCAAAAACGATTCTGATGTCACACTCCAAGACCATTATTTTTAAATATCTGATAAAACACGTATCCAAATCTTACTTAAAGGGTTGTTTCTATTTATAAGGTTGTGGATAGTCGCGTTTCATTGGATTCTTTTAAAATACAGCCCCAATATCGAGGCTCAGGGGCAACTATTTGTGTCTGTTCATACATTTTATGTCCTTCTGTAAGACAGTGCTCTTCCACCGCAGATTTCTCAGCCTGAAACAAACGTGTGTGGCACAAGTGCCCGACACATCGGTCCTGGATGTTACGACTCGGCTAACCGACGTAAGGTTTCACACATTGCTAGGGGATTTTGTACACACTTTGTTTCCTCAATCCGAAGTCATCCTTTACTGAGCCATGGAGCGCTCTAGTCTTGGCTATCGGGCGAAACACGCTTTTGATGTCATATGTTTTAGAAATTCTTCTTATTTTCGAAGGTACGCTCCCATCGAAAGATAGGAAAGTCACCGATTTGCATGCTTCTTCTAATAGTTGGCGAGAGGATGCAAACTGGAAAGGACGACGAATCTCTTCATCTATACAGGCATTCTGGTTGAACATAACTTTAATAAGATCCGGCTCTTGTGTCAAACTTTCTGTGTCTGAAATGGCACAAGCTTCTCTTGCGAAAGTCCGAATGACTGTTATGGACAATAGGTTCCCCATAACTATTCCGTCACTTTATTCAGAAAGGTTTCTTGTCGTTGAATAAAAAATACGTCGACGTCAGCATATGACCGCAAAGAATAGTCGTTTCCTTATCCAGTTTTTCGCCAGTTTACTGCAAGTTTTCTTCAGTAGGAACTCTGTTACAAAGGGACATTACATAAAATTTGGTAAGCAAATCCAATTCACCATTGAGGCTGGGAGGTGATGGACAGCTTCCGTTTCTAAACGTCTTGGTAAACAGGAAGGATGATGGGACACTGAGGGACAGTATTTATCGAAAGCCGAAAGCCCACACACACGAACCGTTACCTGCATGCACGGGGTGCCATCCAGTGTTCCACTGCACGGGGCCCTGTGGACTTTGGCAAGTAGAATTTATTCCGTTTTACACGCAGTAAGTTTAACTCAAGAGCTTGGTCATCTTACAGTTGTGTTCAAGCAGAATAACTATACAGACAAATAGACCCGCCGTGCTTTCTAGTTCGGACCTTCGCGTAAATCGTTAGAAGATCCACATGAATCGGCGGTTGTTCAATATTTTGGTGGCAGCGTATCTTCGAAGACAGGAATAAATTTAAAAAGATAAGAGATCAGAATGGTTTTACATCCACGAGGCAAGATTAGAGCGTTTATTGGTCCAGAAATGGATGATTTAGGACTGAGGAAGCCCGCTGTGCACAAAATCCCCCGCCAGTGTGCGAAAGCCTGTCGTATCATTCAGGACCAATGTGTTGAGCACTAGCGCCACACAAGTTTGTTTCAGTCTGAGAAATCTGTCGTGGCAGAAAACTGTCTTGCCGAGCCACATGAAGTGTTGTATGAAAAAGACACAAATGGTTGCCTCTGCGCCTCGCTATTGTGACTTTGATTGAAAGGAATCTCGTGAAATTCGACTATTTGCTAGTCCTATAGAGAGACGAGGTGCCCTTTACGTAAGATTTGGAACCCTGTTTTGGCAGACATGCGATAAAATAGTCTTTGATTCAGCCATCAGAATAGTTTTTGCATAGCGATTTATCGATTTCGTCAGCTTCCATCACTGGGGCGCTGAATGTCCACTTGCGCACGCCCCGTTTGCCTTCCATGGACCGCTGCTCGCAGTCTGAATTTCTGGCGAGACCGTGGAACGGTGTAGTCACCAGAATATGGTGGCCAGGGGACCGCGGAAATTCTGTGTCAAGGCGACTTCATGGTCCGAATGCAGATCGGACAAGAATATTAATGGTAAACAGAATTCAGTAAAAAGAAATAATGGGGCATGATAAAAGTTATACCAAATGAATATAGATTTTTTGCTGTCTTTTACTTTAAGATTGTAGTGTCAAATGACAAGTGGTTTTCTGTGAACAGTCTATTTAAATTCTGTGCTTGTTATACATTTAACTATAATATTTTAGATACAGCATTAATTTATGTGTGTTAAGTCACAGTAAATTTAAAGACGAGTGATTATCTCCAACATTTTCCTCTACATGAACCACTACTGTGTCGTAGCAATATTTTGCAATCTATTCAGCTATTTATGTTATTTTAAACATACAAACTCAATTATTTTGCATCCTCATTAAACTTTGGCTTTAAACGTGCAATTTTCAGAAACTGAACACTTCAATCACACTTCATGTGTTTGTTTCACGTACTGGTAATACATGCAAGAGTATCACATTATTACGGAATAAGCAAATTCTTATGTGAAGCGCTATAGATAACACGAGTAAATACAACAGAAAAGAAACAGTAGGGATGTTGCAGTTTGACAAATGTGATGGCTATTAGGATGTCACAAACGTGATTGTTTATAGCAGAATACGATGCTGTACTTGTCACGATTGCACTACTAAAAGGAAAACAAATCTGCCTTGAATTATACGAACCAAATGTCATCTACTAAAAATAGAGATCAGTCAAGAATCAAGAAGTTGAAATGAAAATGGCAACCTTGTGAGCACACATAGTCTTTACTCATTTGTAGTACATGTAATTACAGACACATACATCAATAAAATTTAATATGAAATTGCTTTCAGTAAATGTTAATTAACTAACCACTCTTGCGCATGGTGGCAGAAGTAAACAATTCAAAAGCAGAAATCAGTTTATTATTTTAGAATATACTGGATCAAAAGCGAATGGTATATTTTGAGCGCGTAATCACTATCATATGCTTTAAATTTATGAATTTCGTAATACAGTGAGCAGCGCAGTGAATGGACGCAGTTGAATTCTGACAACTCTGAAGTGTAGAGGGTGACCCAAAAATCGCTCCCTTTGATGCCACAATGGGTTTCATTGCACGCTGTCGCTATAAAAATGACTGTACGAAAATTGCGTCCCATACACTTTTTCGGCAGAAAAGGCGTTACATACACTAAGCAGCAATTTTGCAACACTTTTTAATCGTATGTACGACAAGTATTTTTATCGATACTGCTTACCACTGCGGTCCAGTTAGTGTAGTGAGTGAAGTTTTGGGTTATAATACTCGAGCTGGAGAGTTCGGCTCCGAACCTAGGTGAAATTTTTATTTTCAGTTTCTGCATTCGATTTGCCCGGTAATGTGTGAGTGTACTGTTTATTGAAAGACAAATAATCTACAACTACAGTGTTTCATTTATAACATAACAGTAATTTGTCAGAGTAAAAAAAATAAAATAAAAGACAACTGTGAGAGGACACAATAACTGCAAACCTTTCTAACGTGGCGATGTTAAACGTATATACTACATTTAGTGAGAACTGCCAGGTGCAACATTTAAAGTAGACTACGAGTGACAGCATGTCAGTAGACCGAAAGATATTTGGGGGTGGCGGCAGGGGGCTTGAAATGTTTGGTGCAGGAACTAACATTTAACGGAAAAACACGTCTTTGAAGCTGTAATGATAAAAACGGCTGCATTCACATTTCTGGGTGAGAATCAAATAACTGCACGTGTTTTGTGTAAGACCTATTGTAATAACTGAATGATCATTACGAAGCGAGATAGCATATTATGAAACCTGAAATTGGAAAATAAAGAAAACTATGACAACTATACCTGGAATCGAAGACTGTAACTAGAGGATTCTAACGTAAAACTCTACCAACTGCTCCAAGAGCGTGAAATAGCGACATAACATTGAATGAATGTATTTGCAGAGAGTGTGATTACGGTAATGACAGACCGAATTCCCCGATCTTATTTTTCTACTGAAAATATGCATGGTGTGGCATTTCAGTACATTTTCGTACATATAGGTATTTTTGTACCGTTTGTATCCAAGAATTTGCATTGTGGCGTCAGACTGCACGAGTTTTGGCTCATCCTGTATGTATCAGTACCAGGTGTAATAAATATCACCATCTTGTATTTTGTTTTATATTTTATGTGATGGAACATCTGTGTTTAGTAACGTTGAAGTGTCTCTCTTACGATATCTTAAGGAAGCGCTAATTTTTAATATTTCACTTGCACTTGCACCTGCTTTTCATCTCCTTTTACAGTGTTCATTGTACACTGTACACGAGTGTTTCTGTCCGTGACGAGAGTGGGCTGTTGAGCAAGGATGTAGTGAGGCGAAAGAGCGGGGACTCCGCAGCCCCCTTTATCTCAGCGTGCTCTTGTGGTGGCGATGAGTGAGCTTACTGTATCGATTGTGACGGTCGATAACCGGCTTTTACACGGATATTTCTGACACACAGCAGCCCGGCATCGCCCGCCCCTGGCCGCTTTCTTTTCGGCGGGCTGTTCCCTGCACAGCCTCTCAAGCTAAGAGGCCTTTCCCGCTTTCCAAGGAACGTGCGTGGCTTTGAAAGTGAAATTTCCGATTTCACGTTCGTCGCTTGGACTTATATAGGAAAAGCGCTGAGCACCTGTATGGCTATCTGCGTACCTCAGAATCATGCGGCACTTCTCATCTCAGTATATATCTATGCGAATCAATAACTTTTAGTTGAATGTAACATCCTTTTCATTTCTTACTTCATGTTAATACATTCGTCCATCGCTGCATGAGTGGACGAGATCATAGTCATCATCAATGAAAATCACAATAATTTCAACGAAATACAGTTGTAATTTATTTAGTTAACCAGTTGTCAACTATAAGGTCATGGTCACACTACAACTACTGTTATCAAACAGTGTACAGTTCTGGTGAAAAAGTTTGAAAAAGGTTTTACACATAGAGAGTAATATACAAAAACAGAGATAAAGTCATCCCGGACTGTGTAGTTACAACTTAATTGATGATATTTATACTGAACAGTCAATACAAGTGACGAGAAAAGAAGGAAGGAAGATTAGTGATTAACTTCCGTCGATAACGCGGTAATTTGAGACTGACTCCAAATTCGGATTGTTTCTAGAATGGGGAATGATATCAGCCGTAACCTTTCAAAGGAACCATTCCGGATCTGGCCTGCGGTGGTTACGGAAATCACGGGAAACCGAAACCAGGACGGCAGGACGTGAAGTTGAAGCGTCGTCCTTCCGAATGCGAGTCCAGAGTGCTAACCAGTGCTCCACCTTGCTCGTGTAAAGCAGCAGAAAACATTGAGATTAACCATAAAAAACAGCGGTGTACGTGTGTGTATGTGGGGGGGGGGGGGGGGGGTTGGACCTGAGGACAAGATGTAAGAGGAGGAGGACAATATATCTACAGAAGGAACCTTTAATTTATGTTACCTTTTCCGTGGCACTCAAATGACTGCTCGATTTCTCTGCCGTTTATTACGACGACTTCTACTAGAAACTCTGTCGAAAATGTCTCCAAATGCAACTTAATCTCTGTACTCAGAGTCGAAGCTTACTGGTTTCGAAAAAATAAGTTTGATTTCAGAGTCGTTATAATTTGGAATCTTACACGTGTACACATTTTTATAGGAAAATATTCCTCATGAGTATTTGTTTTTGCCACAACCCCATAAAAACACGTCGTTCCTCGACCCTACAACCGTCCACCTGCAGCTGAGGGCGTCACTTTAAGCTTTAGTCTGGAACTGGGCTGGTGGAACCACAGCAACACAACAAATGCAAGCACAGAAGAAAATCCCGGGAAACAGAAAGAGACATTCAACCTGATTCCACTACAACAGGAAGGAGCGGAGCGTAGAACAACAGAACGTACTATTATCAGGATGGCAGCGACAAATATCGACGCTGATGCCATCTCGACACGTTAGAGCTGACATAATTCTGTTCTATCACCATGGAGTATTATTATCACTCACATAATTTTTTTTTTATTTTAAGGAAAAAGTATTGCAGATCCAGCAAATTATTTATTTTGAACTGGCTCCTCACATCATCAAGAGCCTCTGGTCTGAAGACGGTCTTGTAGACTGAGAAGGTTATGTGTTGCTACCTACACTACTGGCCATTAAAATTGCTACACCACAAACGTGACGTGTTACAGACGCGAAATTTAACCGACAGGAAGAAGACGCTGTGATATGCATATGATTAGCTTTTCAGAGCATTCACACAAGGTTGGCGCCGGTGGCGACACTTACAACGTGCTGACATGAGGAAAGTGTCCAACCGATTTCTCATACACAAACAGCAGTTGATCGGCGTTGCCTGGTGAAACGTTGTTGTGATGCCTCGTGTAAGGAGGAGAAATGCGTACCATCACGTTTCCGACTTTGATAAAGGTCGGATTGTAGCCTATCGCGGTTGCGGGTTATCGTATCGCGACATTGCTGCTCGCGTTGGTCGAGATCCAATGACTGTTAGCAGAATATGGAATCGTTGGGTTCAGGAGGGTAATACGAAACGCTGTGCTGTATTCCAACGGCCTCGTATCACTAGCAGTCGAGATGACAGGCATCTTATCCGCATGGCTGTAACGGATCATGCAGCCACGTCTCGATGCCTGAGTCAACAGATGGGGACGTGTGCAAGACAACAACCTTTTGCACGAACAGTTCGACGACGTTTGCAGCAGCATTGACTACCAGCTCGGAGACCATGGTTCAGGTTACCCTTGACGCTGCATCACAGACAGGATCGCCTGCGATGGTGTACTCAACGACGAACCTGGGTGCACGAATGGCAAAATGTTATTTTCTCGAATGAATCCAGGTTCTGTTTACAGCATCATGATGGTCGCATCCGTGTTTGGCGACATCGTGATGAATGCACATTGGAAGCGAGTATTCGTCATCGCCATACTGGCGTGTCACCCGGCGTGATGGTATGGGAAGCCATTAGTTACACGTCTCTGTCACCTCTTGTTCTCATTGACGGCACTTAGAACAGTGGATGTTACATTTCAGATGTGTTACGACCCGTGGCTCTAACCTTCATTCGATCCCTGCGAAACCCTACATTTCAGCATGATAATGCACGACAGCATGTTGCAGGTCCTGTACGGGCCTTTCTGGATACAGATAATGTTCGACTGCTGCACTTGTCAGCACATTCTCCAGATCTCTCAGCAACTGAAAACGTCTGGTCAATGGTGGCCGAGCAACTGGCTTGTCACAATACGCCAGTCACTGCTCTTGATGAACTGTGGTATCGTGCTGAAGCTGCATGGGCAGCTGTGCCTGTACACGCCATCCAAGCTCTGTTTGACCCAATGCCCAGGCGTACAAGGGCCGTTATTACGGCTAGAGGTGGTTGTTCTGGGTACTGATTTCTCAGGATCTATGCACCCACATTGCCTGAAAATGTATTCACATGTCAGTTGTAGTATAATATATTTATCCAATGAATACCCGTTTTATCATCTGCATTTCTTCTTGGTGTAGCAATTTTAATGGCCAGTTGTGTATACTGATTTATAGTTAAATATTAAATACGACTGCTGCAGCTCCGCAATAGTGTCAAAAATTTTAATAAGATCCATTGAATAAGCCATCTACAAGATTCCCAGTGAATCTGCAGAAGACATTGTAAGACGTATGTGTTGCCGGCGATGGGCGAGGCATGGCAGAGGCTCTGACCAGAGAGTAGTATGTAGTTAGTTGTTGCTTGTCGCGAGTCGGCAGCAGTCTGCAGTAGTAGTCAGTCGGCAGTAGTGGTCAGTCGGCAGTAGTAGTCTGCTTTAGTCTTGAGTCTGAGCTAGTATGCAGTGGTCGGCGCGTGCCTGCGCGTGTCGGCAGTCTGCTCTGGTCGGGATTCTGGAGGATGAGTATTATTGTAGAAGGTAAAGAAGCAGCCTTGCGCATATCTAGTAGTGTGTATTAACTGTCATTAACTTCTTTTAAAAATGCCGCAATAATAATTTTCATAGTATAAAGCAATTTTTTAAAAGAAAGCATTCATTTCAATTTAAAGAATATTTCCAATGCATGATCATTCCTTCCAAGAATTAAAAAAAAAATATACGCCAGCATTGCATGAAGCTGTGGTAAAAAAATTTCTACATAAGAGCAGATATATATTCGCAGTTTTTATTGAGGTAAGAATTTTTCCTTTTTTTTATTCAGAATGCAGGGCCGAGGCGCAGTGCTGCTGTCGTCGTAAAATTTACCAGGTTAAAGAATTTTTTTTTATTATTTCCGGGTTTAGGAATTGAATTTTGTGGTTACATTAAATGTGAATGCATTTCAGCATAGAGATCATAAAAGGGAGCTAATTTTGTTCAGAGGTTACATTAAAATTAATTTTGTTCAGAGGTCACTCATATTTTAACTTAAATATTTCTTTGTGGGGAGGTTACACTTGGTTCATTTCATTTATTAAAAATATCGTGTGGGGAGGTTACACTTGGCGACATCCGGACCAGGATCGTATTTCTTTGTGAATCATCTTAGAAGTAGTCATATATCTGCTCTTATTTACTTAAACGTAGTTTGCATCTGGCGCAACGCATTTACTAATTTGTCAATCTTTCTTTCACAGATCATCGGCCATTTGTTGCTCTTTGTTGTGATTGTGTTTGTTGCATTTTTGCATTGTCCTTGTTTCATTTGTGCTTAATTTTGATTAGTGAAAATGCCGCGAAAAGCTGTTAACAGTACATCGCGATGTATAATGAGTGAAATAGCGGACTTGAATAATTTGACCGATAGTACTTGCAACACTCAGTGTAATGATGACAATCCTTCATTTACAGACAATCAGTGCGTACCGACCACTAGTAATGATTTTGATCCTAATGATGAACAAATAAATTCAATTGTGTCCTCTGTTAATTTATCGACAATTGATGACGCGGCACGTTCTGTTACAATGAACGCTGCCCAGCTTGACACACCCGGTTTGCAAAATTTACGTAATGAACAGGCAAATTTTTTTAACGAAAATGAACAATGTACTCAACGTACGTCAAATTTATTTGATTCCGATTTAGTGACTAACAGTGCACATCCAATTGGCAAATTTTTTCGTGAATCACAGAATGACCAAATGGTTACACAAAACGTGACAATTGCAGGTACGCCATCAAATAGCACAGAGAGTAGAGCCGATAATTTTGGCTGGGATCAAGTTATGGCATTTTTACGACAAATGGATGAAAAACAAGACAACCTTAATGAAAAACTAGACAACAATTCCAAACAGTTGAAGAAAGAACAAGACAACAATTTTAAACAACTTAATGATAATTTCAAACAACTTAGTGAACAGAACAAACAACTTAATGAAAAATTAGATAACAATTCCAAATAGCTTAGTGAACAGATTACAGCCATTGCCGTGCAACGTCATGATACTAAAGAACAATTACGTGACGAAATTAAGACTTGTGCTACGAACAGTAGTGAAGAAATTAGATCTGTTGCAATACACATGCAGCCACAACAGAATCACTTAGAGATGAAATTAATGCAGTCGCTGAACAATGTTCTGAAAATGCGACACAGTTACACGACGAGTTTAATTTGAAGTCATCAGAACTTTCACACACTGTGGATACGGAAGTCGATAAGAAATTTGAACAACAGAATAGCCAAATTGACGAATGTTTTGAAGTGACAGAAATAAAAATTGTTTCACTCATTAACACGTCACAGCATACGCCACGTTGCGAACATTTGTCAGAATCACACAGCCAGTATAATTTAGGTAATTTACAGAGGGTACGTGAGTTAGATTCGGAACAGTCACAGACAAATAGATTCTCATACAATCGTGAACCTGTTCAACATACAGAGACGATAATTTTGATTACAAACATTTTCTATCAGTGAGAAAATCTAAGGTATTTAAAAATGACAGAGCACAGGTACACGCTTTGAACTGGATACGTCAATCTGTTTTTGTATTTTCGTCAGCTTGGCCTATAATGCAGAAACTGGAATTGGACTGGATACGACAATTAGTTTTTCTATTTTCACCGGCATTGCCTGTAATGCAGAAGCTAAAATTTATTTGCAGCGTGTAATAAACCTCAGGGGATTCATTACGCTTTAATGAATATGTGCCGTAGCGTGCACAGGGCCCCGAGCCGTAGTAGTGCTGTTTCATCTTTAGTTTTCTGCACTGCTGCCTTCTCTTCTACTATCCTTTATATCTATCAGAACAGCTCTTCAACTATCGCTCTATCGAGGATTAAGAATGTGTAAAGAAAACCCGATAAGACAACTTTTACCGAAAGTGACAATTTTTCATTAGAGCTCCAGAAATGACAACCATGAGAACTTTAATAACAGACAAAAATTGAATCATCAGTATGTGTAAAATTATCAGCAACAGCGAACACATTTTGGTAACAATAGAGGTTTTTCACCGCAATAGCAACAAAACCAGCCGGTTAGCATACCTAACCAACAATGTAATGTACAAGGTCAACCAAGCTTTAATGTTTCGCTGCCTGCACGTATAGCTTCAGCTCCAACAAATAGTAATGCACAGCAACAAGGAAATAGCTACGTACAGAAAACACACCATTTCAATTCCTATCGCAATGCGCCGTATCAAAATGACTATCATGAGAGACGTAAAAGTAATGAGCACAATTTTCAGCGTACGTTTAATAACAGTCGGTCTTATCAGCAGCAAAATCATCCGCAACAATATATTATCATGAATGAACCAGAAATCCCGAACGTAATACGTCAGGAAGAAATAACAGAACAGTGCAAATAGTTGAAATGCCACAGCATCCTCCTGAAAATAATAGCGCGTCAGATAGAATAAGAATTTGACTAGATACAGTACAGGTTGCATCTTCCAGTAACGCAAGCAATACTTTTGACACACAGAATCTTGTTCACGAGAAAGTTATTTGAAACATGCTTTGTTGAATGCACCACTTTTATCGCACCCAGATCTTACTAGAAATTTTTCCATTGCCACCGACAGTTCTAACACCGCTTTAGGCGTATACATTTTTCAGGAAATTGAAGAAGATGGCACTACAGTAATTAAAAACATCGCCTTTGCGAGTCGCATTCTGTCACCTGCTGAACGCAATTATTCTGTCACAGAACTTGAAACATTATGTGTTGTTTGGGCTTTTATGAGATTTCGGCATTTTCTTTATGGAAGTCATACGACCGTCTACACAGATCATAGAGCGATACAGTTTTTACTTTCGGCTAAATTTACGCACGACAGATTAAGTAGATGGAAACTTTATTTGCAGGAATTTAATTTTACAATTGTTCACATTTCCGGCACACAAAATATTGTAGCAGACGCACTGTCCCTTTCTCTCAGCAACAATCAGCAAGACATCGCAACCAATTTCTGCAAAGCAAATTTGAGCGTCATGTACATTCAACAAGTTGCATTTGAAAATTTCATTTCGTCGTCATTACAAGACATAGCACAAGAGCAGAGTAAAGACAACGTATGGAAAGAGATCAAACACCTTTGGCAAGATAGAATAATGTTACGATTAGAAACCATTACACTGTACGCAATAATATTTTGTTTCGCCGCTCTCACCCTGACAGCAACAATTGGTTATTATGCATTCCTGACGAGCTGGTTAACAAATTAATCTGGTATACTCATTTAAGTTACGCACATTACGGAGCCAGAAAATGTTTTCTTATACTGAGACAGAACGGTTATTTTACCAACATGGAGAAACGTATTCGACGAGTTTTAGCGTCATGTAAAATCTGCCAGAAAGCTAAGTCAGATACGACTTCACATATTCCTCCATTACATCCCATTGTACCTGTTAAGTTAGACACATGGCCGCTGTAGACATTTTTGGTCCGATTCCCAGAACTAATAGAGGTTTTTGCTACATCTTTGTCGCTCTTGAACTCACTTCAAAATTTGTTACATTCACTCTGTTTCGCAAAGCTACTGCTAAAACTGTTTCGAAAGCATTTGTAAAACATTTTCGATTTCATGTAGGGCATGTATTGAAAGTAATTTCCGACAATGGACCACAGTTTCGATCTGCTATATGGACACGTATGTTACGAGCTAGAAATATTTCTCCGATCTATATATCCAGGTACCATGCTTCTTCGAACCCTTGTGAACGATTAATGAAAGAAATTGGTAAACTGTGTAGAATATACTGCCATAAAAGAAATATTGATTGGGACACACACATACTCTCATTTCAGGATGTAATTAATTCCATACCAAATGAATCTACTATGCTATCTCCGTTTGTTATACTGAAAAATGTTGAACCACCTAACAAAATTAAAGAATTAGTAACCTTTCCTACATCTCGTCGACTACGACACCATGAAATAATTGACATTGCGCTGAACAACATCAAACGTGCCGCAGAGCGCCGGAGAAGACAGCAAAAACAGGTTTGTACACGCCGTGATTTTCACATTGGACAGAAGATATCAGTACGCACACATTATTTATCTAACAAAGGAAAAAGTAGATGCAGTAAATTTGAGCTTCTATACGCAGGTCCATATCGAATTCGCAGCATTCCTCACCCCAATGTCGTACACATCGAAACTCTGAGAACCAGAAAAACCAAAGGGAATCACCATATCTCCAACATCAAACCCTTTATTGAGTGAACATACTTTATGATTTATCACACTGTAATTCCATTTGCTGATTTTTTATGACCACTTATGCAATTATATTCACATGAACACTTACTGATGATTATCATATTTTTTCTTGGCAAGTGCCCGGCAAGGTAAGGTTAGCAGGTCGCTTTTCTTGTCGTTACACATCAGACCGTACACGTTTTTCCAGATGAACTTACACATTTTATAACCACTTATGCAATTATATTCACATGAACACTTACTGATGATTATCGTATTTTTTCTTGGCAAGTGCCCGGCAAGGTAAGGTTAACAGGTCGCTTTTCTTGTCGTTACACGTCAGACTGTGCACATTTTCTATTTCTCATGTATGTATGATTGTTCTCGTATTTTGTTTGTATGCACTGTGAAATCTTTAAGCTATAACAAACACCAGTTGACTTTGACATTTTGCCTTATGATATCTCAACATAGTGACTATTTTACTTTTTTTTTTGCTGCTACATTGTGATATTCTGTGTACATTTTTGCACCTGTACACTGTCCATGTTTTTGACATATTACGTTTTCTGTCATGCTATGCTGTATGCTCAATTATATCACTAGCAACCAGTTTTTATTTAATAGGTATATGTTTTAAATGCAAGACATTAATCTTTGTTTATCATTTTCAGAAAGAAATAACGTGTAAAGGAAATAAATTAAACAGAAATGGGAATTTCACATTCGAAATGAACGAAAGAAGATGAAATACCTCGTCACGAAGAGTAAATGGATCAGAATTAACAAGCATTAACAAGAACATACTATACACATCGTATGATAGCAGTCATAACTAATTTTTTCTTTCAGAATACGAGGCGATTGATGCAGGCTGTCAGACAGAACTACACATCTTAGTTTTAGTGATGAAATATGCTAGAAATAAGGAACTCTATACTATGAATAGTTGTATAATGAATAATGAAGTGACTTTTTTGCAGATGATAATGAATGATGATGAATAGTGATGAAGAGTATGCTACTATGGATAATGAAGTTTTTCTTTACAGGTGATGATAATAATGGAGTTATGATGATATGGATAATGAAGTTTCTCTTTGCAGATGAAAATAATGATGAAGTTTATATATTCACTGTTAGTTAAGAGATGCTATGTAGTTATTTAAGTATTTGTTGCAGTTGGTTTTGACAGTATGTCTTATGTCGCATGTTATGATGGCTGAAGGTTTTGGAAAGGACAGCTAGAGAACACATATATTTAATACACATTTCATTACCTGTTAGTTCGAAGTTCACTACTTTTCAGCATAATATGCGTTTCTTCTTATTTCAGTTTAGTAATCCATTTTGTATTTTTTTTTCCAGGTGAAACTATTCATGAAATTAATGTGCTATAAGCAGTTAATCATTAAACCTGTTGTAGTACTTGCATTTTTTTTTACCCATTTGTGTGTGTCATTCATGAATGTGATCGCGTATGCTTTATTTGTTTCATAACCTTGCTACAGCTGACTCATGACGAATGGCGTTACACATCTTCATTTGCAGCAATAAGTAAGAATGCAAATATTGTTATGCCCCAGCAATTAATTATCGATCCAAACGCAATGCACTGCTAGCACAAAAAAAAAATGTATTACCAGTCCCAAATAATGCTACCAGTTTAAGAGAGTTCTGAGTAATACTGAAGGATGTTTTTCTAATCACAGACCTTGAGTAATAGTTACAGTGTGTTACATGTTAAATATGTCCTATGTCACTTGAATGATGAGTTCTGAGTAATACTGAATGATGACTTATGCATTAATGCTGTTCCAATAATTAACTCTTGTTTTGAATGATGACTTCTGAATAATACTGAATAGTGTTTTGTAAAACTATATGAATACTTTGTAACTGGCCAATAAGTGCCAATAATTATTTTTAAGTAACTGGCCAATGAGTGCCAATAATTATTTTCAAGTAACTGGTCAATGAGTGCCAATAATAATTTTAAATGTGTCGTATGTCACTTGAATGATGAAAAATGTTTTGTACTATTCAATACTTGCTATATGTTTTGTAACTGGCCAATGAGTGCCAATAATTATTTTTAAGTAACTGGCCAAAGAGTGCCAATAATTATTTTTAAATGTGTCAGATGTCACTTGAAGGATGAAAGATGTTTTGTAATAATCAATACTTGCTGACCAACGAATGCCACTGTTTTGAATGATGTCTTCTGATGATTTGTATCTGGCCAATGAGTGCCAATGTTCTCTGTAAACAGATAACTTATGAACATTATTCTGTAATACCTCATACATGGTACAGAAATGTTCAGTAACTGGGCGATGAGTGCCTCGAATTACTTAAAAATCAGTTAATCGACTAGTGTAATTATCAATGATGACTGGCATAAGATTTAATGTCCTTCTCCTTCTGACCTAATTACCGCAAATTACTGCAATATCCGTTTGTCCTGTCTATCCTCATGCTCATGGAGCACTATATTTGGTTTTTGCACTAATTCTACGTTGGTGTACCTTACAAGAACGTGGTGTTGACACGACATGCTGTCTACCACCTTGAGCGATGGAGATGTTATTATGGTCCCGCTGTTTGGTGTACCTAATGTACTACCAAAATGATCACATGGAATATTACTTCGACATTTCAGTGTCTTGGCTACATTGATTAATACTTCAGGGAAAAGAACTTCAGATTGTCTCACTTGGTGTTGTGCTTCTGTAGAAAGATATAGACTTTCAGTGCAGCTGCGTGCAACCTAATGTGCTACAACCATGACGCAATCCTTCCCATTCCTTTCCTAGTTCTTGTAAAATGATAAAGACATATACAGTGCGTGTGCACTTCATTTTCATTTGTTAACAAGATCAGCTGTCCTAAATAGGCTAAAGACTTTTACAGTGCGTGTGCACTTTATTTCACTCCATGTTATGTTATGTAAATATGCTAAAGACTTTTACAGTGCGTGTGCACTTTATTTCACTCCATGATATGTTATGTAAAAATGCTAAAGACTTCTACAGTGCGTGTGCACTTTATCTCATCTGTTAATATGATTTATACTCATTCCGTATACTTTGTGATTTCCTGATATGTTCTGAACTACAGTGCGTTTGCACTTTATGTCATTTGTTAATATGGTTTGTACTCATTCCCTATACTTTTTGTGATTCCCTGATATTCTGAACTACAGTGCGTGTGCACTTTTTGTCATTTGTTAATATGATTTGTACTCATTCTGTATACATTTTGTGATTTGCTGATATGTTCTGAACTACAGTGCGTGTGCACTTTTGTCATTTGTTAATATGCTTTGTACTCATTGTGTATATATTTTGTCTTTGCTTGATATTTTCTGTACTCAGTGCATGTGCACTATATTTTATTTCATGTTCTGCACTTATATATATGTATATATTCTGTGATTGTAAACTTAGTTAATTAAGAAAAATTTGTTGCTCATGGCAAGTCCAATTGACTCACCATCGCTGCCAAATTTTTGCCCCCCCCCCCCCCCCCCCCCAGTGGAGGGTTATGTAAGACGTATGTGTTGCCGGCGATGGGCGAGGCATGGCAGAGTATGTAGTTAGTTGTTGCTTGTCGCGAGTCGGCAGCAGTCTGCAGAGTCTGCAGTAGTAGTTAGTAGTCAGTCGGCAGTAGTGGTCAGTCGGCAGTAGTAGTCTGCTTTAGTCTTGAGTCTGAGCTAGTATGCAGTGGTCGGCGCGTGCCTGCGCGTGTCGGCAGTCTGCTCTGGTCGGGATTCTGGAGGATGAGTATTATTGTAGAAGGTAAAGAAGCAGCCTTGCGCATATCTAGTAATGTGTACTAACTGTCATTAACTTCTTTTAAAAATGCCGCAATAATAATTTTCATAATATAAAGCAATTTTTTAAAAGAAAGCATTCATTTCAATTTAAAGAATATTTCCAATGCATGATCATTCCTTCCAAGAATAAAAAAAAAAATATACGCCAGCATTGCACGAAGCTGCGGTAAAAAAATTTCTACATAAGAGCAGATATATATTCGCAGTTTTTATTGAGGTAAGAATTTTTCCTTTTTTCTATTCAGAATACAGGACCGAGGCGCAGCGCTGCTGTCGTCGTAAAATTTACCAGGTTACTGAATTTTTTTATCATTTCCGGGTTTAGGAATTGAATTTTGTGGTTACATTAAGTGTGAATGCATTTCAGCATAGAGATCTCAAATGGGAGCCAATTTTGTTCAGGGGTTACTCATATTTTAATTTAAATATATTTTGTGGGGAGGTTACACTTGGTTCATTTTCATTCATTAAAAATATCGTGTGGGGAGGTTACAACATTCCTGGAGAAATCGAAGCCAGTAGCATAGAATATAAGCGCCAAACGTAATGACTGTCATAAATTCTGGTACGACACTCTCATTGAAGTAATATCACCTGACAAAGGCAATGCAGCTGTTATAATGGAACAAACTGTCTATGGCATAAACATCAGGTTTACACTAGAGAAGAAAAAATCACTAAAATCTGCCACAGGACCGAGCGTCCAGAATAATGAGGAAGACGTTGTAATCTTCGCAAATGATCATCGCTGGATGAACGTGTCTTTCATAATCGCCTCCTTAAGTGGTTATGGTTTGCCAGAAGTTCATAATAAGAAGACACCACTGGGGCCCATCGTGAGCGCCGTTTGATCAATGACATCACTCCAATAGTCGGTCTCTGTGTGCACAGTACCTTGGAGAAAGAGCAATCACTGGTATATATGATGTGATCTCATTTTCCACACACATTCCAGTCAGAGAGTCTATGGATCTACTTTCCCAGTTCTCTGACGAGACTGTTGTGTATTCATCGAAGCAGGCTCTGTCATCGGATTTTTGTTGTGGAGAGGAATATTTTAACCAGATGGATGGCGACATGATGAGAAACCTGCTATCTGTAGCTAAAGCCGACCTATTTAAGGATTATTCTGAAAACATTGATCTGGTGCCTACAGTGCCTAGTAGCTTTCATCTTTACGTCGACAACCCATTCTTTGTCTCGCCTGGTGGCCGTGAAAAGCTGGGAGAGTTCTTGAACTACATCAATAACCTCCAGGACTACAAGAACTTCACTGTAAAGGTAAATACGGACTGTGCCTTTTACGTTCTTAGTCTACCGAGAGCCAAATTGATTTTTCAGCCAAAGTATTTACCGGAAAACTACGCGTATAGTCTAGTGCCCGCACGACATCATCTATCTACATCCAATCTGAAAGAAGCTCGCCACGAGAACTAAAGAACTTATGCAAGGTACTGAAGGAAAGCGGCTACAACAACCGAGCAATTTAGCAAGCCATTTCACCCGAAGATATGTAAGCGGAATGCACCCAGGAAGGACAAATCAAGCTTACCGCTTTTCTGTTCTGTGGTTCACTGACAGCAAAGATTAACGGTATCCCGAGACAACAGGTATAGCGGAACATGTTGTGGTGAACGGACACCAATTTGTGTTCAACGAAACTTCCGTCATTGAACGGATAAATTATTTTTTGGGACAGTGTAATAAAAGACCATGTGACAGAAGTCTACAAGAACGTTAATACGGAACCTATACTAGAGGAAGAAGTGAAAGAGATGCTGAAAAAGGCAAGAAATGGAAACGCCAGTGGATTGGGAGCACTTGTGACAGAACACTGGAAATATGAGCCCTCACAAATGGTGATCCATAGACTTAATTCTTAAGTCAGATTGTGGAGGGAAGTACTAACAGAATGGTACGTACCTTATATATCTACTATCTATAAAAAAGAAACGAGAAGCACCTATGTAATTGTAGGGGAATAGTGTTATGACATCAGTCAGCGGACTTTTTATCGCTATACTCAAAACAGTTTGGAGAATGATACTGAGGGAACAGTGCCATAGACAAGGCACGTTTTACTATTGGACGATAGTGTATGGATCATCTTTATAGCTTTAGACATATGAGAAGGCGTATACTAAGGATGAGGAAGTACATATAATATTTGTGGATTTAGAAAAAGCGTATGATTCTGTAGCCATAAACGCACTATTGAAAGCAATAGAGTATAAAGGTATAGAAGTACAGCGAATATCCCTCATCGAGGGAATATAGCAGATATCGCTCGTATTAGTTACAGTAGGGAGAAAACTAAGTGAGCCGTTCCAAACATCGAAAGCACTTAGACACTATTTAAAATATATGTGTAGTATACTGAAGCGCCGAAGAAACTGGTATAGCCATGCGTATTGAAATACGGAGATATGTGAACAGGCAGAAGACGGCGCTGCTGTTGGCAACGACTACATAAGACAGCAATTGTCTGACGCAGTTGTTAAATCGATTACTGGTGCTACAATGATAGGTTATCAAGATTTAGTGAGTTTGAACGTGGTGTTATAGGCGGCGCACGTGCGATGGGGCACAGCATCTCCGAGGTAGCGATGAAGTGGGGATTTTCACGTACGACCATTTCATGTGTGTACCGTGAATTTCAGGAATACGGTAACTCATAAAATCTCCGACATCGCTAGGGCCGGGAAAATATCCTACAAGATCGGGGCCAACGACGACTGAAGACAATCGTTCAACGTGACAGAAGCGCAGAACTTCCGCAAATTGCTGCAGATTTCAATGCTGGGACATCAAAAAGTGTCAGCGTGCGAATCATTCAACGAGACATAATCGATTTGCGGTTTCGGAGCCGAAGGCCCACTCGTGTAACCTTGACGAATGCATGTCACAAAGATTTACGCCTCGCCTGGGTCCGTCAACACCGACACTGGACTGTTGATCACTGGAAAGATGTTTCCTGGTCGGACGAGTCTCGTTTCAAATTATTGTGAGAGGATCGACTGTACGAGTATGGAGATAATCTCATGAATATATGGACCCTACACGTCAGAGGGGAGTGTTCAGGCTGGCGGAGGCTCTATAATGGTGTGGGGCGTGTGCAGTTGGAGTGATATGGGATCCTGATACGTGTAGGTACGAGTCTGACAGGTGATACTTACGTAAGCACCCTGTCTGATAATCTGCATCCATTCATGTACGTTGTGCATTCCGATAGACTTGAGCAGTTCTAGCAGGACACTGCGACTCCTCACACGTCCAGAATCGCTGCAGAGTGACTCAAGCTTCCGCTGGCTACCAAGCTCCCCATACATGAACATTATTGGGCACATTTGGGATGCGATGCGGCCTGCTGCTCAGAAGATATCTCCACCCCCTCGTACTCTTACGGATTTACGGACAGCGCTGCAAGATTCATGGTGTCAGTTCCCTCCAGCACTACTTCAGACATTAGTGGAGTCCATGCCACGTCGAATTTTTTGAATGATTTGTTGAAGCCTTCAGCTGCCATTCTCTTTATTTCCTGTATCATGGTATAATTTCGGCCTTAGGCTATTTTCAAGTATTTTATGGATGATTTTTTAGTAGCAGATAATGTCATACACGTCGTTGCTCCTATGACATCATGTTGCAGCAACAGTTTGCAAGATAGCTCGTATGGGAGGGAGAAAGAGGTGTGAATTTTATTTAGATTCTATAAATGAAATGCAGGGAATGCTCTACAACATATAAGTGGTTTATTCAGTGAATCTGCATTAAAGTGCATATGCAATCAATATTGATTTTTTTTCAAATTCATTAAACATTCGCTCACTAATTATTGAAATAGTGATAATCAAAAATAAAAAAAAGAATTGGGTCGCCAGATACTGTAGTAAGTATTAAAAAAAGAAAACAAATAGAATTGAATTGACACCAAGAGCTCACAAGAAGTGAATTATATAAGGTGCCTGCCCTGGTATTTACCTTTTAACATGAGCATTGTATGACTTCATCGTAATTTAACATATAAATAAATTATACGAGACGGGTTGGCCTTGTGTAATAAATGAGGAAGGAATAAAAAAAACAAAAAAAAAAACAAAAAAAAACAGCTGAACATTTGACTCTCTTAGCGGGCAAACGGTGAATACTGTGCCTTGCCTATTTATGAGCATCTAACACATTGCAAGGAAATTGAAGAAAGCGAAAGAAGAATGCGCAGCTAGGAAGGCGATCGTTTTCTGTTTTACCATGTTCATAGCGTGGTCGGCGTGGCGGTGGAGTCGTCTGATTGCGAGTGGCTGCATCAAGACTCTGCCGGCGACGTAATTGATAGGGTCTAACATGCCCTACGCTGAAAATAGTGACCGAAATCTGCTACTGGAAGTTATCATTACTGGACGACGGTATGCGTCCATCTGCAAGCGCAAACCTACGTGAAACTGCATTAAACAAAGTTCAGAGTTCTAACAGTACTACCGTCATCGGACATGTAGTAAATCAAAATGTGATCCTGAGTTAAGCTCCTGATAACGCGCACAGTGAGTGAAGCTCGCCTACTTGGATCCAACAAACTTTGCTCTCTACGCTGTTTGCGACGAATGCAAAGTGCATTGTCTCATGACAAGCGATGAGAGAATCCTTGCGACTTATCGGCAGCAGTCAAGAGTGAACTCCTGCCTCCTCAGAAGCAATATTCGGAAAAGCCCAATACTAGTGCCCTCGTCGCACCTGGAGAGAGAGAGCCGCTCCCCTCCAGCGTCTTGTCTCCTCCCTTCCGCAAATTACGTAGTTCGTACTATTTTTCAAAGCGAACATTATATTCTTGCCAATGGAGAAGTCCCTTTCAAAATTTCCTCCCACCTTGCCGTCGCATTCCGCAAGGAAAAGAGAGCGATACTCTGTGTGAGAGAGTATTCAAATAAACCAAGACTTCTCCCTTTGAGTATTGCCGCTACGTTCGCTCGCGGGAAACGGCCAAAATTCCCCGGGCCAGTTGAGATTCTTGGTCACCCAAGTCGTGCTGTTGCTTTTCAACTCGCCGCTCTGTCCGCGTTACCTAGAATCGTGACAAAACTGTTTTTCGCTCTAAGTTTGTAGTTTACGCTGCTTCGGACACCCGTGCGAATGTCCGCGGCTTCCCTTGACAGTGTGTTGATGTATGCAGCGTCTTCGCCTGTCGCTAATCCTCTGGGGGCCTGCCCTCCGTGGAGCGTGCCGACATGGGCGCGCGACCGCCGCTCGCCCGTGGGCGCACTACCTGTGTCCACCTGGTCGCCGGGCTTCCCAGCTAGGAGCGCATCAGAAGAATTCCTTTCGTGCACAAAGTTTACACAAGTTTGCAAAGAGAAGAATCATAGCCCTTTACCGATGCTTAAGGACACAATAATTCACCTCCATCACACTACATATATTGCAATAAATGACTGATTTTAAAATCAATTATCTCCTTTAATTGTAAACATGAAAAGCTCTGACGCTTTTCAAGCTGCTCGAAAGTAACGTGAACAACTCGAATTATTTTATGAGCATAACATGATGTCATAGGAGCAACGACGTATATGACATAATCTGCTACTAAAAATCATCCATGAAATACTTGAAAATGACCTAAGGCCGAAATTGCCGAATCGTACGGGAAACAAAGAGAATGGCAGCTGAAAGCTTCAAGATATCGTTAAAAAAAGCTAGAAACAGTCGTGAGGAGGAATGGGAATTCCTTTCCACCACGGAACTAATTACTTATTGTTATTAGTACTGATAGTATAAAGAAGGGGGAGTATCAAATTAATGATAAAGAAGGGAATGAGTCGGGCTTTGAGTAAATGTGACCAAAACGGAATGTCTAGTAGTGGGAGGGGATGTAAGTGTACAGTACTGCCGTAAAGAACTATTAAAGTAGTAAAGCAGTTGAAACACTTTGGATTGATCATCCATACCTCCGGAAAATGTGCATCAGGTATAGAACGTAATATCAAGCAGGGAAGAGGGCAATTAAGATGCCAAATGGAGTTCTGTGTGAGCAGGGCAGTATCAAAAGAAACAAAGCGGAGTATTCTACAGACAGTAGTTCAAAGCGTACTATTTTATATAAGGGGCGTTCAAAAAGAAATGAGCCGGAGTCTGGAATGTGCAAACCGGTGACAGGCGGGTAATATCATAGCGTGTGTACGTGTGTAACGAGGTGGAAGTTCGCAGCCCGTCATGTGACTAAGCAGCATGCATCAATCGTCCTACGCTGCCAGTCGCATGACATTGCGGGGTATTAAAAAAAAAAAAAAAAACCGTCATGTGACTAAGCAGCATGCATCAATCGTCCTACGCTGCCAGTCGCATGACATTGCGGGGTATTAAAAAAAAAAAAAAAAAAAAAAAAAAGAGAGAGAGAGAGAGAGAGAGAAAAGGTGTTGTTCGTTTTCTGACAGCGGAAGGAGGTGGAGGAACGGTCATTCATCGACGAATGTCACAAGTGTAAGTCGAACACTACATGTCCTTTGCAAGAATCAAAGCGTGGCACAAGCGCTTAGGAAGAATGTAGAATGGCCCGCTGTCTTGATCATCTGCAGCACTATGCTCAGGAAGGGAAAGCGTTCCTGGCACGAGTGGTGGCTGGAGATGAGTCATGGTGTCATCACTTCGAACCAAAATCAAAACGATGAAGTCTCCAGTGGAAGCATCCAGGGTCACCACCACCAAAGCAAGCTAAGGCCAGCCACATGAGTGCAGGAAAGTTTATGCTCACGTTCGTCTTTGACCAAGACGGCCCACTTCTGATTCACTTCCTGCAGCACGGGACAACAGTGAATGCCCAGCGTTACTCTCAAACTTTGACCACCCTTCGCCAAGCGATCAAATCAAAACGATCGTGCTATCATTCAGCTCCACGACAATGCACAGCCTCATAAGGCCAACACAGTCGTGGCGCTCCTGCAGAAATTCAAATGGGAGGTTCCCGGCCACCCTCCATACAGTCCGGACCTCTATCCATGTGATTATGCCATTTTTGGTCCCCTTAAAACTGCTCTGCGGGGCAAACAATTCATCTAGGACGACGACGTCGAGCTGTACGTGCGGAACTGGTTAACATCACAACACCGGGAATTTTATAAGACAGCCATTCACCGCCTTATGTCACAGTGGGACAAGTGTCTCAACAGCCAGGGTCAATACATCTAACATACAGGTACTGGTTTCTGTAATTATGCCACCGGCTCATTTCTTTTTGAACGTCCTTATAGAAGGATGATCCCGGGGGGGATGGCAGCAGAGAAATAGATTAAAGGCTGTAGAGACGCATGGAGTAAGAAGGGTATCCACGGTGTTCAGAACAGAGAGGAGACGAAATGTGGAAATTAAGAATATAATGGTTATGGACCAACCAATCGTGCAAAGAATGGAAAAAAGAGCTCTTCAGTGGCGTGGTCACGTACGGCTAATGGAGCTAGGATGGTAAGCAAAAGCATTTTTTGAATGTTCGTCGCTGGTAAAGAGGAAGTGTGCACGGTCGAGAATACCATGGAGAGCGGCAGTAATTGGAATGAAGAGGAAGGAAGATAGATGTGAAATAGGAAGACTACAGTGATCGTGAATGCCACAGCATGGGAACAGACAACTATTGCAGAAGATCGTACAAATGAGAAACCTAAATCAGCGTAACAGAAGAAGCGACTGAGTTAAAAATATCTTACAATATCCTCAATATAGAAGGCGGCTAGCAGCTAGGCACAGCTGATGACCCATCATAGGAATGTTTAAGTGGACGCAGAGGGTGCGCAACGGAAACATTACCTTGTATGACGCTAGACTGGTCACCAATGACATCACAGGCGGTAGCACGGCTGTATAAGGACGAAAAATAGCAACCGCACGGCGCTTATCACTACACAATGGGCAAGGATCATTCGTCAGAAAACTCGTGGATATTTAGCCACTTGAATCAGTTCGAAGCTCGATAAAATTTTACTAGAGAACTTACATCATAATGTTCTGAATTTACTTTCTTGACCACCGAGAACGTAGCTGAACGAGTCCAAAGTGACCGTAAGAAGAACATTTTGAGAAGCGTTCAGTGAATTGGGAAGTAGAATTTGCAAATAGGGCTATAAATCCCAAGACGTGTTTATCTTACGTAAAGTCAGGAAGCGGATCGAAATCATACACTCCTGGCAATTGAAATAAGAACACCGTGAATTCATTGTCCCAGGAAGGGGAAACTTTATTGACACATTCCTGGGGTCAGATACATCACATGATCACACTGACAGAACCACGGGCACATAGACACAGGCAACAGAGCATGCACAATGTTGGCACTAGTACAGTGTATATCCACCTTTCGCAGCAATGCAGGCTGCTATTCTCCCATGGAGACGATCGTAGAGATGCTGGATGTAGTCCTGTGGAACGGCTTGCCATGCCATTTCCACCTGGCGCCTCAGTTGGACCAGCGTTCGTGCTGGACGTGCAGACCGCGTGAGACGACGCTTCATCCAGTCCCAAACATGCTCAATGGGGGACAGATCCGGAGATCTTGCTGGCCAGGGTAGTTGACTTACACCTTCTAAAGCACGTTGGGTGGCACGGGATACATGCGGACGAGCATTGTCCTGTTGGAACAGCAAGTTCCCTTGACGGTCTAGGAATGGTAGAACGATGGGTTCGATGACGGTTTGGATGTACCGTGCACTATTCAGTGTCCCCTCGACGATCACCAGTGGTGTACGGCCAGTGTAGGAGATCGCTCCCCACACCATGATGCCGGGTGTTGGCCCTGTGTGCCTCGGTCGTATGCAGTCCTGATTGTGGCGCTCACCTGCACGGCGCCAAACACGCATACGACCATCATTGGCACCAAGGCAGAAGCGACTCTCATCGCTGAAGACGACACGTCTCCATTCGTCCCTCCATTCACGCCTGTCGCGACACCACTGGAGGCGGGCTGCACGATGTTGGGGCGTGAGCGGAAGACGGCCTAACGGTGTGCGGGACCGTAGCCCAGCTTCATGGAGACGGTTGCGAATGGTCCTCGCCGATACCCCAGGAGCAACAGTGTCCCTAATTTGCTGGGAAGTGGCGGTGCGGTCCCCTACGGCACTGCGTAGGATCCTACGGTCTTGGCGTGCATCCGTGCGTCGCTGCGGTCCGGTCCCAGGTCGACGGGCACGTGCACCTTCCGCCGACCACTGGCGACAACATCGATGTACTGTGGAGACCTCACGCCCCACGTGTTGAGCAATTCGGCGGTACGTCCACCCGGCCTCCCGCATGCCCACTATACGCCCTCGTTCAAAGTCCGTCAACTGCACATACGGTTCACGTCCACGCTGTCACGGCATGCTACCAGTGTTAAAGACTGCGATGGAGCTCCGTATGCCACGGCAAACTGGCTGACACTGACGGCGGCGGTGCACAAATGCTGCGCAGCTAGCGCGATTCGACGGCCAACACCGCGGTTCCTGGTGTGTCCGCTGTGCCGTGCGTGTGATCATTGCTTGTACAGCCCTCTCGCAGTGTCCGGAGCAAGTATGGTGGGTCTGACACACCGGTGTCAATGTGTTCTTTTTTCCATTTCCAGGAGTGTAGATTCAGTCGCTCAGTGATCATTAAGGACTGAAACAAAAGCTGACAGAGAGGACGACGTAATACTGTGTTCAGTATTCCAGAATTGTTTCACCGAGAAAAACTGTAATATGGTTCATCTTCTCAGGCTCTGCGCGAACGCCGAAATAACAGATACTCAGATAAGTAACTGTAAAGTAGAAAATCAATTAAATCGCTCAATGGTGGAGAAGCTTCTTTACAGAATATGGTACCAGTGAGATTCTACAGCGATGTAAATCAAAATATCGTATTGGCTGTGGTATCCCATCGGAGGGGAGGGCGTTCCAACCGGCTGTCGTAAAGGGTGTCTCTCCTCTGCGCACACAGCCCCCTTTCCTTACCGATATATGAGAGTCGTGTCGTATTTGTAGAGTGTAGATGAATGTAATGCTTTTGTGAATACTGCAGATGCTAGATTGAGATTCGTAGCAAGAATCTTAAAGAAATGTGTGTTACTCACGTAAAAAGAAGATAACAAGGCCGTTGTTCGACTGATTCTTGAGTATTGTTCATCAACGTGGGACCATTACAATGGAGAACTGTTAAAAGAGATAGAAAGAATCCGATGAACAGCGGCGCGTTCGTCAAAGGATCGTTGGATCGAGAGCGTTACAGATATGTTCAGTGAACTCCAGTGGCAGACGCTGAATGGGAGGTTTACGAATGAAGTTACATCTCACCTAATGATCACGATGAGAAAACTCAGGAAATTAGAGCCATGGACCTTGCCGTTGCTGGGGAGGCTTGCGTGCCTCAGCGATACAGATAGCCGTACCGGAGGTGCAACCACAACGGAGGGGTATCTGTTGAGAGGCCAGACAAACGTGTGGTTCCTGAAGAGGGGCAGCAGCCTTTTCAGTAGTTGCAGGGGCAACAGTCTGGATGATTGACTGATCTGGCCTTGTAACACTAACCAAAACGGCCTTGCTGTGCTGGTACTGCGAACCGCTGAAAGCAAGGGGAAACTACAGCCGTAATTTTTCCCGAGGGCAAGCAGCTGTACTGTATGGTTAAATGATGATGGCGTCCTCTTGGGTAAAATATTCCGGAGGTAAAATAGTCCCCCATTCGGATCTCCGGGCGGGGACTACTCAAGAGGATGTCAGGAAAAAGAAAACTGGCGTTCTACGGATCGAAGCGTGGAATGTCGGATCCCTTAATCGCGCAGGTAGGTTAGAAAATTAAAAAAGGGAAATGGATAGGTTAAAGTTAGATATAGTGGGAATTAGTGAAGTTCGGTGGCAGGAGGCGCAAGATTTCTGGTCAGGTCACTACAGGGTTATAAACACAAAATGAAATAGGGGTAATGCAGGAGTAGGTTTAATAATGAATAGGAAAATAGGAATGCCGGTAAGCTACTACAAACAGCATAGTGAATGCATTATTGTGGCAAAGATAGATACGAAGCCCACGCCTACTACAGTAGTACAAGTTTATATGCCAACTAGCTCTGCAGATGACGGAGAAATTGAATAAATGTATGATGAAATAAAAGAAATTATTCAGGTAGTGAAGGGTGACGAATATTCAATAGTCATGGGTGACTGGAATTCGGTAGTAGGAAAAGGGAGAGAAGGAAACGTAGTAGGTGAATATGGATTGGGGCTAACAAATGAAAGACGAAGCCATTTGCACAGAGCACAACTTAATCATAGCTAACACTTGGTTCAAGAATCATAAAAGAAGGCTGTATACATGGAAGGAGCCTGGAGATACTCACAGGTTTCAGATAGGTTATATAATGGTAAGACAGAGATTTAGGAACCAGGTTTTAAATTGTAAGACATTTCCAGGGGCAGATGTGGACTCTGACCACAAACTATTGGTTATGAACTGTAGATTAACCTACAGGAAAATTAAAGAGACCTTTGGAGATAAGAGAACCACTTGCATGAACATCAAGAGCTCAGATGGAAACCCAGTTCTAAGCAAAGAAGGGAAGTCAGACAGGTGGAAGGAGTATATAGAGGGTCTATACAAGGGCGATGTTCTTGAGGACTATATTATGGAAAGGGAAGAGGAGGTAGATGAAGATGAAATGGGAGATACGATACTGCGTGAAGAGTTTGACAGCGCACTGAAAGACCTGAGTCGAAACAAGGCCCCCGGAGTAGACAACATTCCATTAGAATTACTGACAGCCTTGGGAGAGCCAGTCCTGACAAAACCATCGTGTGAGCAAGATGTATGAAAAAGCCGAAATACCCTCAGACTTCAAAAAGAATATAATAATTCCAATCCCAAAGAAAGCAGGTGTTGACAGATGTGAAAATAATCCAACACTAACATTTTAATAATTCACAGCTGCAAAATACTAACGCGAATTCTTTACAGACGAATGGAAAGCTAGTCGAAGCCGACCTCGGGGAAGATCAATTTGGATTCCATAGAAATGTTGGAACGCGTGAGGCAATAGTGACCCTGCAACTTATCTCAGAAGCTAGATTATGGAAGGGCAAACCTACGTTTCTAGCATTTGTAGACTTAGAGAAAGCTTTTGACAATGTTGACTGAAATACCCTCTTTCACATTCTGAAGGTGGGAGGGGTAAAATTCTGGGAGCGAAAGGCTATTTACAATTTGTACAGAAACCAGATGGCAGTTATAAGAGTCGAGGGACATGAAAGGGAAGCAGTAGTTGGGAAGGGAGTGAGACAGGGTTGTAGTCCCTCCCCGATGTTATTCAATCTGTATATTCAGCAAGCAGTAAATGAAACAAAAGAAAAATTCGGAGTAGGAATTAAAATTCATGGAGAAGAAATAAAAACTTTGAGGTTCGCCGATGGCATTGTAATTCTGTCAGAGATAGCAAAGGACTTGGAAGAGCAGTTGAATGGAATGGACAGTGTCTTGAAAGGCGGATATCAGATGAACATCAACAAAAGCAAAACGAGGATAATGGAATGTAATCGAATTAAGTCGGGTGATGCTGAGGGAATTAGATTAGGAAATGAGACACTTAAAGTAGGAAAGGAGTTTTGCTATTTGGGGAGCAAAATAACTGATGGTGGTCGAAGTAGAGAGGATATAAAATGTAGACTGGTAATGGCAAGGAAAGGGTTTCCGAAGAAGAGAAATTTGTTAACATCGAGTTTAGACTTAAGTGTCATGACGTCATTTTTGAAAGTATTTGTATGGAGTGTAGCCATGTATGGAAGTGAAACATGGACGATAAATAGTTTGGACAAGAAGAGAATAGAAGCTTTTGAAATGTGGTGCTACAGAAGAATGCTGTATATTAGATGGGTAGATCACATAACTAATGAGGAAGTATTGAATAGGATTGGGGAGAAGGGAAGTTTGTGGCACAATTTGACAAGAAGGGATCGGTTGGTAGGACATCTTCTGATGCATCAAGGGATCACCAATTTAGTATTGGAGGGCAGCGTGGAGGGTAAAAATCGTAGAGGGAGATCGAGAGATGAATACACTAAGCAGATTCAGAAGGATGTAGGTTGCGGTAGGTACTAGGAGATGAAGAAGCTTGCACAGAATAGAGTAGCATAGAGAGCTGCATCAAACCAGTCTCAGGACTGAAGACGACAACAACAACAACAACAGAGGCTTACCGACAACCATTCTTGCCACACGTCATTTTCAAACGACACAGGGAAGAGAGGATTAGTTAGTAGTAGCAGAAGTACACACAGTCACGTGGCTCGCGGAGCATGTATCTATAGATGCGTAGTGATTGTGTAGTGAGGTGAAGGAAAGGAGAGGGTGACACCTGGTAACTTCCCACACCCGGGTTCCCGAGTTCGATTCCCGGCGGGGTCAGGGATTTTCTCCACCTCATGACGACTGGATGTTGTGTGATGTCCTTGGGTTAGTTAGGTTTAAGTAGTTCTAAGTTCTAGGGGACTGATGACCATAGCTGTTAAGTCCCATAGTGCTCAGAGCCATTTGAAACCTGGTAACGGCAAATAGCCTCCTCCTCTCTAATAACACCAAAAGAGCCATTGGAATTAATGGCAACGGAAGCGGGTGCTACGGATACTATCCGAAAGAACACTCTCCCCTTCAAGCTGTAGCAGATCGCTCAAATACGAAGGGTTCAGCAGGTGCAATAAAACGCTGGGCTTCCCGTTTTCAAGAAGTGCCTTCAAACCTTTGCAGGCCGGCCGTTGTATCCGAGCGGTTCGAGGCGCTTCAGTCTCAAACCGCGCGACCGCTACGGTTGCAGGTTCGAATCCTGCCTCGGGCATGGATGTGTGTGATGTCCTTAGGTTAGTTAGGTTTAAGTATTTCTAAGTTCTAGGGGACTGATGACCATAGATGTTAAGTCCCATAGTGCTCAGAGCCATTTTTGAGAATCTGCTGAAAAGTAATGCTTCCGGATTTTTTATGTGAAAACTCTTAAAGCATTTTAAATGAACCAAACTTCATTAAAATGTCGTTATTCTTCATGACTACGTAGTTATTTCTCAACTTATTCACGCTGGTGACGAACACATTTTTACCAACCAGGTACCAGTTTTTTTGATACCGTCACCGTAGGATGTTTGACTTATCTGTCTAGGCCACAACCTGCTGATTGCATGGTTTTGAATTTTTTGGCGTTTGAGATCCTTTGAGGAGATACTTCGTTGACTGTGTCTTATTTTCGGGGTAAAAATGCTGAACCCAGCCATCATCAACTGCGACAGCGCTGTTAAGGATACCATCACCCACACGCTGAAAACGCAAAAGAAAATGTTGACAGATGTCCTTTCTCCACTGTTTCATGTCAGGAATGAGTAGTCGAGGCACCCACTGTGTGCTAAGTTTTCTCCGATGATACACCATATGATCAAAAGTATCCGGACACCTGGCTAAAAATGACTTACAAGTTCGTGGCGCCCTCCATCGGTAATGCTGGAATTCAATATGGTGTTGGCCAACCCTTAGCCATTCTGACAACTTCCATTCTCGCAGACATACGTTCAGTCAGGTGCTGGGGAATGGCAGCCGATTATCCACGGAGTGCTGCACTGAGGAGAGTTATCGATGTCGGTCGGTGAGTTCTGGTACGAAGACGGCGTTCCAAAACAACCCAGAGGTGTTCTATAGGATTCAGGTCAGGACTCTGTGCAGGCCAGTCCATTGCAGGAATGTTATTGTCGTGTAACCACTCCACCACAGGTCGTGCATTATGAACAGGTGCTCGATCGTGTTGAAAGATGGAGTCGCCATCCCCGAATTGCTCTTCAACAGTGGGAAACAAGAAGGTGCTTAAGAGGTCAATGTAGGCCTGTGCTGTGATAATGTCACTCAAAACATCAAGGGGTGCAAGCCCCCTCCATGAAAAACACCACCACAGCATTATACTACCGCCTCCGAGTTTTACTGTTGACACTCGACACGCTGACAGACGACGTTCACCGGGCATTCGCCATACCCTCACCCTGCCATCGGATCGCCACATTGTGTACCCTGATTCGTCACTCCACACAACGTTTCTTAACAGTTCAATCGTCCTGCCTAACTGCCATAGTACTTGAAGTGGATCCTGTTTCAGTTTGGTATTTCTGTGTGTTGGGCTGGATAGATGTCTGCTTAATACACATTACGACCCTCTTCAACTGTCGACGGTCTCTGTCAGTCAGCAGACGAGGTCGGCCTGAATGCTTTTGTGCTGTACGTGTCCCCTCACGTTTCCACTTTACTATCACGTCGGGAACAGTTGACCTACGGATATTTAGGGGTGTGGAAATCTCGCGTACAGACGTGTGACACAAGTGACACCCAATCACCTGACTACGTTCGAAGTCCGTGAGTTCCGCGGAGCGCCCTATTCTGCGCTCTCACGATGTCTAATCACTAGTGAGGTCGCTGATATGGAGTACATGGCAGTAGGTGGCAGCACAATGCACCTAATACCTAAAACGTATGTTTTTGGTAGTGTCCGGATACTTTCGATGACATAGTGTATAATGTACATGCTGCCGTGATAAGACACACTTTCCTGAGAGGTGTGTCTGTGTTATCCGTCGATTTTCTCTGTTGAGTTTATCAAGCACATTCTGATGCGTCCCGTCGGTTGCTGTACGCGGTCGTCCACGCGGAGCTGTGACACACACGCTGAAGTTGGCCCTACCTTCTCCTTCATTACGAACATGAACAACCCAACATCGCACATTACTGATGTCTGTGTATTCATTAGTGCACACAGCTTTCAGTTTTTAACCAATATCATTTGGAGGCACGTTTTCTGCTGTTAGAAACTCGATTAAAGCGCAGTGTTTCTCACGCCCTGAAATAGGTACTTACACACCACCATGTTACACTTACACGACACAATTCGGAGCTCATCAGCGTCACTGGGTTACAAGTTGAGACAGCGGAGCAGGAATGTCGACTGAGGACTATGCATGAAATGGAATCCCTGAACCGATATTTAGAGCAGAATAAAATATTCGTGGGTATCACTTTTATGTACGATCTGGCGGGCAGGATCAGTAGCAATCTGCGGCTGTATGCTGATCACCTTTTGGTGTACGGTAAGGTGTCAAAGTTGAGTGACTAAAGGAGGATCCAAGATTACTTAGCCAATATCCCTAGTCGGTGTGATGAATGGCAGTTTGCACATATGTAGAAAATTTTAAGTTAATGGAGATGAGTAGGAAGAACAAACTCGTACTGCTTGAATACATTATCAATAGTGTACAGCTTGACACAGTCACGTAGATTAAATATCTGGGCGTAACGTTGCAGAGAGATGAGAAATGGAAGGAGCATATAAGAATTTTAGTAGCGAGGGCGAATTGTCTACTGCGGTTTATAGGGAGAATTATAGGGTAGTGTGACACATCTGTAAAGGAGACGGCATAGCCACTAGTGCGACTCGTTCACATGAGTACTGCTCGAGTTTTTGGGAACCATACCGGGTCGGATTAAAGGAAGACATCGAACCAATTCAGAAGCGGGCTGCTAGATTTGTTGCCGGTAGGTTCGATCAACATGCAAGTATGACGGAGATGCTTCGGGAGCTCGAATGGGAATCTGTGGAGGAAAGCTGACGTTCTTTATGAGGAACACTATTTAGAAAGCTTAGAGGACCGGCACATGGAGCTGGTAGCAGAAAAATTCTGCTGTCGCCAACGTTCATTTCGCGTAACGGCTACGAAGATACGAGATATTAGGGCTTGTACGGAGAGATATAGACAGTCTTCTTTCACTCTCTCTATCTCGGGCGGAACAGGAAATGATTAGCAGTTGTACGGGGTACCCTCCACCACTCATCATATGACGACTTGTGGAATATGTATGTTGATGTATTTGTAGATGTAGGTGTAAAAGAGAGTGCCAACTTTCAGTATACTAAGTATTTCTCAGTTCAAGTTATCTCTTGTTTTTTTTTTCAACGTAGCACATACTGGTAACTAGTAATTCCACGTGTATCGCTAGAAAATTCTGACTACGTCTACATTTACATCTACATCTAGATGGAAACTCTGCATATCCTACTTAAGTGCCTGACAGAGGGTTCATTGAACCACCTTCAAAATAAATCACTGCAATTGTATCTCGAAGAGCGCTCGTAAGAAACGAACAACTATATCTTTCCATGCGAGTTCTGATTTCCCTTATTTTATTATGATGATCATTTCTCCCTATATAGGTTGGCGCCAACAAAATATTTTCGTATTCGGAGGAGAAATCTGGTGACTGAAATTTCGTGAGAAGATTCTGCCGCAACGAAAAAGTCTTTGTTTCAATTATGTCCACACCAAATCCCGCATGTACTCCGTTAATCCTATATGGTAAGGATCACAGACACCGCAGCAGTACTCTAAAAGAGGACGGACAACCGTAGTGTAAGCAGTCTCTTTACTAGATCTACCAAAAAAAAAAAAAAAAACTCAGTCTTTGGTTTGCTTCCCAACAACGATTTCTATCTGTTCTTTCCAACTGAAGCTGTTCGTAATTGTAATTCCCAGGTATATAGTTCAATGAACTTTATATTTGACTGATTTATCGTGTAACCGAAGTTTAACGAATAGCTTTTAGCACTCATGTAGATGACCTCACAATTTTCATTATTTAGGCTCAGTTATCAAGTTTTGAACCCTACAGATACCTGTTCTAAATCGTTTTCCAAATCGGTATTGATCTTCTCATTATTTCTGTAGCCGATAAACGACAGCATCATTTGCAAACAACCTAAGGCAGTTGCACAGATTGTCTACTAAATTATTTATATAGACGACGAACAGCAAAGGACCTATATTACCACCTTGGGGAACTCCAGAAATCAATTCCGTTTTACTCGATGACTTTCAGTCAGTTACTAGGAACTGTGACCTCTCTGACAAGGGATCACGAACCCAGTCACATAATTGAGACGATATTCCGTAAACACGCAATTTCACTACATGCTGCTTGTGTGGTACAGTGTCAAAAGGGTTTCTGCAAATCTAGAAATACGCAATCAATTTGAAATCCATTGTCAATAGCACTCAAAACCTCGTATGAGCAAAGAGCTAGTGGTGTTTCACAAGAAAGATGTTTTCTGAATCCGTGTTGACTGTGTGTCAATAGACCGTTCTCTTCGAGGTGATACATAATGATACAACATAATGCACTCGTATGTTCCAACATGCTGCAGCATATCGACGTTAATGATATGGGCCTATAATATAGCGGATTACTCTTACTACCTTTCTTGAATATTGGTGTGATCTGTGCAGGTTTCTATACTTTAGGTATATATCTTTCGTCTAACGTGCGGTTGTATGTAATTGTTAGGTATGGAGATACTGTATCAGCATGCTCTGAACAGAACCTAATTCGTATAGCCTGGGCTGGAAGACTTGCTTTTTAAGTGGTTTAAGTTGCATATCTACTTTTAAGTTACTCATGGTGGCAGCTGTTCTTGATTCGAATTCTGAAATATTTATTTCGTCTTCTATGGTGAAGGAATGTCGGAAGGTTGCGTTTAGTAATTCAGCTTTAGCTGCACTGTCGTCGATAATATTTCTTGTTATCGCGCAGAGAAGACCGATTGTGTTGTACCATTTACTTTACACACGACCCAAATCTCTTTAGATTTTTGCCAGGTTTTGAGACAGAGTTTCGTTGTGGAAACTGCATCTCGCCTTGAATTTGGAGCTAAATTTGAAGCTTCTGTGAAAGGTCACCAATCTTGGAGATTTTGTGTGCGTTTAAATTTGGCATGCTGTTTTCCTTGCTTCTGCAACAGTGTTCTGACCCGTTTCATCTAGTGTATCCTCCTGGGTATGCTCTTCTCCTCCATTCTTCATTATTGAGAAAAAATATTGGAGTGACAAAGATAGACAGGTTAAGAAATGAAAGGATTAGAGAGTTTATGAAGGTAGAACCATTACAGGAGGAGACAGAGAAATCAAAGCTGTGATGGTATTTACACGTTACGAGAATGGAGGAGAAACTCTTACATCACCTTCATATAACCTGCTTTGTGTGTCTTTACGTTCTTATCTTTGATTTAATCAAACTTATGCCGTAACGCAAAATACCGTCTTATGGGATAGCAGTTTCTACCATCGATCGTTTTATGTTATAAGTGCTATAACCACAGTGGGAAAAATATATTTTGTTCTCCACGCTTGTCTAAGGTATTCTTGAATATAAATTGCATATATCTGCAGTTAGTGTTGTCGTATCCGACTGCATGTACAACTATATTAAATTTTGCGTAACAGTTAGCACTAACGAGAAAGCCGGCCGCGGTGGTCTCGCGGTTCTAGGCGCGCAGTCCGGAACCGTGCGACTGCTAAGGTCGCAGGTTCGAATCCTGCCTCGGGCATGGATGTGTGTGATGTCCTTAGGTTAGTTAGGCTTAAGTAGTTCTAAGTTCTAGGGGACTGATGACTACAGCTGTTAAGTCCCATAGTGCTCAGACCATTTTTGAACTAACGAGAAGGAACAGTGCGACGGGGCATGTGTTATGGCATCAGGGAGTAACCTTCATCGTCCTAGAAGGAGTTATAGAGGATAAAAATGGTACAGGAAGAGAGAGTTGGAATACATCCAGAAGATAATTGGGGACGTAGAGTGCAATTGCTACTCTGAGATGAAGAGGTTGGCGTAGGAGTGCAATTCCTGGCGGGCTGCATGGAACTAGTCTTGTTTGGAGATTGTTGCAGACTTTCACTGTAAGCAGGTGAATGGATGAAAGGAGTGAAGGGGAGGTTAGTATTGAAACTGCCTCTCGTTGTGATAGCGACCCGAGAACATCAATATCGACATGCACTACGCATATCAATTGCGAATTAAACATATCTGCTGCAAAATTTTGTGCTGCGCATAATGTGGACGGCTTCTGTTGTGACTTGCGTCTAACGTTTTCTCTGAAGTGTCCTTCCCGTCTAGTATGAGTGGAGACCATTAGGGTGAAAGGTACGGTACTCGTGTCCCCCGTAATAATCGAGTGCCATACATTATTGAGTGAGGCGTGCAGAGCGGCGTGGGAACGAACGGGCGGGAGCCGCCGGCGTGAGCGCGCCGCCGGCGCTCGTCATATCGGATGACTGCAACGCCATGTGCCGCAAGCGGATCGCTGGAAATCAATCAAACGTGAGCCCTGGGAGAGCACTCGAATTGAATTTCAGAGCGCTGCTATTTGCCCAGCTGAGCACATAGTTATAATTGGAGGGATTTCCCTGTGCACCGTAGTTGTAATCTGTTAGCAAGGCCGGCAACACCGGCGGTCTCTTGCGCCGACTGTTCCTGTTCTGGGAGCTCCGCAGGTACCTACTACAGTTGGTGGGGCCCTGCACTCTCGCTGCTACTAATGATGAAACTAGTTGGGGGACGTCACTCGAGATATTACGTACTATGCGACAAATGTATATTTTCTAATATAGTGCAAAAGTTACAGTTTCTAATCCCTGTAAATTATTGTTATTCTGAGTGAAAACTGAAAAGATACGATCATGTAACTCACATCTAACATATAGAGGCTTAATGTACATTTTTATTGTGTCTGTCTAGTTCCGACAAGGAACTCCTTGGATGCAGTCCCAATAGGTCAATAACGTTTACGGCATTCGACACCCCGCATATTATTTACCTTGCAACTACAATATTGGCTGCTGATGGCAATAGGGGGCGGAACTGGAGGTATACAATGGTGAGCACAGCTTGAGGCTACTGGAGCACAGTTAAACTGCCTGGTTGACAGGTAACTCACAATAGTGCTACAGGGCTAGTGGTGTTTGAATAAAGCAGAGCAATGCCAATGATAAACAAACCAAACACTGCATTTTACTCGCATCTAGAACAACAGCTGCCGAAATTAACATTTCGTCAGAAGGGAACCCAAGGAATGTCGCAGGCTGAGAAATACGTGGCAGATGAAATTTTACAGTTTCTGTAAGATGAATCAGTGGAATGTCTGGTGTCGTATACCCTCGACTGTGCGGACAATATACTTGACGAGTGCAATGATGACGCTACGTATTTAATAAGTGAAATTGATACTGAAACACGTATTGGGCCATGTAGTTCATTATTATTGTCGGACGGGGAGCCAGAAATCCCTTCTTCACTGAAACATAGTGAAGGAAAACTTTTGTCCATGGAGCGGGTACCAAACACTGAGCATAAAACGAACATGGACGATAATCCGCAGCATAGCAGAAAAACAGTTATGAACAGACTTCAAACAAGTCCGCTGCAATGTGACGGTGTTGTGCGTAAGAAAAACTATGGATATTCAATGGAGAACAAGGTGCACTTCTTCAAAAACTGGTTTTTGCTTGCTGTAAATATGCTCGAGACGATTCACAGGATACGCGTGATAGTGATCTACTGCACTATGCACATCAAATTGCGCACGACATAGAGTTTTCAAGGGAAGCAGTGGATCTTTGTATAGCTCCAATTAGTGCTGCACAACTGAAACACGTAAGGTAAAGAAAATTTCAAGCAAAGCGTCAACTTGACGAATCACAAAGAACTGCAGAATTTGAAGATGAGATAAACAGACTCGCCGCCTTTAACAAGGAAGTTGTTTTCAACTCTGAACCATAGGGATCTTAAGAGGAAATTAATATGAAAGGAACCCTGCAAATTAGAGGTACCACGAGAGTTGCATGACGTTTAGTAACCATTAATGCCTTAACACATTCGTATAGGATTATACCGACTGTTTATCTATATGGTAAATAGGCTGAAAAGCTGTTTATTGCGCTGCGAGGAGTTGGAGGTGCTGTGCCTCCTATGACCCTTTCTCAAGTGTGTAATCTTGTTGCAGGGGCAGTAGGAAATATTTACATCACAGCAAGCAAGAGAGGGAAAGCAAATTGCTTGGGATTTAACATCTGAGGTCATGAGTCCCCTAGACTTTGAACTACTTAAACCTAACTAACCTAAGGACATCACACACATCCATGCCCGAGGCAGGATTCGAATCTGCGACCGTAGCAGCCGCGTGCTTCCGGAATGAAGCGCCTAGAACCGCTCGGCCACCGTGGCCGGCGAGGGAAAACAAGTACGGATATTGTATGAGTACTGCTTTTGGTTACTAGCTGGTCAAAATGACTTGTTTTTGCTTGATTCCTCGTTTGCATATAAAAATCATATTCTTTCAGAGGGACTTTCATGTGGGACTGACGGATGACATCGAAAAAGTACAAAGAAGGGCAGCTCGTTTTACATTATCGCGAAATAGGGGAGATAGTGTCACAGACGTGATACGATAATTGGAGTGGCAGTCAATAAAACAAAGGCGTTTTTCATTGCGACGGAGTCTTCTCATGAAATTTCAATCACCAGTTTTCTCCTCCGACTGCGAAATCATTCTGTTGGCACCCACCTACATAGGGAGAAATGATCATCACGATAAAATAAGAGAAATCAGGGCTCGCACAGAAAAATTTAAGTGTTCGTTTTTCCCCTCGTGTCGTTCGAGGGTGGAACGGTAGAGAGACAGCTTGAAGGTGGTTCATTGAACCCTCTGTCTGGCACTTTATTGTGAATAACAGAGTAATTACGTAGATATAGATGTAGATCCTTCCTGAAAAGTGTGTAATGTGGCGATTCATACCATCTGGAACAGCCGGACAAATTCAGTCCCTGGACGTTTGCTTTTTCGGTTCCTTTAAAACTTATCGCGCCATCTGCAGCATTTCTTAAAGGATAGCCAGTTCCGCTATAAGCTCCCCGACAGAGTGTTTTGCATTCTACTGCATGCCATCATCCCAATACACTAATACGATTCTATAGGCATTCTTTAAGAGTTGGGTACCTAGATGAACGTCTGGCAAAGTTTATAGCTCCAAAGGAATTCGCCATCGATCTTGATGGTGCGACCCTTTGTGATGACTGTGGGGCGCCATTTTTCATTTGGCGTTCATGGTGCAGGTTAATCATTTATTTAGAAAATTTCTTGAATGACAACAATGTCAACTTTGTGAATATACATCGCACAGAAGTTTGGTTTCTGCAGTACCGGACACTCATTTTCCTTCGCCCACCTGATGGACATGGTGAATCATTAGCAGCTAGTATTCTTCCTGTCATAGCTGTTGGCACAACACTTCTAAATGAGCCTCACTAAAGACTGAACTTGCGGCCACGCACTCGAGGACCGCCGATATTTCGGTGGGAGAACACCCCGCCATTATCAAGGCGGTTTGCCGACATATCGGTTTTCGCTGAAAGTGTTACCTGGCTGAATTCCCGGAAGTTATTTGAAAGTTGTATACACCAGGAGAAATTCAGGTCTCACACGCACTCAAGAGTTTCCTTGTGAGACTCAGGACGTGTAGTTTTTTTTATTTTTATTTTTTTTTAAGGTTTACTTCATTACTTTCTGTTATGCGTGGCTACGCTCAAGTAGCAGTAGTTTTGCTATGATAAGTGGTGATGAGTAGCTAAGTTACTGTATGTGCAATAAAGTCAGCTATCCTCCCATGTCTGCCTGCTCAGGTAAGCGTAGTTTGTGATGCGCAGCCCGCTCTCGCCGTCTCCCAAGCTGTCCCAACGCACGATGTGTCCGCGTGCGCAGCATAGTTGCCGAGCGCTGCAGACAGAGAGGCATGGGTACCAGCACGCATCTACTCATCGTGCTAGTGAAGCAGCTATGCAGTACGTTATACAACGTCAAATAGTGTGGAAGTATGGATTAAACACACTGAAGATTGCATAAGCATTTTTCTCATTGCTTTGAATCGGTTCACATGTTGTTGTTGTTGTTGTTGTTGTTGTTGTGGTCTTCAGTCCTGAGACTGGTTTGATGCAGCTCTCCATGCTACTCTATCCTGTGCAAGCTTCTTCATCTCCCAGTAACTACTGCAACCTACATCCTTCTGAATCTGCTTAGTGTATTCATCTCTTGGTCTCCCTCTATAATTTTTACCTCCACGCTGCCCTCCAATACTAAATTGGTGATCCCTTGAGGCCTCAGAACAAGTCCTGCCAATCTATCCCTTCTTCTAGTCAAGTTGTGCCACAAATTTCTCTTCTCCCCAATCCTATTCAACACCTCCTCATTAGTTATGTGATCTACCCATCTAATCTTCAGCATTCTTCTGTAGCACCACATTTCAAAAGCTTCTATTCTCTTCTTGTCCAAACGGTATATCGTCCATGTTTCACTTTCATACATAGCTACACTCCATACAAATACACTCCTGGAAATTGGAATAAGAACACCGTGAATTCATTGTCCCAGGAAGGGGAAACTTTATTGACACATTCCTGGGGTCAGATACATCACATGATCACACTGACAGAACCACAGGCACATAGACACAGGCAACAGAGCATGCACAATGTCGGCACTAGTACAGTGTATATCCAACTTTCGCAGCAATGCAGGCTGCTATTCTCCCATGGAGACGATCGTAGAGATGCTGGATGTAGTCCTGTGGAACGGCTTGCCATGCCATTTCCACCTGGCGCCTCAGTTGGACCAGCGTTCGTGCTGGACGTGCAGACCGCGTGAGACGACGCTTCATCCAGTCCCAAACATGCTCAATGGGGGACAGATCCGGAGATCTCGCTGGCCAGGGTAGTTGACTTACACCTTCTAGAGCACGTTTGGTGGCACGGGATACATGTGGACGTGCATTGTCCTGTTGGAACAGCAAGTTCCCTTGCCGGTCTAGGAATGGTAGAACGATGGGTTCGATGACGGTTTGGATGTACCGTGCACTATTCAGTGTCCCCTCGACGATCACCAGTGGTGTACGGCCAGTGTAGGAGATCGCTCCCCACACCATGATGCCGGGTGTTGGCCCTGTGTGCCTCGGTCGTATGCAGTCCTGATTGTGGCGCTCACCTGCACGGCGCCAAACACGCATGCGACCATCATTGGCACCAAGGCAGAAGCGACTCCCATCGCTGAAGACGACACGTCTCCATTCGTCCCTCCATTCACGCCTGTCGCGACACCACTGGAGGCGGGCTGCACGATGTTGGGGCGTGAGCGGAAGACGGCCTAACGGTGTGCGGGACCGTAGCCCAGCTTCATGGAGACGGTTGCGAATGGTCCTCGCCGATACCCCAGGAGCAACAGTGTCCCTAATTTGCTGGGAAGTGGCGGTGCGGTCCCCTACGGCACTGCGTAGGATCCTACGGTCTTGGCGTGCATCCGTACGTCGCTGCGGTCCGGTCCCAGGTCGACGGGCACGTGCACCTTCCGCCGACCACTGGCGACAACATCGATGTACTGTGGAGACCTCACGCCCCACTTGTTGAGCAATTCGGCGGTTACGTCCACCTGGCCTCCCGCATGCCCACTATACGCCCTCGCTCAAAGTCCGTCAACTGCACATACGGTTCACGTCCACGCTGTCGCGGCATGCTACCAGTGTTAAAGACTGCGATGGAGCTCCGTATGCCACGGCAAACTGGCTGACACTGACGGCGGCGGTGCACAAATGCTGCGCAGCTAGCGCCATTCGACGGCCAACACCGCGGTTCCTGGTGTGTCCGCTGTGCCGTGCGTGTGATCATTGCTTGTACAGCCCTCTCGCAGTGTCCGGAGCAAGTATGATGGGTCTGACACACCGGTGTCAATGTGTTCTTTTTTCCATTTCCAGGAGTGTACTTTCAGAAACGACTTCCTGACACTTAAATCTATACTCGATGTTAACAAATTTCTCTTCTGCAGAAACGCTTTCCTTGCCATTACCAGTCTACATTTTATATCCTCTCTACTTCGACCATCATCAGTTATTTTGCTCCCCAAATAGCAAAACTCCTTTCCTACTTTAAGTGTCTTATTTCCTAATCTAATTCCCTCAGCATCACCCGATTTAATTCGACTCCATTCCATTATCCTCGTTTTGCTTTTGTTGATGTTCATCTTATATCCTCCTTTCAAGACCATTTCCATTACGTTCAACTGCTGTTCCAAGTCCTTTGCTGTCTCTGACAGATTTACATCATCGGCGAACCTCAAAGTTTTTATTCCTTCCCCATGGATTTTAATACCTACTCCGAATTTTTCTTTTGTTTCCTTCACTGCTTGCTCAATATACAGATTGAACAACATCAGGGAGAGGATGCAACCCTGTCTCACTCCCTTCCCAACCACTGCTTCTCTTTCATGTCCCTCGACTCTTATAACTGCCATCTGGTTTCTGTACAAATTGTAAATAGCCTTTCGCTCCCAGTATTTTACCCTGCCACCTTCAGAATTTGAAAGAGGGTATTCCAGTCAACATTGTCTAAAGCATTCTCTACAAATGCTAGAAACGTAGGTTTGCCTTTCCTTAATCTAGCTTCTAAGATAAGTCGTAGGGTCAGTATTGCCTCACGTGTTCCAATATTTCTACGGAATCCAAACTGATCTTCCCCGAGGTCGGCTTCTACCAGTTTTTCCATTCGTCTGCAAAGAATTCGCGTTAGTATTTTGCAGCCCTCATTTATTAAACTGATAGTTCGGTAATTTTTCATCTGTCAACACCTGCTTCCCTTGGGATTGGAATTATTATATTCTTCTTGAAGTCTGAGGGTATTTCGCCTGTCTCATACATCTTGCTCACCAGATGATAGAGTTCTGTAAGGCCTGGCTCTCCCAAGGCCGTCAGTAGTTCTAATGGAATGTTGTCTACTCCCGGGGCCTTAGGTCTTTCAGTGCTCTGTCAAACTCTTCACGCAGTATCGTATCTCCCATTTCATCTTCATCCACATCCTCTTCCATTTCCATAATATTGACCTCAAGGACATCGCCCATGTATAGACCCTCTATATACTCCTTCTACCTTTCTGCTTTCCCTTCTTTGCTTAGAACTGGGTTTCCATCTGAGCTCTTGATATTCATACAAGTGGTTCTCTTTTCTCCAAAGGTCTCTTTAATTTTTCTGTAGGAAGTATCTACCTTACCCCTGGTGATACATGCCTCTGCATCCTTAAATTTGTCCTCTATCTATGCCTGCTTAGCCATATTGCACTTCCTGTCGATCTCATTTTTGAGACGTTTGTATTCCTTTTCGCCTGCTTCATTTACTGCATTTTTATATTTTCTCCTTTCATCAATTAAGTTCAATATTTCTTCTGTTACCCAAGGCTTTCTAGCAGCCCTCGTCTTTTTACCTACTTTGCTGCCTTCACTATTTCATCCCTCAAAGCTACCCATTCTTCTTCTACTACTGTATTTCTTTCCCCCATTCCTGTCAATTATTCCCTTAGGCTCTCCCTGAAACTCTGTTCAACCTCTGGTTCTTTCAGTTTATCCAGGTCCCATTTCCTTATATTTCTACCTTTTTGCAGTTTCTTCAGTTTTAATCTACAGTTCATAACCAATAGTTTGTGGTCAGAGTCCACATCTGCTCCTGAAAATGTCTTACAATTTAATACCTGGTTCCTAAATCTCTGTCTTACTATTATATAATCTATCTGAAACCTGTCAGTATCTTCAGGCTTCGTCCATGTATACAACCTTCTTTTGTGATTCTTGAACCAAGTGTTAGCTATGATTAAGTTGTGCTCTGTGCAAAATTCTACCAGGCGGCTTCCTCTTTCATTTCTTCCCCCAAATCCATATTCACCTACTACGTTTCCTTCTCTCTCTTTTCCTACTACCGAATTCCAGTCACCCATGACTATTAAATTTTCGTTTCCCTTCACCATCTGAATAATTTCTTTTATATCATCATATATTTTTTCAATTTCTTTGTCATCTGCAGAGCTAGTTGGCATATAAACTTGTACTACTGTAGTAGGCGCGGGCTTCGTTTCTATCTTGGCCACAATAATGCGTTAACTATGCTGTTTGTAGTAGATTACCCGCACTCCTATTTTTTTTATTCATTATTGAACCTACTCCTGCATTACCCATATTTGATTTGGTATTTATAACCCTGTATTCGCCTGACCAAAAGTCTTGTTCCTCCTGCCACCGAACTTCACTAATTCCCACTATATCTAACTTTAACCTATCCATTTCCCTTTTTAAGTTTTCTAACCTACCTGAGCGATTAAGGGATCTGACATTCCACGTTCCGATCCGTAGAACGCCAGTTTTCTTTCTCCTGATAACGACGTCCTCTTGAGTAGTCCCCGCCCGGAGATCCGAATGGGAGACTATTTTACCTCCGAAATATTTTACCCAAGAGGACGCCATCATTATTTAACTATACAGTAAAACTGCATGCCCTCGGGAAAAATTACAGCTGTAGTTTCCCCTTGCTTTCAGCCGTTCGCAGTACCAGCACAGCAAGGCCGTTTTGGTTAGTGTTACAAGGCCAGATCAGTCAATCATCCAGACTGTTGCCCCTGCAACTACTGAAAAGGCTGCTGCCCCTCTTCAGGAACCACACATTTGTCTGGCCTCTCAACCGATACCCCTCCGTTGTGGTTGCACCTACGGTACGGCTATCTGTATCGCTGAGGCACGCAAGCCTCCCCAGCAACGGCAAGGTCCATGGTTCATGGGAGCGAGGGGTGGGGGGGAGGGGGGGGTGCACGTAGCACATATCAACCAGTAAAAGCATTCTCGCAGATATAATAAAAATCAAATGTCAAACAGTAAATATATTTTTTCTGAGAGTAAATATTGATCTCTAATTAGCGTAATATTCTTTAAATCAATGAGTGTCTTGAAGTACACACTTTATAAAGTAGCCTATGTTCTTCAGCGTTGAAGCTATCTTCATACCAGATTTCATCGAAATTGATTGAGCGGTGTAGTGGGACGAAATTAAACGTCACCCATCCACCAAGTCAGCCCAGTTTGCAGGTGACTATAAGTTTAATTTAGTTTTTGTTTATGTGTTTTCTTATTATTTGTAATAAATGTGAATTATCTAAAAGTTTTGTATTTTTTTATGTGTTTCATGTACGGAGAGATCGGCGCAACGAACGGGGACAGCATCTTCGTTGCCGCGACCAGAGAGGAAATTGCTGGCCGCTATACGTCGCGGGTCGACAGCCAAGGAGCAACAGAAGATCCTGGAACCGAGTTGTTGCGTCGTGTTTCAAAAAAATTAAAAATGAATTTTTATACTCTTTTTGTACAACAATGACGTCATAATGATCTTAACCTTATTGAAAAGTTAGTCACTGTCTGTCAACGCTCAAGTTCACATCTGTATGTGTAGGAAGCTAATAAAATAGTGTATGTTACTAAAGGTGAAACACGTGTCTTGAAGATTTATTTATGAAGAGTTATGTGAACGGATTAATAATATATTTGACAAGATTATTGATTCAGACAGCGTTGGCCGAAACTTTGAATCTAAAAGGTTTATTTAATGTGTGATTCTGATATCGATTAGATCAAGATAACGTGTGTCGATATAATTTTCTGAGGAGAAACAAACGAACTTTAAATTCGAAAAAGTTACGAAAACCAATTGGCCCCAGTGATGTAATTCTCTGCACACGACTCAACTGATGTTTTACAGTTTCGTTCAAGAACCATTCTATGACAATTTAAAAAGAATATAAATAATTTTTTGAAGTGAGTGTAACTGACGTGGGTGACGAAGTCTGCACATGGTCATACATATACCAAACGAAAACCCTAATACGTCGTTACACCGCACCGTGGCGACCTTAGAAACAGGACTTGTGTGCAACTAAGGCACACAGGTACGAAACAAAACATCAAGAGTCCTTCGGAAGTCAACGCGAGTTTTCGTGGAGCCTTCACCAGCCAGCGGCGACTTCGTGGGTGTGTGCATCTGACGGAGCCGCAGCCAAGGAGTACGGTCACGCAGTTGTTCCACGAGAAGGCGCGTCTGTTGGGCAGCAGCTGAACGCTGCAAACCCCGACAACCTTTTTTCTCCCTAAACTAATAGGCCCAGTACGTCAGCTGCGGGGCGTTCCTCCGGCTGGTATTAGAGGTGTTTCTGAGGGCTTCGCCTGTCTACGGCGGTGCCGGGCGTGGTTGCAGCCAGCGACGTTTTCGGTGTTCGACTCAGCGTCCTGCCGGTTGCGGAAGCGGGGTCGCAGCATCTCAGCGGCTGCATCGACGGCTGTTACATCTGCAGCCCATAGCAGCACACTGATCATCGAGAACTACAAATTACAATATTAGTGTCCGGTGAGTTTGTTTCAAGTTGGAAGTGGAGTGTTGTACATAGGGAGTGTGCTTTTATAGGATTGTTGATTCCAAGTCTGCGTGTGTAAATAGTTAATTTCATACAATAATGTCGGGAAGTGAAATGTCAGACGAAGAGCAATCTATGTCCGATAGGAGCATGAGATCCCTTTTTAGGGCGATAGCTAAATTAAAACAATCTAACGGGGATTTCCTAGCTGAATTAAAACAGTCTAACGAAGAATCTATGGCTAGATTAAAACAGTCTAACGAGGAATCTACTGCTAGATTAAAAGAGGAATTAAAACAGTCTAACGAAGAATCTATGGCTAGATTAAAACAGTCTAACGAGGAATCTACTGTTAGATTAAAAGAGGAACTAAAACAGGAATTAAAACAGTCTAACGAAGAATCTACTGCTAGATTAAAACAATCTAACGAAGAATCTATGGCTAGATTAAAACAGTCCAATGAGGAATCTACTGCTAGATTGAAACAGGAACTAAAACAGGAATTAAAACAGTCTAACGAGGAATCTACTGCTAGACTTAAAGGGGAGCTAACAAAATCAACAGACAGGTTGCAGGAATATCTTAATGAAACCAGTCGAGAATTAAGTGATAAAATAGAGTCTTCTAAAGTTGAAATGCAAGAAAAATTAGTAGGACTTAGTAATAAGATCGCCGATAATTGTAAAAGGTTAGAAGAACATATCCAGGAATCGCGCGAGGAAAAAGCTCGCATGCGACACGATATTACTGACTTATCCGAGAGACTAGATAGTGTCAATATCTTAGTTGTAAATGAAATACAGAAAAATAACGATATGTTACGAGATGAATTTTCTATGCAAACAGAAACTGTTCGCAGAGAATTATTGAAATCTATTAAAGAGGTCTCTACCAAACCTGTAGAGATTTCTTCAATAGATAATGTAGAATTAGAGACATTAACTCATCAAGTAGAAAAGGACCATACCGAAATCGAAAACATGAAATTTTTAATTACTGAGATATGCAGTAATCTTGAGACTGCCAAAGATAATAATATTGACGAAGGTACAGAGCGTTCACATCGTGAACACAGTGAAGAATCGATATTAGCTAATCGCGTATCCAATACAGAAATGCGGATACAGGAAATTACTAAACGATTATCGGAATTAGATAATAACGAGAACATTTCAGGTAGCAGAGGTAATAACATAATCAGAGACAACAGTCGCATCGAATTTGCTAGCACGGATGACAACAATATGAATAAGTCAATCACGGCAAGCCAATCCGATGCAACTCCGTCTCTGCCAGCTAAACAAAATCCGACTATTTCTCTCGCAGAATGTCTGGATGACATAACAACAAATTCAAATGTAGCAAGTCGGTTTCCTGTATTCAAACCAGGAGGCGAACGGCATCCTATAATCTTTATAAAAGCTTTTGAAACATCATTATCTTCTAAATGGAGTAATGAAAAACGCATTCAATTTGTAATAGGACATTTAGAAGCAGAAGCTGCGGAATGGGCAGTACTGCATAGAACTGAATTCAGGGATTGGGATGATTTTGTTAAGCAGTTTAAACAAAATTATTGGTCAAGACGAAAACAACAACACTTAACTTTAGAGTTGTTAGCCCCTCCTCCATATTCTAAACGGTGGAGAGGTTATAGGAATTATTTTGAATGGAATTTAAACCGTGCTAAATTAATTGAAAGTCATCTAATGCGAGTCCTAATTAGTGGATTACCGTATTACATAAAGGAAAGAAAAATGTTATTCTACGAATTATACAAAACCTTAATAATGGGGACGAAACAGTTAACACCCGGGGTGTGTGGTTATATTTTAACGACTTGTTGTATTGGAAAGCACAGAGGGAACACCAGAGATGGAAAATCTGCATTCCGAAAACTGTTGTGGACGAGTTAATTACTTATATTCATGAAGGTTACGGGCATTTTGGGATTCATAAATGTATTAAACATCTAATGAAGTATTATTATTTCAAAAATATGTCCCGTATTGTGAGAAGTATTATTAGGGCTTGTGAAACCTGTCAAAAGGTTAAAGTTAATAACAAATCCAAGCGTTATAAATTATATGCTGTAATTCCTCGAGGTTTGTGGGATCTACTGTCATTAGATTTTTTTCGGCCCTCTGCCTCGGAGTTCAGGAGGATTCACATATGTGTTTGTTGTAATGGAATGTTGGTCCAAACATGTGAAACTGTATACTTTGAAACGAGCGAATACAGCAAGCGTTATACGCTGCCTCACCCGAAATTACTTTGTTAACTGGGGCATTCCTAAACGACTTATGTCTGACAACGGTAGTGCCTTTATTAGTCAAAGATTTCAAGATATGATAAGACAATATGGAATCAAACATATCTTAATTTCGAAATATCACCCTCAAAGTAATTTAGTAGAAAGAGTCATGAAAGAATTAGGACGATTATGTAGAACTTATTGTCCACATAAACATACTCGGTGGGCCAAACTAATGCCTGAATTCGAAAAGATATTAAATGAATTGCCTCACCTAACGACGGGATTATCACCTATAGAAATTTTAGGCAAACGAATTATAGGTGAGCCTTTACTAGCTGCTTTACCTTGGCCACCAGTAAATGAGATACAACAAGATATTCCAGACGAAAAAAATTTGCGAACAGATTGAAAAAAATGCCGAACGGAGAATTAAAAGTTATAATCAACAGGCTGTAGAACCCTCATTTCAGGTAGGAGATCTTGTGTTAGTACGATCTCATCCTAAAAGTTCTAAGATCGATAAGGAATGTAGAAAATTCTTCTTTATCTTTGAAGGTCCATATGTTGTACATAAGATTGTACATCCCAAAGCATTACTTCTTATGGAACCTTCATCAGGTGTAATTAAAGGATTATATAGTGTTGATCAAATGAAACCCTTCATTCCTAAATAAGTTAATATTTAGTATATGTTACACACGGAAGAGCGTTCATAGTTTATTCATGTGAAGTTTTTCGTGATAGTTACGTGTTATTTTAAATAAATGACAGAAAGCTTAAACATGTGTTCTACAATAATCTACTGGTACTTCAAAAAGAGAAAGATAACCAAAAGGGGGATTTATATGGCGGAAACTTTGCTCTTAGGTCAAAAGGAATTTTGCATATTTTAAATTTACTCGGATAGTAGGAACCAAAGGGGATGGTTAATAGTTTTAGGGACCATGGGCGTCCAGAGCTATATGGCTCACGAGAACATAGCAGAGTGCCTTTAATAGAGGTTTGCAATAGTGTTAATATAGAACACACCAAACGGGGCTCTCTCGCTTGTTTCTCCTAAATAAATGGCCATTACCCAGCAAGGGGTCCGAAGGTAAAGAAAGCCGTGCCGAGATTCTAAAGAGAGTTTTGCTTGATTTCTTCTTGACCTCAGGCCTAAATAAGGCATTAGGGAAGAGAATGACGTAAAGTAAATAGTACTATTAGTTATTGTGAGAAACTTATTAGTAATATACATTCTTGAAAAGAATAACTCTAGTAAATAAATGAAACTGAAACTAATCTATCACAATTTGAACGCTCTGTCCTAATGTACAACGTTAAAGAACGTACTAAATTAGTATTTATTAGCAACTATTAACTGAAGAGGAGCAATCTCCCTATATTCGGTTACGAATTACCATAAGAGCACAATTAAGAGTAAATGATAAATAGTCACAACGATATCGTATTAAAAGGATTAAATCTATATAATAGCAAGGACTTGAGGTTACGTAAAATGTGAGGAAAATGTATTAACAGTTAAATATTGTATATTGAACAGTTTTAATTCCGGTTAAAACCCGACAAACTGAGCTTGTGGGTGGGGTATGTAGTGGGACGAAATTAAACGTCACCCATCCACCAAGTCAGCCCAGTTTGCAGGTGACTATAAGTTTAATTTAGTTTTTGTTTATGTGTTTTCTTATTATTTGTAATAAATGTGAATTATCTAAAAGTTTTGTATTTTTTTTATGTGTTTCATGTACGGAGAGATCGGCGCAACGAACGGGGACAGCATCTTCGTTGCCGCGACCAGAGAGGAAATTGCTGGCCGCTATACGTCGCGGGTCGACAGCCAAGGAGCAACAGAAGATCCTGGAACCGAGTTGTTGCGTCGTGTTTCAAAAAAATTAAAAATGAATTTTTATACTCTTTTTGTACAACAATGACGTCATAATGATCTTAACCTTATTGAAAAGTTAGTCACTGTCTGTCAACGCTCAAGTTCACATCTGTATGTGTAGGAAGCTAATAAAATAGTGTATGTTACTAAAGGTGAAACACGTGTCTTGAAGATTTATTTATGAAGAGTTATGTGAACGGATTAATAATATATTTGACAAGATTATTGATTCAGACAGCGTTGGCCGAAACTTTGAATCTAAAAGGTTTATTTAATGTGTGATTCTGATATCGATTAGATCAAGATAACGTGTGTCGATATAATTTTCTGAGGAGAAACAAACGAACTTTAAATTCGAAAAAGTTACGAAAACCAATTGGCCCCAGTGATGTAATTCTCTGCACACGACTCAACTGATGTTTTACAGTTTCGTTCAAGAACCATTCTATGACAATTTAAAAAGAATATAAATAATTTTTTGAAGTGAGTGTAACTGACGTGGGTGACGAAGTCTGCACATGGTCATACATATATCAAACGAAAACCCTAATACGTCGTTACACCGCAGCGGGTTAGTCGTGGAAACGTAATACACAGAGTTACTTTTGCATTTATAATATTAGTGCGGATAAGACTTTCAATTACTATATCTTCTTTTTCTGTTATCCGACTTCGATGGAATAAAGCATGCGTGGTGCCCCAAGCTATGCTCAAGTTGCCTGTGGAATAACTGTGAAAGAGATAAGCGTGTTCAAGCAGACGAACAGTCAGATACGATGGTTTTAGATAAAAATTTAAATCACAGTAACTTCTTTTCCGTGATCTGATTTCTATGAGATGAAGCCTCTACGGTCTCACAAGCTATGCGAAAAGCCATGGAAATTGGTGCAGTAGTTTTGGTGAAGTGTGTTCAAAAAAGAAAAACAGACAGGTACATCACTTTCACAGATTTATTATTAGTATAGATTTACCAGTCCGGCTCTCCCTTTCATCTCACCAGGCATTCTACACGTTTTATATTGCGTTGACCACCACACAGGCGTTAACCAGGTCTTACATCTAACGTGGAATCCGACACTTAGAAATAACTATGTCACAAATGCTGTAAACAGTAACTATAGCAGAAAAATATTTATGTTTGTCCATGTAAACTAAAGCAAGAAGTTATAGCTTGGTAGAATTAAACGGAGGGAACTGACAACAATGGAGGTGAGATAATTGGGAGATGGAGAGAAGAAAACTGTGATGAAGGGAAGGAGAACGAAAGTGGCGAAGTGACTGAGAAACGAAAACAGAGAGAGAGGTTGTTGGAAAAAGATAAGAGCATTTAATTTACTGTTTGACTGAGAGATCTAGCCATATATAGCCATATATAGTATATAGCTTCAGATGTATCGCATGAAAACATTCAAAGCGTACTTTAACCATGTAGTGTTTTCTCTGCACGCGTTGTAATGGATCACATCGCAACATTGGAAGTTCGACAGGGCAGGTTATCCCATAAGTTAACGTTCCTCACCTAATGCGTTCCAAAATTTTTGGAAATCATGAAGGGAAGCAAAAACCTTCCTGTACGTGGCAACAGTACTTTCTATTCACTTGACTTACTCATCTAAATTTGCACCAAAATTTTTCACTATGTTTTGACAAGTGACAATGATTCACGCAATTAAGAACTAACTGATTTTGATAAGGCACTCAAGTCACTTGAGAATTCTTCACATTAATTTTGTCCACGTTTTGCAATCGTCTGAACAGTAAAGACAGAACCTCATTCATGCGGACAATGGCCCATTGAAATCTTCAGGAGTGGTACCTAAGTAAGGCTTGAAGCTACTGGCATAGAAATGATGACATAACTGACAAGTGGATACTGAGATATGAGAAGAATCATAATGGCCACAGGACCAGCCCCTGTGCTCTTCTTAGCTAGCGTGCTTCCAGGACAACACACTGGTGTCTGTTTCTCAAGTGCTGCGAGTTGGTATTTGTTGAGAGAATCACAAATACTGTGATATTCAGAGTCTTCGCTCATCAATATGCTGTACAGGGAATTTAGCCCTTTTTATAAAATATACATTCATAATGTATTCCTATAACTTCATCTATATCTACATCATACCCCGTAAGCCACCTAATGGTGTGTGGTGGAGGTTACTTTCGGTACCACTATCTGATCCCTCCAACCCTATTCCGCTCGCGAATAGTGCGTACGAAGAATGATTGTCGGTAAACCTCCGTATTGGTTCTAATTTCTCGAATTTTCTCTTCTTGGACAATACGCGAGATATATGTGGGGGGGGGGGGGGGGGGAGTAATATGTGGTCCGACTCCTTCTAAAAAGTGCTGTCCCGATATTTCAATAATAAATGTTGCACAACGTCTCTCTTGTAACGTCTGCCATTGGAGTTCTCTATCTCCTCTACCAGTCCTACCTGATAGGGATTCCAGATAGATGAACAATACTCAAGAATCGGGCGGGCAAGCGCCTTATAAGACACTTCTTTCGTGGATGAGTTACATTTCCTTAAGATTCTTCCGATGAATCTGAGTCTGGCATCTGATTTTACCACTATCTGTTTTATGTGGTCATTCCACTTAACGCTGCTCTGGATAGTTACGCCAAAATATTTTACGGCAGACGCTGTGTCCAGCTGTTTCTCATCAATAGTGTATCTGTACAGTAGTGGATTTCTTTTCCTATGTAAGGGCAATATGTTACATTTATTTACGTTCAGGTTCAACTGCCAGTGCCTGCACCATTCAGCAATTCTCTGCAGGTCGTTCTGCATGTTCTTACTATCTTCTGGCGTTGCTACTTTGGTATAGACAACCGCATCATCAGCGAATTGACTTAAAGAGCATCCGACGCTTTCTGCTAGATAATATGTATATATTGTAAACAGCAATGGTCGTATCACACTTTACTGTAATACTCCGGATATTACCTTTACAGCTGTCGATTTTTTTCCATTAAGAGTGACGTGTTGAGTTCTATCTGCAGGTAAGTCTTGAATCCAACAGCAAGTCCACTCCGATCGTAAGCTCGAATTTTTTCCATTAAACGACATGCGGGGCGCTGTCAGATGTCTTACTGAAATCAAGTAACACGGCATCAGCCTAAGTGCTGTTGTCCACTGCGCTGTGGATCGCATGGAGGAACAGAGCGAGCTGAGTTTCGCAGGATCTCTGTTTGCGAAATCCATGTTGATTTTTATAGAGGAGATGATCATTTTCCAAGAACGTCATAATTCTTGAGCATAAAACATTTTCCATAATTCTATAACAGACTGACGTTAACGACATAGTTCTATATTGTGTGGATCTGTCGTACGACCTTTTTTAAAAACGAGAATGATCTGCCCCTTTTTTCCAGTCGTTAGGTACTTTTCGTTGCTCAAGCGATCTGGGATAAATTATTGCCAGAAAAGGAAGAAGTTCTTCCGCATACTCTTTATACAATATTATAGGTATCTCATCTGGTCCTGACGCCTTTCCGCTAATAAGCGATTGTAGCTGCTTTTCAGTTCCGCGATCGGTTATCTCAGTATCTTCTATTTCGACGTTCGTACTACGATTGAAAAGAGGAACAGTGTTACGATCTTCCACGGTGATACAACTTCGGAAGACAGAATTCAGTATTTCGGCCTTCCTTTTGTTGTCTTACGTTTCGGTGTCGGTGTGGTCGCTGAGAGAATGAATACATGATCTTGACACACTTACTGATTTTACATACGACAAAAATTTCTTACGGTTTTTACTCAGTTCGGTTGGCAACGTCTTACTTTCGAAGTCATTGAACGCATCCCTCATTGCTTACGCTCATTGTCGCTTCGTTCGGCTTCTGTTTGTCAGCTAGGCTTTTACTTCTCTTGAATCTGAGATGAAGTGCTCTTTCTTTACGTAGCGCTTTTCTAACACGGCTATTAAACCATAGTCGATCTTTCCCATCCATTAAAACCTTATTCCGAACATAATTTTCTATTATTGAACGAAGCCTTTGAATGTTTTCCATTTGTTCTCAAGATCTTCGACCTCATCACCGAATATTTGATGCTGACTGCGGAGATATTCTGAAATTAGTATCTTGTCACACTTACTGAACAAATATATCTTCCTACCACTCTTAACATTCCACAGCTTTATGATCTCTGATACCGTCCTCTGCGTTAATTGATTCGATAAGTTCAGGTCTGTTTGTTGCCGTGAGGTCTCAGACGTTGGTTCTCTAACTATCTGCTCAAGCTAATTTTCGGACAAGACATCCAGAACGATGCCACACGAATCCTTGTCTCTGGCATCAGTTTTGATGGCCTAACGCTCCCAATCTATACCTGGCAAGTTGACGTCACCCCGTGTTATAATGGCATGATCAGGAAAATTACTAATGATATTCTGCAAGTTATGTCTGAAGCGCTCTACAACCTCAGATCCTGACCCAGGTGGTCTATAAAAGCATTCTATCATCGATTTTGACCGTTCTTTGATATTTAATTTCACCCAGATTATTTCAAATTCTGAATCCGTGATAACCTCACTAGATTTTATCGAATTTTGTACTGCAATAATCACACAGCCACCCTTGGCGGCTAACCTATCCTCACGATAAACATTCCAATCTGAATTTAGGATTTGTTGTCATTGACGTCTGGTTTCAACCAGCTTTCTGTTCGCGGTACTATCTGTACATTATAACCTTCAGTAAGTGGTACTAATTCTGGGACCTTTCCTTGGATGCTCCTCCAGTTTACTAAAATCATATAAATCTTTCCTACCTATGATATGGGGGGACCAAGATTCTCTAAGGTAATTCTGGCTGATTTAACAGGCAAATCGTCTTTGATCCCAAGGGACGGGTTCTCTAACTTAAAAAAGCCCCATGTGCATGCCACACGTATTTCGTTACCCTAGCAGCCGCTTCGTGCGTGTAGTGCACGCCTGGCCTATTAAGGGAAACCCTACAATTCTGCACCCGATAGCAGAGGTCGAGAAATTCGCATCCCATACCGTCACACCGTCGTCTGAGCCTCTGGTTCAGACCCTTCCCTCTGCTCCAAACCAGAGGACCGCTATCAACCCTGGGTACGATGCTACAAATAGACAGCATACCCTGCACCCCGCGTGCATTGCTAGTTGCCTTCACCAAATCAGCTAGCCACCGAAAGGAGCCGCGGATGGCACCAGAACCCAAGCGGCAGGCGTCATTCGTCCCGACGTGTGCCACTACATGCAGCGGGTTGCAGACAGTGCGTTCGATAGCCGCCGCAGAGCCTCCTGCACATCACCGATGAGACCTCTCACCAAATATACCGAATACACACTCCAATTCTTTCCCGCCCTACCTACTATCTCCCTGGGGTTTCCATCACCCACCTAACATTGGAGTTCCCAGTGACAAGCATAGCCACTTGTCCGGGATGGGCAGGAAAATCGACCGCTGGCCTAACAGGAGAGGCATCCCGTGCTGGCTCAGATTTATTATCATCACTGGGTAGCACCTCGCACCGGTTTTTAAGACGCAGGGAGCCAGCCGCACGGTCTGCTCCCTCTTCCGCCTTCCGTCCAGTGACACGCGAACCCACCACTGTCTGCCACCCACTTTGGAGTGAGAACGGACTGGTTATATGCTGCGTATTAGAAGTAGCAGCGACGTACGGCTCACCAAGGTATTCCAGTGGCACCAAAGATATCGCAGATCTCGTCACTGGCGCCCCGATGTCACCTCAACTTTGAGCATTAGCTAGAAGCTTGTCGACGGTAGCCAACGCAACTTCCAGGTGTTTACTGGCAGCAGCCTATTCTCCTTGTGTCCGCTCACAAGAAGTACGAACCCCAGCCTATAAAATAGATATAAGGTCTCAAATGGCGCTACTGAGTTTGAGGAGTATACAAAAGGGGGATACAGTAACTCTAAAAATTGCTGTGCAGATTCCTCACTGTACTCTGAGACAGCAAGCTGTTAAACAGAAATAAATTTCTCTACTGAAGTTGATGTATTTACAGACACTTGTAATTAGAAACCCTGTTTACCGTAAAGTTGTTGTATGAGATAAATATTCAAGCTAGAATGCAGTAATCTAAACTGGATGGCGCTCTACACAAGGATATTCACAAGACTTACAGAAAAAGCAAGAACTACGATTAATTTTCTAACCGCTAGTCTAAGCAGTAAAGTACTCACGTATATTTCACTTCTTTGCAGAAGCATGTGGAAAAAAACAAAGACTAAATTAAATTTACTGTCTATCAGGCAAATGCTGCTGCAGCTGCTGGCGGCGCTGCTGCCCGTCCTCTCGGCTGGACGGCTGCCGCTACGTCCTTCCTGTGCAGCCACGGAAATCAGAGGCTGCATAGTAAGAAATCTGTACGTGCAAGGTTTTCACTCGCTATTATGCTGCAAAGTAAGATACATCGATTTACCATCTCCGCTTGTCACGCAGAGAGCGTGTCAGAGCACTGTGAACCGCTAGAGCTGAACTGGAACACTATAAGCGAGTGACGTGGGCGCCAACACTACCTCGCCACGCCAAACTAATCGTATCGCCTCGCCGGGAAACCTCAGTCAGTGTACATCTACGTCATTACTCCACAATCCGCACTCAGGTGGTTGGCAAACCGTTACAGAATTGCTCTCAGACTATTTATTTACGTTTGCACCTCAAATAGTGCATGCGAAAAAACGGATACCTAGGTCTTTCCGTTGAACCCTACTTCCTCTTATTTTATTACGATTATAATTTCATCCTCTTTAGATGGGAGTTGACATAATATTTTGGAGTTCGTAGGATAAAGTTGGTGATGGATATTTCGTGGAAATATCTCGCTACAAAGAAAAAAGCCTTTGTTTTAGGGGTGGCCACGCTAGCGTATTTATTATATCAGTGAAATTCTCTCTCCTGTTTTGTGATAATACAAAACAAACCGCCTTTCATCGAACTTCTAAAATGTGCTTCGTCAGTACTATCTAGTAAGGGTCCTATATCGTGCAGCAACACTCCAGTACTCCAAAAGATCCGTACCCAAAGACTGGAAAATTCCACCGGTCACACCAATATTCAAGAAAGGTAGTAGGAGTAATCCATTAAATTACAGGCTCATATCATTAACATGAGGAAGGATTTTGGAACATATATTTTATTCGAACGTTATGAACCATCTCCGAAGAAAACGGTCTGTTGATACAGTCAACACGGATTGAGGAAACATCGTTCATGTGAAACACAACTAGCTCTTTACTCACACCAAGTGTTGAGTACCAATGACAAGGGATTTCAAATTGATTGCGTATTTTAAAATTTGCAGAAGCCTTGTGACACTGTACCACACTAGCGGCTTGTAGTGAAATTGCGTAGTTACGGAATATAGTCTCAGTTATGTGACTGGACTCGTGATTTCCTGTCAGAGAGGTCACAGTTCCTAGTAAATGACGGAAAGTCGTCCAGTAAAGTGAATTCTGGCGTTCCCAAAGGTAGTGTTATAGGCCATTTGCTGTTCCTCATCTATATAAACGATTTAGTAGATAATCTGACCAGCCGTCTTAGGTTGTTTGCAGATAACGTTGTCGTTTATAGACTAGTAAAGTCTTCAGAAGATCAAAACAAAATGCACGAAGAGAGAAAAGATGTCTGTGTGGTGCGAAAATCGGCAATTGAATCTAAATACCGAAAAGTGTGAGGTCATCCACATGAGCGCTAAAATGAATCCGTTAAAATTCGGTTACACGACAAATCAGTCAAATCTAAAGGCCGTAAATTCAAATGAATACCTAGGAATTACAATACGAACAACTTAATTTGGAAGCAATACAAGAATGCAATCGTAAAAAGGAAATCAGTTGGAAGCGCTGGAGGAGAAAAGCGAAGTATCTGCCAGGAAGATGTAAAGAAATCGAAAAGCACATTTTTGTCATACACTATTTGATCAAAAGTATACGGACACCTGACTGAAAATGACTTAAAGGTTCGTTGCGACCTCAATAGGAAATGCTGGAATTAAATATTGAGTTGGCTCACCAATAGCCTTGATGACAGCTTCCACTCTCGCACACATACATTCAATCAAGTGCTGGAAGATTTCTTGGGGAATGGCAGTCCATTTTTCTCGGAGTGCTGCACTGAGGAGAGGTGTCGATGTCGGCCGGTGAGGTCTGGCACTAAGTCAGCGTTCCAAAACATCCCAAAAGTGTTCTATAGGATTCAGGTCAGGACTCCGTGCAGGTCAGCCCGTTACAGGGACCTTATTGTCGTGTAGTCACTCCGCCACAGGCTGTGCATTATGAACAGGTGCCCGATGGTGTTGAAAATTGCAATTGGCATTCCCGAATTGCTCTTTGACAGTGGGAAACAAGAAGGTGCTTAAGACAATAATGTATGCCTGTGCTGTGATAGTGCCACGCAAAACAACATAGGGGTGCAAGCCCTCTCCATGAAAAATTCGACCACACCATAACACCCACCACCTCCGTATTTTACTGTTGGTACTACACACGCTGGCAGATGATGTTCACCGGGAATTCGCCATACCCACACCCTGCCATCGGTTCGCCACATTGCATACCGTGATTCGTCACTCCACACAGCGTTTTTCCACTGTTCAGTCGTCCAATGCTTACGCTCCTTACACCAAGCGAGGCGTCGTTTGGCATTTACCGGCAGCCGTTCGACCATGAAATCCCAATTTTCTCATCTCCCGCCTAACTTAGTACTTGCAGTGGATCCTGATGCAGTTTGGAATTTCTGCGTGATGGTCTGGATAGATGTCTGCCTATTACATATCACGACCCTTTTCAACTGTCGGCGGTCTGTCAGTTAACAGACGCGGTAGGCCTGTACGCTTTTGTACTGTACGTATCCCTTCACGTTTCCATTTCACTATCACATCGGAAACAGTGGGCCTAGGGATGTTTAACAGTGTGGAAATCTCGCGTACAGACGTATGACACAAGTGACACCCAATCACCTGACCACGTTCGAAGGCCGTGAGTTCCGCGGAGCGCCCCATTCTGCTCTCTGACGATGTCTAATGGCTACTGAGTTCGCTGATATGGAATACCTGGCAGTAGGTGGCGGCAGAATGCATCTAATATGAAAAACAAGTTTTTGGGAGTGTTCGGATACTTTTGATCTCATAGTGTACATAGGGAGAAACGATCACCATAATAAAATAAGGGAAATCAGAGCTCGCGCCGAAAAAAGAGGTGTGTGCTTTTTCCGCGCTCTGTAAGGGATTGAAATAATAGTGAATTATTGTGAAGGTGATTTTACGAATCCTCTGCCAGGTATTTAAATGTGACTTGCAGCGTATCCACGTAGACGCAGATGTAGAGGAGAACGAACAAGCGTAGAGTATTCAGTCTATTTAGAAGATTTGTTCCATTTTCTAAGATTCCTGGAAATAACACATAGTCTTTGATTCGCCTTCCCTACAACGTTTTCAATGTGCTTAGTCCAGTTTAGTTTATTCGTAGTGTAACGTTTCCTGCCAAAACACATAGTATATGTGGGAAAAAAGAAAAAAGTAATTGAACTGGATAATTGTAATAATTTACCTTCATGACATAGAAGAAATCTTGCTGTGCGTAGTTCTGGTCTGGCAAACATTATAGTAAAAACATTTTTTCTCTGATAATAGTCTCATGTTCTCTTGTTAGTCGTGGTACGTATTGGTGTTTTAATGTTAACAAAAATCCAGTGCAAAATTTTGACGTTGAACAAACATTTCATATTTTAACATCTGTATTGATAGCGAAATAATTTTCAGTAACCTTTTCAATAAGTGTAAAGTAAGAAAGATATGTTGAACTTTATAGCAAATTACAGTAACGAAACAATGTTCACTTTATAGAAAGCCAGATCCAGAATAATAAGAACATAATATATTTCGTTTTCTTGAAAATTAATGATCCAAAGAAAGCCACAGCACAGCATCCCTAAAAAGGATTTCAGTTCTCTTTTCGTAGCAACATATTTTATCTCATCCATTTATCAATATCTTAGTTTTTAAGCGAGCTATAACAAGCAGAGACAGTGAAAGTAGTTGTATTCCCTAGCTCTTAGTTAAATCGACACTATTGTAACTGTTTTATTTAGAGTGTAACAGAAATTTAATGGAATTTTTTAGTATTCATGTGCAAGACCTCACACTTTTAATTGTTCGGGGTCGATACTATTTTCATCACGCACATATCATGTCTAAATAATTTCATACACTGATGTGACAAAAGTCATGGGATACCTCCTAATATCGTGTTGGATATCCATTTGCTCGACGTAGTGCAGCATCTCGATGTTGTATGGACTCAACAAGACGTTGGAAGTCTGTTGCAGAAGTATTGAGCCATGCTGCCTCTATGGCAGTTCGTAACTATGAAAATGTTGCCGGTGCAGGGTTTGGTTCACTAACTGACCTCCCGATTCATGTGGGGCTATCGGGATATCCAAATCATTCGCTGGAACCGCGAACATTTGTGTCACGGCGGCATGGTGTACTGCCGTCCATAAAATTTCCATCGTTGTTTGCGAACATGAGGATCATGATAGTCGGCAGACGGTCTCCATGTAGCAGAACGTAACCTTTTCCAGTCAATGATCTGTTCAATTGGACAAGGGGCCATGGTCCATCCCATAAAAAGGCCCACACCATTACGGAGCCACCGCCTGCTCGCACAGTGCCATGTTGACAACTTGTATCTACGGCTACGTGGCCTCTGTCTCACACTCGAACCCTACCATTAGCTCTTACCAGCTGAAATTGGGTCTTATCTGACCAGGCTACAGTTATCCAATAGTATAGGGTCTGGAGCATAGCAGAGGCGCAGCACGTGGTGTCGTGCTGTTCGTGAAAGTATTTGCGTTGGTCTTATATTGACATAGCCAATTACCACAAAATTTCGCACCCTGTTCTAACGTATCGTGATTTCTGCGGTTATTTCACCCAATATTGCTTGTCTGTTGGCAATGACAACTCTACGCATACGCCGCTGGACTCACTGTGTTGTTCGGGGTGAAAAGTGATGTCCGAGATTTGGTGTTCTCGGCACACTCTTGAACGATGTGGATCTCGGAATATCGAACTCTCAAACTATTTCCGAAATGGAGTGTCCCATGCACTTAGCTCCTGCTACCATTCCGGGTTCAAAGTCTGCTAACTCCCGTCTTGCGGCCATAAGCATTTTCACATGAATTACTTGTGTATAAATGACGGCTCCGCCAATGGTCTGCCTTTTGTACCTTGCCTACGCGTTACTACCGACATCCGTATATGGGAGTATTGATATTCCATGATTTTTGTCACCTCCCTGTAATTCATTTGAGTTTTTTGCAGACTATACTAGAAAGTAAACAACGACAAAATATGCAAACATGGTAAAATGGCTGTTCACAGTGTCTCCCAAATCGTTTGTATAAACGGTGTGCCGAAAAGTAATGTCCCCCAAATTGCGAGAAAACCCTTAAGGCTTTTAAATAGAGCTCTCGTAAAGATAAGTGTTTAATTGTGTAATAACAGTTAATTCAGGCAATATTATGTCGTAAATAAGTAAATTAATACCAATTGTAAGCTATCAATTTAAGGCTTCGCATATATTTGCGTATTTTTCGGAAAAACAAAACATTTCATGGACTCGAATTTAGGACTGGTTTTTGTTTACGTTTTCGTGCACTGTAAATTACGTGACTATTTCAATTAAGTAAAGTTTGTGTTGTTAGTGTATTCTTACGCAATGTCCATTTGATTCTCTAGTAAGTAGACAAAGTGAAAAGTACGGAAATAAGAGAAAAGTTCATATAGTGAAGGCACATGCTTTGTTTGCTTTTGTTTGATAATGTAAGCAATACAAATTTATTCGTTTCTATTTTTCAGGAAGTTTTGAATTAGTATCCGAACATTAGGCCTAAACATTGTAACAAATTTTATATGTTTATATTTTAGTTCTTGTTTAATTAAGACTATAGCTAAAATTTGTCTGCCATTAGTGAGAATTGTACTACTTAGTTTAGGATTGTTATGAGGGCTGTTGCAGTTTCTTTCATGGGGGAGGTTGTAGCGGCGTGGGAATTGGGGAAATTATCACGGCTCATTTGTTGTGTAGAATAGGCTGTAGACATAGGAAGACAGTGGAACAGGAGGAGAAGATTGCTACCCTTCACGTGGAACTAGATAAGGCGAAACAAGATGTGGAAAAATTAAGAGGGAAGAAGGGAAAAAAGAGGTAGAAAGTGACAACATGTTATAGAAGAAATAAGAATAGGACTTTCTCAGACAGTTTTGTTGTTAGTGTGGATAACAGGTTTAATCTGTCGTCACTGTTGGAAACATAAGACACAAGAAGTAGGAGTAGACAGGACACAAAGACCTTTCAAAAAGTTTTTGAGTAGTAAGAAGCCAGCAAAAGTTACGAAGAAGAAGCAAATTTTGTTGTTAGGTAGTTCACGTGGTAGGGGTGTTGGTTGCAGGATGATCTAGGTTCAGGTTACCTTGTCACAAGTTTCTTTAAACCTAGTGCAATTATGTGTCAGGTGATAGAGATGTAGGTTCACTTTCCAAATACTTCACAAAGAAAGACGTCGTGATCATAGCAGGAGGGGCGGTCAACGATATAGACAGTGACTCTAGTTCCTAGAATGAGATTTTCACTCTACAGCGGAGTGTGCGCTGATATGAAACTTCCTGGCAGGTTAAAACTGTGTGCCGGACCGAGACTCGAACTCGGGACCTTTGCCTTTCGCGGGCAAGTGCTCTACCAACTGAGCTACCCAAGCAAGACTCACGCCCCGTTCTCACAGCCTTACGTCTGCCAGTACCTCGTCTCCTACCTTCCAAACTTTACAGAAGCTCTCATGCGAACCATGCAGAAGTAGCACTCCTGAAAGAAAGGATATTGGGGAGACATGGCTTGCCCGCGAAAGGCAAAGGTCCCGAGTTCGAGTCTCGGTCGGGCACACAGTTTTAATCTGTCGGGAAGTTTCATATCAGCGCACACTCCGCTGTAGAGTGAAAATCTCATTCTGGAAACATCCCCCAGGCTGTGGCTAAGCCATGTCTCCGCAATATCCTTTCTTTCAGGAGTGCTGGTTCTGCATGGTTCGCAGGAGAGCTTCTGTAAAGTTTGGAAGGTAGGAGACGAGGTACTGGCAGAAGTAAAGCCGTGAGGACGGGGCGTGAGTCGTGCTTCGGTAGCTCAGTTCGTAGAGCACTTGCCCGCGAAAGGCAAAGGTCTCGAGTTCGAGTCTCGGTCCGGCACACAGTTTTAATCTGCCAGGAAGTTTCAGTGACTCTAGTTATTCAGTCGAGGGTGACCTACTGGTGTTGGGCTTGTATCTGTTTAGATGGACCATGACCAGCCTCATTTAAACTCTTGAGTTAGGAGAGTTAATTTAGCGGTGGAATGGCTGCCTGTATCAGGTACGGGGTCTCATATTGGAGTGGTTCCTGTGGACTCTGTTAGTAGGTGGGACTGTGCTACGCACGGTTCTTACTTCAACAGGAAAAGGGAAGGGGAAAACTGTCTGAGCTAATAGCAAACAATTTAAGAGGGGCACTATCACAAACGGTAAAGTACCAGTGGTTACAAATTACAGAATAACAGTTTTTTAGGACAGCGAGGTCAGAAAAAAAGCTGTTTAGAGACAGGCTGGAAATTAAATTTGCAGTGATAAAACAGGCAACCAGAAAGCAAATTTTAACGACTAAATTCCTGCGAACAGCTCCTGATTTATTGTGGAGATGTTCAAAACTTGACAGAAAAATTGGGTTCATCGAGTTGTAAGTCAGACAGTCCACAAAATCAGTTATCCTTGTTGCGTCAGAATATCCAAAGACTAAGGGTTAAGTTTAATGAGTTGCTTATTTGTGTTGAAGAATTAGGGCTGAGTAAACCGGCTGATATAATCTGCGTGTCTAAACATCATGTGACCATTTTTATAGTCTAGAAATAACCATGGATTACACAAAGACTAGAGGTATCATGTGGGATAAAAAGAAGACTGTTTCTAATATCTGGGCGTAGCTTTTATGCTAGCACCGTAATTCATTACGAAGAATTCTGTAAAATATTGAAGCAAGTAATCCAGATATTTAAGCAGCTTTATTATGAGAAAAAGATAATTAGATCATGCATCAAAATAAACACTATATGGAATATAGTGAAGACAGAGAGAGATGGGGCCACAAACAAAAAGGAACAGATAGCTCTAAAATAAATGCGACACAACTAACAAGTGCATTTAACGTTGCAAACCTCTTAAACAAGTACTTTGTTTCTGTTACTGACAGCTTGGGGTTATCAGGTTTGGTAAATAGTGCAGTGGAGTATCTGAGAGCAGTCTTTACAAATAACTTTAGTAGTGTGGAAATAACACTCGCGTCTCTCAAAGAAGTAGTATCGATAATCAAATCCTTAAAATCTAATTATTATAGTGGTTATGATAAAATATCAACGAAGTTAAGCGAAGAGTGGTTATAAGAGTTGAGTTCTGTCTTAAGTTATTTGTGTAATCAGTCACTCAGCAGCGGAACATCTGCAGACAGGCTGAAATATGCTGAAGTTAAGCCGCTTTACAAGAAGGACGATAAAGAGACACCATCAAATTATCGACCAATTTCACTTTCGAAGATTTTTTCCAAAATATTTGAAAAGTTTATATTCAGACATCTCCTTAGGCATCTGATTGCAAATAATATATTGTCCAAGTAACATTATGGAATCCGTAAGGTTTCCGATACAAAGAAAGTTATTTACAGGTACAGTGAGAATGTACTTCATTCATTAGTTAACAGATTTCAGGCCACTGGAATTTTCTGCAGCCTGTCTAAAGCCTCTGACAGTGTGAATCATAGCATTCTCTCACGTAAATTAGAATATTATGGTGTCAACGTCATTGCTGCGAAATGCTTAGAGTTTTACCTAAGTAACAGGAAACGAAGTGTCTTGTTGCAAAAAACCTGTGTAGTAAGCAGTTAGTCTTCATCGGGTTGGGAATAAATTACATGTGGTGTTCCTCAAGGTTCATCTTGGGTCTGTTGCTTTTTCTTGTGTGCATTAATGACTTTTCGTGTATTCCATTGCGATATGCTAAGTTTGTTTTGTTTTCAGGTGATACAAGCATTTCAACAAGCAGCAAGCCAAGTACAGACTTAGAAATGGCTGCTAATCAAATTTTCATTGACATTAATAGATGGTTTAAAGCTTATTCACTCTCATTAAACTTTGGAAAGACCCACTACATGCAGTTCAGAACCTGTAAAAGATTTCCTTCCGGCATTTGAATAACGTTTGAAGACAAGCAGATGGAAGAGGTTGACAGTGTTAAATTTCAGGGATTACAACTCAATAATAAATTCGACTGGGAAGAGCATACCACAGAAGTGCTGAAGCACCTAAGCAGGTCTATATGCGCAGCGAAAATGATGTCAGCTGTAGGAGATATAAATACAAAAAACTTACAAACTTTGCTTACTTACATTTTATTATGTCGTACGGTACCATGTTCTGGGACAACTCGTCAAACCGAGAAAAAGCTTTTAGCGTGCAAAAGCGTGTAATAGGCCTCATTCATGGTATAAATTCAAGAACATCATGTAGAAACCTGTTCAAGGATCTTTCTGTTCTAACCACTGCTTCTCAGTTTGATTGTTCTTTAATGAAATTTGTTGCGAGTAATATACCTATATTCGCAACCAATAGCACAATACATAGTATCAATAATAGTAATAACAACAATGTGCATTAAGACCTAAAATAGCTGACCTTGGTCCAAAAAGGGGTACAATAATCAGGAAAGACATTTTTCCACCAACCAATAAAAACTTGGGTTCAGACAAAGCACAGTTTAAACAGAGTTTGAAAGGCTTTTTGATAGGCAACTCCTTCTACTCTATAGATGAATATCTTTACAGGGACTGTAAGAACAGATTAAGTTAAATGTGTGTTAGATTTTAGTTTTGACAGCACTTGGTCACAACAGTCAAGATTAGGTATTTTGTGAGTGATAAATTTATTAAAAGTGCGTAACTATGTTTCAGTCTAGCAGTGTATTAATTCTGTAACCATTAGCAATTCTAGTTTACTGAAAAGTGTTCACCTATTTTCACATCCTCCTGACACATGATCACGGTAGTGAGTACTATATTCAAATGTTTTATGTTTTTTATATTATACATTATGACTAGTTCCACACCCAGGGGAATCATCTCATTTCTGGGTGTATGGAACGAAAAATGGATTTAATCTAACCTGTTAGTAACATTCTACATCTTTAGTCTTCATGTTTACGTACTTATTTCTCAACATAGTCAACCTGGCGTCGAACGCATTTTTCTCAAAGAGAGAACAGTCTGTTGGCGGAGCAACAACCTTATCTCTGCTTGCACCGCTTCACAGCTATAAAGGTGTTCTTTAAGTTTAGGAAACATATGAAAATCGAATGGGGCCGTCAGAACTATATGGAGGATATAGTTGGAGAGAACCCAAGGCGTCGTATAGATTTATATTTCTCAGGACTCGAGTGTGTTCTGGTGTTGTCATGTTGAAGGAGAGGGTACTGCATGTGTGGACGAACTCTCCGAATTCGAAACTCGATTACTACACGCTGTTTCTCACTTACCGACGCAGTTCAGTTACACACCGTCATCTTACATGCTACAATTCAGAGCGCTCTAATCCAGTAGGCTACGGATATGTAGACATGGAGTCCAAAGATGTCGATGTTAATAACGTTTTGCCAACGGCCTTGCCGCAGTGGTAACACCGGTTCCCGTCAGATCACCGAAGTTAGGCGCTGTCGGGCTGGGCTAGGACTTGGATGGGTGACCATCCGGTCTGCCGAGCGCTGTATTCAAGCGGGGTGCACTCAGCCCTTGTGAGGAAAACTGAGGAGCTACTTGACTGAGACGTAGCGGCTCCGGTGTCGGAAACTGAAATACGGCCTGGAGAGCGGAGTGCTGACCACATGCCCCTCCATATCTGCATCAAGTGACGCCTACGGGCTGAGGATGACACGGCGGCAGATCGGTGCCATTGGGCCTCCATGGCCTGTTCGGGAGGAGTTTAGTTGAGTTTAGCTTCATAACGTTTGTTTTATTTAAAATTCTTTAAGAACTTTCAAATAAGTCCGCAGCTCGTGGTCTACTGGCTAGCGTTGCTGCCTCTGGATCACGGGGCCCAGGTTTCGATTCCCGGCCGGGCTGGGGATTTTCTCTGTCGGGCTACTGGGTGTTTGTGTTGTCCTCGTCATTTCGTCATCATTGTCATCATCATTCGTGACAGTGGTTCGATGAGACACGGGAAAAAAATTGGACTGTGTAGAAGCTGGGACTTTTCACGGGCGCTGACGACCGCGCAACTGAGCGCCCCACAAAGAGCAAACATCACCACCATTATCAACTTTCAAATAAAGAACGCGAAAATATTACTTTCCAGCACACCCTTGTGGAGCAAAAAGGGCAGAGGGTCTACAACGCTTCCTTGGTGAACCACAGATACAATACTTGCTTCCCTAGATGATTTGAGATCCCCTCTCGATTCCACTCGTTATTTCGCGTGGGAGCAGAACCAGTTTTGCTTCACGAGAACCATAATTTCTGAAACCGAGCTGTTTATGCGCCAATAGATAGTTTACTTCGAAGTGTTTTGTAATATTGAAACACAGTATACGTCTAAAAAAATTTACAACAAATCGACGTCATTAATATGAGTTTATAATTCAGCTGATTACTTCCAATTCCTATCTGCTGGACTGGTAGACATGAGCAACTGCCCAGTCCCTAGGTACGGATTTTTCATCGAATGACCAGTTGTAGTTGACTGGCGAAAATTGAGCTATTTAACAAGTGTAATCTAAAACAAACGTAGTTTGTGCACAATTTGGACTGAGAGATTTCCCTGTATTAAAGGGCTTCAGTTGCTTTCCTAAAGAGGGAGTCTTTATTTCCCAAGTACTCAAGCTCGCATCGGTTCTCGATTCCAATTATGGAATATTTATTACATCTTCTTTGTTGAAAGAATTTCTAAAACCGCCTTTACTAAATACTCTGTAATGGCGCCGCCTTCAGTAACATAAACATTACTATGAGGCAGTAATGGTATTGTACACTGGTGTGTAAGACTTAAGAGCAAAAGTATCATTCACATGACGTGCCATGGCCAAATACCGTAGCTCGATAAAATTTGGACCACACATAGCAAGAGTGGCTATAGTACAGTACAGTACAATAAAATATAGAAGGCAAGTGAAAGGATTAAGCAATGAGAAGAACAGAGATGCCAATTGTATTCAAAGAAAATAATTACACTGAGGACGCTGCGATTTATGATGGTCCACTGTACGTTACAGAAGGCGGGAAATCGTTCTTCGTTCGTTGTGTGATCACCATGGACAGTGCATGCTCTGCAACATCCTTCCATGATGGCTGCATGATAGAAAAGGAGTTCTTGTAGCAGGGCATTCCATTCCCCCAACAGTTGACGACTGCTGGATGATCGCTGGTGCACGTGCGCGTCCGGCAATACGTCTCCCCAAAGCATCGCACATACGCTCGATAAGATTTAAGGCCATTCGCCAAACATCCTCCCATTCCAAGAGCTCCTACACCTGTGCTATTCAGTGCGGTTGCACGTTGTCATCTGTAGGAGCGAAGTCGGGCTCGAATGTACCCCTGAAAAGGCGAACTTGGAGGAGGAACACAGTGTTAAGAATTACGTGTTTGGTGACTGCATCGTGTTTGGAGATTTGGAAGTCATGCAACATTATGCGTCCCCACACTGTATCACCTGGACCACGAACACGATCAAGTTCGACAGTGTTGTTGGGTGCAATACGTGTTCCGACCTCTCATCATTCGATGTTACGTCGAGCATTGTAGAACATGATCGTTTTTATGCTCGAGGTGTTAAACTGTGTGCAGGCATAACGTTGCGCGGGCCCACTGACAAAGTTTTTGAAGTCGGTACACTCACCAGAGCGCAATGTCGCCTCCTGTAACCACCGATGGCCCCATGGCAGTCAGAGCTGTAAATGCCATCGAGAAAGTGTGGAGTGCTTTGAGGAGACATATTGCAGAGTGTCCAAATGCACCAATGAGTTCCAACAGTTGTCAACCGCACTGTTGGTGGATTGGATCGTCCCGCCACAAGAACTCCTTACCAAACTTGTTGCCAGCATGAGAGCCATTTGTAGAGCATCAACTGTCATCTGTGGTGATCACACATCACATTAAGAACTATGTCTCGCCTATTTTGCGATGTTCAGCGGAGAAGTCCGAGTAATTGTTATTTTAAATAAAAGTGTCATTTCTATCGGTTCTCTTCTGTACTATGCTGTAGCTGTTCTTTCTGTGTATGACCCAAGTTTCAACGCTCTATCTTAGTTGGCAGTGACACTTCATGCGAAAGTTAATTTCGTTCTTTGGTTTTGCACACCAGTGTGTATGTCTTGCCGATGATATACTTTACTGTGATCAGAACATCTTTGGAATATGGGCCAGTTTAGAGACAGAGTTTCGCCATGGGAACTATTAAAAGCATCTCGAACTAATGTCTGCATTAATTTTCGAGTATCTGTAGCCGTTGCCAAACTTCGAGGTTTTGCGGACTTTTTTTGCTGCTTCTGCAGCAGTGTCCCTACCTTATTTGTATACCATATAGTATCTGCTCCGCCTCTTATTTATTTCCTTGGCATAAACTCCTTCCAACATAATTTTTCTGAATTTGGGCCACATTTGGTCGATACTTATATAGCTAGTATGAAATGATTGGAGGCTATCTCTTAGGAAGTCGTCAAGCGAATTTTGATCTGCTTTTTTAAATAATATGTTTTCCATTGATTCTTGGTGGATTAGTATGTTCCGGTAGTCAGCCTCGCTACAACGACCTTGTAATTACTAACCCTGTCTCCACCATGCTCTGTATTTCTTGCGGATTGTTCGTCGGTGGGACGCTGTAGCGTTGCTCTTGGGGGGAGGGGGGGGGGCAAAAAGAAAAAGAATTGTTATTATATATATATATATTTTTTTTAAATGTCGAAAATGTTAATATTGTGGTGGGCCACTTGGCAACAGAATCAGGGATTGATTACACTATTATAATAACATACGTTGAGCATTAAATACCTGAATAAGAGAAACATTATCATTTCTGTGTATTTATATATTCGTGATGCAGTCATACCCGGAACAACACTAAGGGACCAGAAGACTTATGACTTTAAAATAAATGCAACACTACACAATTAAAAAAAAAGTTGGTTCAGAAATAATAGGAAAACGATAATGTTCCTTCTGTCTCATGCTGCGTTCGGCCCATCAGCGTGATCGTAATTTCTGGTGATGAACTAACACAAAATAATTATGAACTAAGTAAATGAGGAGATGGAAATCATCAAGGCTAATTTACTAAAATAAGCACACTTATCTTTAACACACTTTTTAATGATACGTACTTTTTCATATTAAATTACAATAGATGACCATTGTGGTTAAATACTTCATACACAACAGTTAAAATGTCGTCTTGGTGCTGTCTGTTCGTAATCAGTTACAAGAAACTTCATGTTTTCTGATTGGAAAAATAACAATTAGCATATTCACTCAATATTTTCACATGAAATATAAAATACCGTTGCGGAACGCAGCAAGTCCGCGTCCGCCTTTCATAGAATACAAACAGTAAAACGTGAGACGCCAATTGCCTCATTTGTCTTGAAACAACAGAATTCTTTTTTATATCATTAATCGATACATGTACATAGAGATTTACAGACACCGCGCAAGAACGGCAAAGATAAAGAATAATAGATTCTGTCGCTGCTACGCGATGGTTCATTTCTTTTACTTTACAATTGTTCGATAACTTTAGGCCATCAGGCGTGTACTATTGAGCGTTTATTTATGTTTGTTAGACGAAAATTACTAATATTACATTGGTGGATTAGTATGTTCCGGTAGTCAGCCTCGCTACAACGACCTTGTGATTACTAACCCTGTCTCCATCATGCTCTGTATTTCCTGCGGATTGTTCGTCGGTGGGACGCCTAGTATGTTATTCCATTTTTACTTATTGTAATTGCTTATATTAATTTTAGGAGAAAGAATTTTACACAATTTCGTACGACTTTAACCATGTATTATCGCCGAAATGTCGAGGGTGGATCGACAACTCCACAAACTTTTGCTGTGTTAGTCGCCAACCTATTTGAAATGGGACAAAAATTTTTATCGAATCTCACAGCAACGGCATCATTTAAATGGGGGGGGGGAGGGGGGGAGGAAGATCGGCAAAAGGCGCCAATAAGTAAAGTTCGGTTGTCGTGTGACATTTCACACTTTATTGCGCTACACTGCGTTTGAGAAGAATTGGTGTAAGTGTCATAAGTGTGTGATTTGTTCCGCTCAGTTTCCGATTGTACTCGTCAGTTCCCATAGGATAGAACAGTATTCACACACTTGTATTTTAATAGTGTTCCGTTTCGTGGATTATTTTTATTGAAACGAAAGTCTGCAGATTTTGATTTCACATGAACATAGACAGGAACTGATAGAAAAACGTACTATTGCACAGGATGGTCACCTAAAACTTCAAACTTCCTGGCAGATTAAAACTGTGTGCCGGACCGAGACTCGACCTCGGGACCTTTGCCTTTTGCGGGTAAGTGCTCTACCAACTGAGCTACCCAAGAACGAATCGCGCCCCGTCCTCGCAGCTTTAATTCCGTCAGTACCTCGTCTCCTACCTTCCAAACTTCACAGAACTCTTCTGCGAACTCGCCCTATAACAACCTCGTACCTAGCTTCTGCGCAGGTTGACTGACAGAAACGAGAATCGATGTCAAAACTTTTCGAAATACGATATTTCGTAAATGATTCGCACAAGAATTTTTCAGTGAACACCACTGACATTCTAATTTACCCTACTTTTAGTTTTGTAATGTCAACAGTCGTTGTTCCATTTAAAAAAGTGTATCTCTTTAAAAAATGTACTTTTTAAGTATCATTACAATCTGTAGATTGGCTAACGATACAATCACCTGGCTATCAATCCATTCTGTGAAAACCGCATACGTGAATAGCACTTTCCGTTTCCGCAGTATCAACGGTGCAAGTCTTATATGATTCACCCTCTATTGTCTTGACATTTCATTGATTATCTTACTAGGCACCATGAAGGTGTATTAAAAAAATAAGAATAAAAATAGAATTGTCTTTCGCTTGTTGTAAATTAGTGTATCTGTATAAACTCGTTGCTAATTTTTTTTTATTCCTTTAGTCAACCAACGTAAAATTGAGCGTAAACGTCTGGTTAAAGACCTACTCACATTAATGCTACTGAAATGCAGTACGTCTGGAAGCGAAGCGCCCAGCGCAGATAGATGCTTCTTTTTCGTAGTATAAAGGAAAAAAGGTAAAAAAAAGGAGTATCGAGAAAAGAGAGAACAAAGTGTATTTTTGTTATCAGCTGAGGTTCCTGTCTTAACGTTATAATATGATAAAGAAACATACGAGGGTTGTCTCGAAAGTAAGTTCCGATCGGTCGCGAAATGTACACCACAGTGAAAACCCGATGAAGCACAGATGTTTTGGGTAGTGTCTCTAGTATGACCGTCGATCCCATCAAGACGCTCTTTTCAGCTGTGAGCGCACTGTGAGCGAGTAAAGGTGCCTAGAACAACTATGTCTCCCACCAAGTAGGAGGGCCCACTGAGAGGCTTCGCCTTAATGCATGCAGCCCACCTAACACAACTGCCACACACTTCCTTCTTCATGGCAATTATCAGCCGCACTCTGCAGGGACAGTGACGGCGCTCCTGCAGCCTTTCCGATGCGAAGTGTTCGATCAACAACAACACAGCCCTAATTGGCTCGTCCTTAGTATCATCTCTGTTCACATGAAACTTGGGCGCTAGCTACGCACTACAGACCAGCTAGAGAATTATCAGAAAGCACAGACAGCTGCCTTCTATGACGATGGTGTTGGAAATTTGGTATAACGCTCCGAAAAATGTTTAAGTCGGAACGGCGAAGCTGTAGAGAAGTATCTGGAAAGTGTAGCTAACTCTTGCAAATAAAATGTTTCTGATTTTCACTGTGGTTTCTATTTAGCGACTGATCGGAACTTACTTTCTGGACAGCCCTCGTACTTTATGTTAAATATATGTATGTTGAAATGTAATCGCCAGCGCTCGAAACAACAACGAAATGACAATGTAGTGAACCATAATAGACATATGAGCGAAAAGACAAGGGAAAATTTTAAAAATGTTCCAAAACTACGTAAAAATCTTCTTATGTTCCTAATACCAGAGCTGTTCATTATAGTCGAGTATAACTCATACTAACTCACCACAACTGTCTACTTAAATTTCACTAGTCCATAAACGATTTCTTCCAGCAACAAACGCACCACCACCAACTGAATATGTCTACCTTCTCTGTACGCTGTTAGATCCTTGATAAAAATTTGTCTTAACTTCTCTCCGCTTTTAGCCAGCTTTCAGTACAAATAAAGATTTCTACTTCAGTGTAGTGAAGGTGTTTGTGCCGCAACATCAGATCACATGTTCACCGGCCCTGATATTTTACTGTTTCTGACACATGAAGACTTCGGCCTCCCCCATGGTACCTCATTTCGTTTTCAATTGACGAAGGGAATTCATTCTCTGGCAAATCTGTCATTTGTTTTGACATCGTGTTAGTTAGCACCTCCTATGCTCTAAATGGTGGCTACCAGTTAACTTCTTGTTATCACGTCACATAGCAACGTCATCTATATCAAAAACAAGGACCGGAAGGAAGATAGTCTAGAATTCTTTCTAGGCTTTGGAAACGTATTTAAAACTAACGAGGGAGGGTGACATGTCCCCACTGAACGAAAAAAACACCATAGCTTCCCGGTTGTCCAAGGAAATAAATCTGAAGAGTTGCAGAAGACCACACAACGGTGTCCTCAAAAAGCTGTAGAGGCAGGAGGTAGATTACAAAGTGAAGATTATGTGGGAGGTGCTGTCAACAGACGATTCGCCTCCACACAGCTTGCCATGTGGCTTGTTCAGCAGCAGTAACAGAAACAACATTGTCGAACTAGCGGACATTTTACGTAGTCGGAGCCGTTAATACGAAGAAAGTGCGGTTATGAAATTTACAACTTTCACTTAACAAATGGTGTACAACATTTTGGTATCTGATGTTTCCTGACATGTAACCTGATCATCGGATCATTTTCCTTTGCAGAAAAAAGAAGAAAGTTAATCGTTTAACATCCCATTGACCACGATTTCATTAAAGACACAATCCCTTTAAAAGGTATCACCCCGGCATTCCTATAGGCGATATAGAGACAACAAGGAAAGCAATTTGAGGCCAGTACCTTAGCACGTCTTCAAGTCGCACATTTTTGTTCCGTAGAGAAGACTATGAAATCCTCAGTGTACTTAACTATGCTGGCTATCATTACGCAAGATATATGTCTTCAGACGGACATCTTATTTCAGTAGGACGGTATCGCACACACAATGGCCGTTGGACATGTAGACTGACGTTTATGAAATTAACATAGGATAGTGATCGTGAGGAAATGGACCTTTGACGTGACCAGTACTTTCCTGCACGTCAAGTCTAATAATTTCTTCAAGTGCGGTTAAGATATCAATCAGTTTGATGGACTTTGTTTTTAAGTCACCAGTCGTCTGACCTCTTTGATGCGGCCGGCCATGATTTCCATTCCCGCGGCAACCACTTCAACTCAAAGAAACACTTGTTACCTACTTGATCAGTTATTTGCTGGATGCATTCCAACCTCTGTGTCTTTGCCTTTTTCTACAGTTTTACCCTCTACAGCTCTCTCTAGTACCGTGAAAGTTATTCCCTGATGTCGAAACACACGTCCTACCATCCCGTCCCTTCTTCTCGTCAGTGTTTTCTACATGCTCCACTCTTCGCCGATTCCAAGGAAAACCTTCTCATGCCTTATCTTATCAGTCTACCTAATTTTCAGCATTCTTCTGCAGCACCCCATCTTAGACGCTTCGATTTTCTTTTGTTCCGGTTTCGTACAGTCCGTGATTCACAACCAACAATGTTTAAGGAATACAAACAACGTTCAAATGAAGGCCTATGTTTGACTTCTTTTGGTAGTGAATGTCCTCTTTTACTGTGCTAGTCTGTTTCTTGTCTTCCAAGCTTTGTACCTCAAGGGTTACTTTTCTTCCAAGGTAGCAGAATTCCTTATCTTCGTCTGCTTTGTGATCACCAATTTTTGTGTTTAGTTACTCGTTATTCTGATTTCTGCAGCTTCTCATTACTTTCGACGTCCTTCAATTTACTTTCAATCTGTATTCTGTATACATTAACGTGTTTATTCCATTGAACAGGTATTGTAATTCCTCTTCATCTTCACTCAGGATAGCAATGTGAACAGCGAATCTTATCACTGATATGCTTTGACCAGAATTTTACTCCCACATTCAAACCTTTCTTTTATTTCCGTCATTACGTTTTAGATGTACAAACTGAACAGTAGCGCAGACAGAGTGCATCCTTGTATTACCACGTTTTTAAATCGAGCCTGTCTTTTTTTTCTTTTTTACAACGGAGGGATATATGTTGAGAGGCCAGACAAACGTGTGGTTCCTGAAGAGGGGTAGCAGCCTTTTCTGTAGTTTTAGCCTCAACAGTCTGGATGATTGACTGATTTAGCGTTGTAACATCAACCAAAACCACCTTGCTGTGCTGCTACTACGAATGGCTGAAGCCAAGGGGAAACTACAGTCGTAATTTTTCCCGAGGACATGCAACTTTACGGCATTGTTAAGTGATGATGGCGTCCTCTTGGGTAATATACTGCGGAGGTAAAATAGTCCCCCATTCGGATCTCCTAGCGGCGACTACTCAAGAGGACGTCGTTATCAGCAGAAACAAAACCGACGTTCTACGGATGGGTCCCTTAATCGGGCAGGTAGGTTAGAAAATTTAAAAAGGGAAGTCGATAGGTTATAGTTGGATATAGTGTGTATTAGAGAGGCTCGGTGGCAGGAGGAACAAGACTACAGGTTAGATGAATAAAGGATTATAAATAATAAATCAAATAAGAGTAATACAGGAGTATGTTTAATAATAAATAAAAAATAGGAACACGGATAAGCTCCTATGAAGTGCTTAGTGAACGCATGGTTGTAGCAAAGATAGACACGAAGCAGTACAAGTTTATATGTCAACTGGCTCCGCAGATGATGAAGAGATTGAAGAAATGTATGATGCGATGAAAGAAATAGTTAAGAGAGACGAAATTTTAATAGTGCCGAGGAAAAGGAAGAGAAGGAAAAGTAGTAGGTGAAAATGGACTGGGAGTAAGGAATGAAAGAGGAAGTCGCCTAGTTGAATTTTGCACAGAGCATAATTTAATCGTAGCTAACACTTGGCTTAAAAATGATGAAAGAAGGTTGCATAAATAGAAGAGGTATGGAGACACTGGAAGATTTCAGATAGATTACATAAAGGTAAAAATGATAATGACTGTATGCCATCGTTGGCCGGGAGGCCACCAAGTGCAAGTCTTACTTCATTCGATGCCACATTGGGTGACTTGCGCGCCGGTGATGAGGATGAAATGATGATGACAGTCCACGCTCGGAAAAAAATCCCCCGGCCGGGAATCGAACCCGGGCCCGCTTGCATGGGTGGCAAGCACGTTACCAACCACAAATCAGGAGGACTGCATAATGGTAAGGCGGAGATTTACGAAACCGATTTCAAATTGTAACACTTCCAGGAGTAGGTGTCGACTCTGACCACAATTAATTGGTTATGAACTGTAGGTTAAACCTGAAGAAACGGCAAAAAGGTAGGAATTTAAGGAGATGGGACCTGGATGAACTGTAAGAACAGAGGCTGTAGAGAGTGTCACAGAGAGCATTAGGGAACGATTGACAAGAAAAGCGGAAAGAGATACAGTAGAAGAAGAATGGATAGCTTCGAGAGATGAAGTAGTGAAGACAGCAGAGGATCAAGTGGCTAAAAAGACGAAGGCTAGTAGAAATCAATGGGCAACAGAAGAGATACTGAATTTAATGGATGAAAGGAGAAAATATAAAAATGCAGTGAAAGAAACAGGCGAAACGGAACACAAACGTCTCAAAAATGAAACCGACAGGTAGTGCAAAATGGCTGAGCGGGAATGGCTAGAGGACAAACGTAAGGATGTAGAACCATGTATCACTAGGGGTAAGATAAATACTGTCTGCAGGAAAATGAAAGAGACTTTTGGAGAAAAGAGAACCACCTGTATGAATATCAAGAGCTCAGATGGAAAACCAGTTCTAAGCAAAGAAGGGAAAACAGAAAGGTGGCGGGAGTATATAGAGGATGTATACAAGGGCGATGTAGTTGAGAGAAATATTATGGAAATGGAAGAGGACGTGGATGAAGACGAAATGGGAGATATGATACTGCGTGAAGCATTTGACAGAGCACTGAAATACCTAAATCGAAACAAGGCCTCGGGAGTAGACAATATCCCATTAGAACTACTGAAAGCCTTGGGAGAGCCAGGCATGTCAAAACTACATATTACATCTGGTGAGCAAGATGTATGAGAGAGGCGAAATACCTTTCCCTACCGAACTATCACTATAATAAGTCACGGCTACAAAATACTAACACAAATTATTTACAGTCGAATGGAAGAACTGGTAGAAGCCGAAGATCAGTTTGGATTCCGTAGAGATGTTTGAACACGCGAGACAATACTGGCCCTACAACTCACATTAGAAGTTAGGTTAAGGAAAGACGAATCTACGTTCCTAGCATTTGTAGACTTAGAGAAAGCTTTTGACAATGCTGACTGGAATACTCTAGTTCCAGTTCTGAAGGTCGAAGGGGTAAAATACAGGGATCGAAAGGCTATTTACAATTTTTACAGAAACCAGATGGCAGTTATAAGAGTCGAGGGGCACGAAAGGGAAGCAGTGGTTGAGAAAAGAGTGAGACAGGCTTCTGGTCTGTCCCAGATGTTATTCAATCTGTATATTGGGAAAGCAGTAAATGAAACTAATGAAAAATATGGAGAAGAAATAAAAAACTTTGAGGTTTGCCGACGACATTATAATTCTGCCAGAGACAGCAAAGGACCTGGAAGAGCAGCTGAATGGAATGGACAGTCCCTCGAAAGGAGTATATGAACATCAACAAAAGCAAAACGAGGATAATGGAACGTAGTCTAATTAAGTCGGGTGATCCCGAGGTAATTTGATTAGAGAATGAGACACTTAATATAGTAAATGAGTTTTGCTATTTTGGGAGTGAAATAACTGATGATGGTCGAAGTAGAGAGGATTTAAAATGTAGACTGGCTATGGCAAGGAAAGCGTTTCTGAAGAAGAGAAATTTATTAACATCGAGTAAGATTTAAGTGTTAGGAAGTCTTCCTGAAAATGTTTTTATGGAGTGAAAGTGAAACATGGACGATAAGTAGTTCAGACAAGAAGAGAATAGAAGCTTTCGAAATTTGGTGCTACAGAATATCGCTGAAGATTAGATGGGTAGATCACGTAGCTAATGAGAAGGTACTGAATAGGATTTGGGAGAAGAGGGATTTGTCTCACAACTTGACTAGACGAAGGGATCTGTTGGTAGGACACGTTCTGAGTCATCAGAAAATCATGACTTTAGTATTGGAGGCGAGCGTGGAGGGTAAAAATCAAAGAGGGAGATCAAGGAAAGAATACACTAAGCAGATTCAGAAGAATGTAGATTGCAGTAGTTATTCGGCGATGAAGAGGCCTGCACAGGATAGAGTAGCTTTGGAAGACTTCTGGCCAAATAAAGCAGAAGGCATAGATAACTCTTCTTTGCAACGTCTAAAATCATTGTGAGAGTGGCAACCAAACGGGAATTGGTTTGTTGAATTTTCGAGTCTTGAGAAATACTATAGGTATTTCTGAAAAATACTACCCACACGTATTCGAAGATAACAGGGGAAGACAAGCGCGAGAACTGTCTCGTTATTAGGTTAACAGTTTATTGAACGAAGTTGCTGACAAGAATAACACACTGAAGAACGAAGACCGAAGTTGCGGTTTTAGTACGTGATGATCTATTTGGGTTCAGGAAGGATAAAGTCACCAGAGAGGCATTTTTGACGTTGCGCTTGATACAGGAAGCAAGACTTAAGATAAATCAAGACACGTTCATAAGATCTGCTAGTCAAGAGAAAGCGCTCGACAACGTAAAAAGATGCAAGACGTCCGAAATTAAGTGTAAGCCATAAGGAGATACAGGGTGGTCAGAAATAGTCTGAAAAATTTCTAAGGGTGGTTGTGCCGAATTATCTAGCACTGCAGTTGGTCAACCAGGCTGATGTGCGTGCAAATTCAAGTGGCCTGCCAGAGGCAGTGTTGTCAAACTCGTTCTCCGTTTGATTTCCTCAGACCTAACAAACATAACTTTTGCTCACCTTTCTTAAATTTATCGCTTCCCATAGAGGCACATTGAACGTGGTGATGAGCGTTTGATCAAGTGATAACTCACGGACGCACAGAAGTTTGTGCATTACCGCATTTTAGCGCGTGCAAGTGCTTGGATTTTCGTGCGCAACGAATTGATTGACTAACTTCAGCTCTAAATAACTCAGTAACAGCGCAACATATGTAATTTTTTTCTTAATAATTGTTCTTGAGCACACGCTGTACTGCAAAAGTCTTACAAGTTTTTCAGACTGTTTCTGTCCACCCAATATACAGTACTTATGAGAAAAAGAGGAAAAGGTAAGAACAGAAGACCAAGAAATAAGCGCTATGGTTAGAAGCGGTACAGGAATGGAGTGTAGTCTTTGCCATCTACTGTTCCATCCACAAATCGAAAAAGCAGTTACGGAAATAATAAAAGGTTCTGGAGTGGGATTAAAGTTCAGGGTGGAAGAATATCGATAATAAAGTTCGCTGATGACATTGACGTCCTAAGTGAAAGCGAGGACCTGTTAAATGGAATTGACTATTTAATGAGCACATACAATGGATTAAGAGTAAACCGTAGAAAGATGAAAGTAATTAATAGCAATATCTAAATTAGCAACAAAGTTAACATCAGATTCACGAACCAGTAATTAAAAGGTGGGATTCCCACAGCCTTGGAAACAAAATAATAAATGAAGGACGAAGGAAGGACGACATGACAGCCACATTGCCACCGGCAAGGAGTGCGTTCGTGGTCAAAAGAAGTCCACTAGTATCAAACATCTGTATTAATTTGAGGACGAAATTTTTGAGAATGTACGTTCAGTGAATCGTGGACTGTAGAAAATCGGGAAAGAAGAGAATAGAATGGTTGAGATGTGGTACTATAGAAGGATGTTGGAAATCAGGTTGTCTGAAAAGATAAAGCATGAGAAAATTCTCCGTGGAATCGACGAGAAGAGAAACATGTGGAAAATATTGACGCCAGGAAGGAACAAGATGAAAGGACATGAGTTGAGACGTCGATGAATAACTGCCATGGTACTTGAGGGTAAAAGCCGTAGGAGAAAACAGAGGCTGGAATATATCGAACGAATGATTGAACATGATGGATGCTTGCCCTACTCTGAAATGAAGATGTTGATACAAGAGAGGAATTCATGGCAGGACACAGCAAACTAGAAAAAATGGTTCAAATGGCTCTGAGCACTGTGGGACTTAACTGCTGTGGTCATCAGTCCCCTAGATCTTAGAACTACCTAAACCTAACCAACATAAGGACATCATACACATCCATGCCCGAGGCAGGATTCGAACCTGCGACCGTAGCGGTCGCGCGGTTCCTGACTGTAGCGCCTAGAACCGCTCGGCCACTCCGGCCTGCTAGAAAATTAGACAGAAGGCTGAGGGAAAAAAATACAAACGGGTTTCTCGAGAACAACGTCGCCTTTATTCTAAAGATCTCATATAATCTTCGTGTGCGTCACAATAACACTTACCGATCTGTTACATTTCTAACAGCAAGTTTGTATGTCTGTTTTCACAGCTCTCTCACTAGTTACTTAAAACGTTGGAACAATAAAATCAGTCACACTCGCGTCTTGTACAAGATTTCCTCTACAGATACTTTGCACTTTGCCGGAACCCTTCCAACAAATCCAAGTATTCTATTTCCTTTCCGCAGTATTAATTTCTTATAACTTCTTAGCATTACTCCTAATTGTTTATACTGTGTGACGTAGTCCAGAAGTCCACCACTAATCTTGTAACCAAATAATGTCAGGTTCATTCTTTGATGTAGTCATTTCATTACACAAAATGGAAATTTTGTCCAAGTCTTTCTGTATTTCTTTACGGTAGTCGGTCGACGTGTTCCTGTGAGCAACAGAATCGCCAGCGAACAGTCAAATAATGCTAATGGCCCTGTCTGCCTAATGCGTTTGTTAGCAGGACGCCTCGCAACTCTCCGTAAAGGACGGCGCGCCCTGCGACGACGTTTCGCCGATATTTGCGCCGCACAGGTGAGCGGGCGGCATCCTCGCAGGCGCTGGATGTCTCCAGGGAGCGGCCTCCGTTAAGCCAATAGAGCGACCCACGCCCCGGAATCTCGTCGCAGCGTCGCGATGGAGGCGGCGGAGAGCAACGGCGGCAGCAGCGCGCGTGGGCGGAGACCTGCTGTTAGCAGTACAGGCGCTCTCGCTGACGTCACGCACAGGGGACACGAAATTCCAGAGGTATTGCAGAATCACTCGGCACTTAACACTCTAACCGCTTGTAATTTCTGTGCTGTAACCACAATAAAAATCTAGAAGCTAACGTTCCACGTTACGAATGCTTGTAACCGTCATCTTACAGTTACAGCTAAGACCATACAAAAAGAAAAGAAAAGAAAAGAAAAGAAAAGAAAAACATAAGAAAAGTCGATGAAGTGAAGCGTCACAGTAATGTCATACCCAGGAATAAAAGACAGTTTTATGCAACTATTGAGATTTCCTGCTTTCATTCCTTGTCTTCGAAGGTTTCTCGAAAGGAAGAAAAAGTACTGTGACCAATTCTGAACATTACTTGTTTGCTGTTTTAGTTGCTCTGCTCGTTATGAAGAAGTGTGCACAATTTTGCCTCTCCATCTTTTTATGCCTTCTGCCACTGTTTTCATCATTACATAACGAATTGCAATTTCGATTTGCCTGTCATCTGGTGTGTTTTGCTTTCACAATCCTTTCTAAAGAATTAGTCAGTAATATTATTATCTTACAAACTGTACTAATCAGTTCATTTATCTCTTTAACATCTCCTAAGAGATTTGTCTTTTCCACTTATATTTCCTAATATGTCTCCATTCTTAACTATTTTTGCCGAAATAATCTTCTCCAACCTCCTGTACATCCACATTTCAATGACCTCCAGACTTTTTTCATCTTTTTGTCTCAATGTCAACATTTATGCACCACACAAAACTACAGTCCATACAAAATATTTAATCAGTATTTTTCACAGTTGTCTATTGAGTTTTTCATACAGCAGCAGCTTCTTCCTGTTGAACGCTTCTTTAACCATTGCTGTTTTGTCGTTTATTTCTTGAGAGCGTGGCGTACCCTAATTTACTAACGTTCTAACTATTAGAAATATTTTACTTTTTCAATTGTGACAAGTTCTGACCTTATGATTGCAATATGAGGGCAACAGATAAACTACCCATCACAATAGACCAGAATGCAATTGATGGTCATATCCTCGCGACGTTTCGACTCTCTGTGACCGAAGATGCAATCGACAGCTTAAAGAACAGACTTGCGATTTACATCTTTTTGGTTTATTTTCATCTGCCACAAAAATCAAGATCCAAAAATAAGAGACAAGAAATATATACATTTCTCGCCGCTGTGTCGTAAGGATGACGACAGTTCAATAGATCGTCAAAACACATCAGTGTACGAGCTACTTACTGTCAAAACTCTCCTCTTATTGACTTAAACCAACAGACACAAGAAATACAGAAATGAAAAGTGACAGAAATACGAACTGGCAGGAAGATCGAAATGTCAAAGTTCGATGTCCCACTGATACCAAGGCCATTAGCAAGAGAACCCTAAGGTCGTATACAACGATCGGTGTGCGAATGAACCGTTGCGTTTCTGAGGAAAACAACGCTTCGTACGCGTCAAGCGATTAAACGAATATCAATAAAATTTTATATTACTGTGATAAGAGGCACATACGAAGCCCGTGCCTCAGAAATATTTCTGCTTGATGCACTGCCTTAACCGAAATGTTATCTGCCTTGGTTAAGATAGTTTTCAGGTATTAATCAGATAACACATCACTTCTCTGATTCTAAATAAACCAGAACTAAATTGTATTTTCGCACTAAAAAGTGTAAAACCGGGAAAGAACAATTACATAATAAAATATAATACTGAGAGAACATGAGTAGTCAATTGAGTAAGGACCAATAAAACGTTGGCAGACGCGAATAACCACGGACATAGTGTGATACGAGTAAACAAACTATTTCCATAATCATGAATGTAGGCAGTCACAAAAAATATTTGCTACGAAGAACGCATGACGACGACTGATTTGAGTGAATTAGAGATGCAGCAAGCAATAAAATGAAACTAACACATGCCCAGCGGTCCAACATGAACCATTTTCATCATGTTCCAACACCATAACTTCGTTGTTAAGGACCCTTAGTTTCCTTTTGAGTAAGATCTGACACGTTCAGTAGATATTTTTGAAAGGCAGAAGCAGGAACATACTCCAAGTTGTTCGCTGTGAGATGAATCCGAGTAGGGCAGCTACCGCACGTTAATGGTGATTCTGTATGTGGCAGTGTTCACTTAGGGCGCGTTTTTGAAATGAAAATACTGAAATTTGAGCCTTTTTTCTTTAAAATTTCCTCCGTCCACTGATGTTATTCAAATGCAAACTGGAATTATTCTCCTGTAGTATGCTGTCAAACTCCATAAATATTGTTTATTCTGGAAGCCGTGACACGTTACGGCAAATCTCGATAAATTGACGTGCAACACAAAATGCTGACAGGGCGGTAATAAATTACAAAAAGTTATCAGCAGTTTTTAAATTAATAATCCGGAATGAAACCCAACGCTTGATTGACACTACACGCAGACAGCCTGTCTGAATACTGTTGAAATCTTTCACTGAAATTTTCACCCGAATAAAGACGGGGTGAACGGTTGATTTATTGCCTGGCAGTCTTTTCGTGGGAGATAATACCTCTCAGGTTGACACTCAAAGGATCTTGGAAGCTAATGGTTGTATCTGGCCTGACGAGAAAATGTTAACAATTATCTGTTGAGGACTCAGTCAGTTATAAAACGTCTGTGAAGTTCATAACTAATTTAACCCTTTATTTAGACGGATAGCAAAAAGCTGACCTCTGTGAAAGTTAATGGCAGAGACAAATAAATTGTGATTGAGTACATGAAGTCTATTTATTGGTCTACTGTTATTAAAGCGTTGTCATTAGTACATTGCAATGTGCACTTAAAAATGTATTTAGGTAAATTTATACTTGTTGTGTTGGCTCTTTGGGAGTCAAGATAGACACAAACGAGGAAAGAGAGAAGTTGCGATGGCCGGGGCAGGAATTTAAAATGATCTGTACTTCACAGTTTTAGATCAATAGAACACTCTATTTCTAAAAAGGAAAGAAACATAACTTAACATCTCGTTACGAAGTGGCTTCCTCTGCCTTCTTGTGCCCCCTACTTGCAATTACATTGACTTTCTATCACTATTTTGCAGCCTGCAGGCTAAGTATCGTCTTCCTATTACTCAGTACTGATGCTCTCGAAGTCTGCTACCGAATTGAGGCCGACTGGCTATGGGCGGCTGGTTAAATTAGGCACTGAAGTCAGTCTTCCTGGAGATGTGGCCACTGATGCCGTTTCGCGGCGCTGCGCTGTTCTACTGATCTGTTGCCTGTGTTACGCATTGCAGTGCCAGGTGACCCCCACAGAAGAAAGTGAGTACTGATGTCTCAGTGTTTTCTGTTGAGGTACACAGCTGGTAGTCATGGACGTTTTATTCGACTAAGAACAACGAACACGACGTCTTAATGCAGTGCAAGTTGCTAGGGTGGTCTATTTGTTAAAAAAAAAAAATAAAACTTCTCGGAATTTCGACGTGTTGCTGCAGGTGCCAGTGCCTTTCCCTCTCTCATCCAAAGATTGTGGACACGCTACAACCACACGAGACGAGTTGGACAAGTTCACCGATGGATTACAACCCCCTCGTGAAGACCGATATCTGGCCAACTCTGCGCTGTGGCGCCGTACGGCTGCCGCCAGACCACTACAGGGCAATCTCAAAAGGCCAATGGAGCCGCTGCATCTGATTAATGCATCCGGTCAGACTAAGGAACAAGTTACGAAAAAGGACCTTACGATCCACGCATCATGGACAAATACTAGGCTTGGCACGACAACAACTCGCAGCTCGCCTTCAGTTCTGCCGTTTTTATGTCAATTGCCATTTTATCGCTGGTGAAAAGTGGTATTCACAGACAACTCCAGATTTCCTCGGACGCAAGATGATTACCCCATTTGTGTGTGCAGGCGCCGTAGGGAGCAGTACCTGCAAAATGCTCAGGAAATCGACCGTGGTCCACAAGCACTTTACCACTAGGAGTACATCGAATAGATCCTGCAGTACCATGTGATGGCTGCAGCATACGATGGTGCCCCTGAATTCCTTCTAATGCCAGGGTCTATGTGGCGGGTGTCATCAGAGATGGTTAGCGAAGTCTGGACATACAAGTAATGGAACGGTCGCCGGTGAATTCCGGCCTAAACCCCACATTGTGTACGTGGGACACTCTTGACAGACGTGTTCCTGTACCACCAGAGACTCTCCAAGAACTTTAATGCGCTCTCATTGAAAAGTCGGTTCGGATATCACAGGGTGAGCTCCATAGACTTACGCAGAGCAGGCCACTTAGGTTTCAGGCAATGATAAACACTTATGGAGGGCATACACGTTACTAAAGTTCTCAAAATCCCATGAAAAGCACACAGGATAACTGGATCAATTATTGTTCTCACTTTGTTTTCGACATCTGTCTGACATTTCATTTTCTTTTATGTAAGCCAGCGAGGATGTATTGATGTTTTCTTGTGTACTTCATTTGTGTAATCTGTTAACATACCAAGTCCTCGGTCATCACTCAATACAATATGGCTGACCCCCAAAGTCATATTCCTCTAATTTTTCGGAGCAGCGCTTTTTGTTAGACACTTTCAATAACAACAGCATAAAAATCAACGTGTGAGTCGTCAACTAAGATGTTAAAGCATTTAATCAACACATACTTCATCAGCTCTGAGCGAGTAGTCCGTTATACTGATCTAAAGGAACTAAAAATAACTACCATAGAATTTACAGACGTTTCACTGATAATTCGAATTACTGCATACCTTACGTGAGTTCCCAATTAATTTCGTGTTCACTAATACCGAACTTACAAAAGATAACTGTTTTCCAATGTCTCAAATCACCTATTCGCGCCAGCTTCATTCCAGTGGGTACACAGTTTATGACGGATATGATATTTATGTTTGAACGCGGCTACGCTGTGTTTCCATTTGCTGTAATCCTGGCCGCGGTATTGTGATTTGTCCCTGGACACACACAAGCCATGTTTCCAGGTGGTGCGGCTATCGGTTTACTCTGCACACACCGGGGCCGGGTCACGTGACCTCGTGTGTGCTCGGGGGCTTCCAGCAAAATACGCCATGTTACGAGTCACTCCCTGGAGGACGCTGACAGGTCGTCGCGGACCCTGTGGACACCAACGGCTATTTTTGGTGCCCCGCGTTACTGTGAATCTGCAACACAAACAAAATCAATTTTGCAGAGTGAATTTAATTTTGGATGTTTACCAAACCTGAGAGTGGTGGATGCAGATGTGAAACCCGATGAATGTATGCTGTGGTCGTACCGGTGTTCTTCCCACTTATTTTTTATGTGCCAAAAGGGCAATAAAATGCATTTTCGAGGATAATGAAGCATGGAGTTGAATCTGTTGAAGAACGAGCAGCAATTACGGTGCCATTTAAAAAATATGCCTTGAATTCGAGAAAACTGAGTTTCAAATACCTGCCCCATTAAGATGACTTACTTTTATGTGCTTATGATAAATCATTGTAAATGAGGGCTCAAATGCTTACTTCATTGACGTCAGCACTAATGTTCTGCTCAAAATATTTTCATATCCAGCAACACTGATATCGATGAGACGTAAAAATTAATCTGTCTTGTAACAGGACTGACATGTACTCACTTAAGATGGAACTCAAAAATCACATTTCTCAATGAAAGCAAAAAATTTCTCATATTATTCTTGAAGTCAGGTGCTGTGAAAAAAGGGAAGTAAGAACATTTCTTACAAATATGTATTAAAATTGCCTTGATAGATGAATTGTAACATGTGTAAGTATGAATTAGAAAAGGCTACGAAATAAATATCTGATGAGGCTTAGTAAGAAACATGATAGATTTATCGAATACGAGCTTGAAAAACGCACCTTATCATTGTTTAGTGTCTCCCACTTACTTTGGAGTTTAAGGTCATTTAGAATGTTCTATTAGAACCGTTATTGGTTCAAAATTCTCTCTCATTTGGTTGCCAATGGATGATTGTGTGATGCTGTAGCTTAGTTACACCGTGCAGTTGGCAAACATAGTTACAGAGGATATGCCAGTATCAAAGCATGAAGTCTTTGCGAATTTCATTCCATGTACTCTGTTGTACAGTAACTATGCCTTGCAGACAGGTGCATGAACACCATACGCAGATGTCAAGATTTGAGAGAAGACGTGTACTTGGGGTCAAAGAAGGTTGGTGTAATCGTCGAATCGTTCGACATTTGAATAGGAGCGATGTCACTATTCGACGATATTGGCGGAATGGGTGAACCATGGCCGAACATATTGTAAAGAAGGAAGTGGTCGACATAGAGAGAAGACAGGCGTGAGGACCAAGGAGTGGACAATGAGGTTCTCAGAACACTGAGTCCATCACTAACATCGATCCGACCTGCTAGTAGTGCTTCTGTGACCACAAGGGCCATTGATAACCGGCTCACAGAAAGTGGACGGAGCTCATAGTGCCTCTTGTGCCGGCTATCCTTGTCCTCTGTATACCACACTAGCCCGTTTGAGATGGTGTTTGGAACATTCAACCTGAAATCTCACTGACCGGGGTAGAATTGTTTTCAGTGATGAGGCTCGCTTCCAAGTGAGCCTCGATGACCAGTGAAGACGCTGGACAGTAATCTGATACCAGCCTGATTGTGCCCACCATACGGTCTGATAACAAGGAGTGATGACCTGGTGTGCCACTTCATTTCATTGCAGAACCGCTTTGGTTTTCATCCGCGGCACTCTTCCAGCACAGTGATACATCGGTGATATTCTGCGTCGCATTTGGTTGCCCTTTATGGCAAACCAACCTCGGCTTGCATTTCAGCGAAATAATACCAACCCCCACAAGGCGAAACCCTACCATGGCCAGCAATGTCACCAGATCTCCCTCCAGTTGGGAGCATTATGGGTAGGGACCTCCCACTAGCTCGGGATTTTAATGATCTAACACAGAGATCGAAAATAATTTGGGACAATATCCAACAAGTCTCTAAGTCAACGTGAAGCCGAATAAATGCCTGCATAAAGGCCAGAAGTGGATCAACGCGGTATTGACTTTCTCAGTTTGTGAAGCTCTTTCTCTTGAATAAGTCATCCAATTTTTGTGCAACTGTCATCATTTTTTTTTCTGTGTTCATCACATCTACGGAATTCCGTCCCATCACGATAATTTCTTCGCGGTGCATCTTTTTTTCTTCTTCTTCTTTTTGTTTTTTCCCTTAGCACATATATTGAAGATAGCGACTTTCAAGCATAAACTATGAATGATGTTTTCAAAATGTTCTAAAATGGAGTTCAAAAGTCTATTCACAAGGGAGTTTCAGAAGATAGGAAAGAACAAAACACGTCGGAGAACGACAGACTGACTACGCTTCGGTATCATGATATCATGAAGGAAGAGTTATGGGCAGCTGTTATCACTCGTAGGCTTGGGAAGCAGTAGAAGTTGTTTCTCGGTGGCTCGGTGACTGGACCTCAAATCCTTAGGTTCAGAGTTCAATTCTTGGCCGGTACTTCGATAATGTCAGCGACTTGTCGCTTCCTTCCCTTGTGGCAGTTACTGTAACTGAGAAATGCTCAGTAATACCTTGGTTGGGAATCCACGTAAAACTGTTGGTTTCTACGTTACTGGGTGCTTATACCAATTCGAAGTTCAGAGGAAGACAGGAGCATACCATTTCCAATTAAATCATCTCTAATAAAGCATCGTGATGTTCAAATCAACCCTCAGAGTAATGACAACTTTAACTTTTACAGTTAATGAAATTCTAACTTTTTAGATATTTTATTGGTAGAGTGTTTAGACCTGGGGTGTTCTCAGTCATAACAAAATTTTACCAAGGCTTAAAGCAAATTATTCATGAGAAAGAAAAGTGACCAAATGCAGATATTTCTTCCAGTTCTGTTATTAGTTCACATCATACTTTAATGTATTCAGCTATAACTGCTCCACTCAAGTGTATGAGTTTGTTAAAAAGACTCTCCTGGGTTTATGGCCACGTCGTATTTTATAAACGAACATTACGGCCCCTGTTTGCACTTTGGAGAGGCCACTTAGTGAAATGTCAAAACAGGACATGTGGAATGGGAGTGGAGGCCGAGGCAACAGAAGCAAAATAACAGTGAACAATCTTTATTTCACACAGTGTCTAGGCTGTACACGACACAAATAAGTACATCTGACAAGGGATCACAGGAGCAATACATATATATAGTAAATGAGTGGGGAAGAAACAATGTAGCTTACAACTAAGTATTCTGGTTTATCATTTACCGAAACCAAGGCCGTAGGCAGAATTTATTTTGAAGGAATGGCCCGATTTAAAATATTATTTAATTAAAAAGCTTCATAAGAAAATTCCAAACCTTATAATTAATTTTCTTAAAGACCTCTTTATAAGAAACACAAAAAAGACACAAACATCATCCATTGTCAGAGACTATGGCATCACAGGCAAATATATATACATTTCATAACAAAAGAACTACCGAAGAAATTGAACCCATTTCAACAATTTCAGAAACCACTTAAATAATACCAGATTTATACTGACTCACCAACAGGCACACACGACTGGACCCAGATGGCCCTACCTTACACTTCCAGTTGTCTTTCACTAAACACACAGCCAATGACGCCTGATAACGCTGCTCGTCACAGTAGCAAATACAGCTTCCTAAGACACGGAAAGTCAGTCAGTAACTCTCCGATAAAGTACTAGACGCAATATGTGCACGTTACCAACTCTATAGTGCACAAGTGAAAGGCGTTGCATATTAATTGTACTCACTGCAAACCTCTTCCGCTTCAATAAACAATGTTATTCGGCGAGTCGATATCAAAAACTAAACAATAATAGTTGACCACGGAAATTCCTTGCCATTTTAATGAAATATGTTCATCAATTGAGCCGGCCGAAGTGGCCGTGCGGTTAAAGGCGCTGCAGTCTGGAACCGCAAGACCGCTACGGTCGCAGGTTCGAATCCTGCCTCGGGCATGGATGTTTGTGATGTCCTTAGGTTAGTTAGGTTTAACTAGTTCTAAGTTCTAGGGGACTAATGACCTCATCAGTTGAGTCCCAAAGTGCTCAGAGCCATTTGAACCATCATCAATTGAAGATGAATTGGGGCACCCAAAGTATTGCTGCACAGTTAAATTTAATATGTTATGACACACATCTTGTCCTTTAATAACACATAACCATTAGTTAGAGAACAACGCGACAACACAGTTATTAAGTACATCGAAGAAAAGGGCTGCTTCATTAATCTTGTTAACAGAAGAAGTCGCATGGGAATCACTTTTAGGAAACACAATTTTGACTTTAGGCAAAGTCAGATCGACATCATTACCCTTTGGTATGATGCATCACTATAACATGTAATCTGTAACCTGATGTCAAAGTGTCAAGAAACACCAAGGGCAAGACAGCAGGAAGAGGTGCACGTTTGAAGGACTGACGACCGTATACATACGCGCGACAGGCCACGAACAACAGGAAGTGAACAGAGTATTATATAGGCCCACTCGCACCAAGAGGAATCACAGGAAACGAAAACCTTCGCGCTATTCTCCGTCACACCATCATCCACATACGGGACAGCAAAACGCTCTTACACGTCTGTACTTCCCGCCGCGCTTCCCGTGGCCAACCGTCCATCGGCGGCCTCGGCTGTAGCAACACTGCCCACTGCGCGCATGCGCTGGATCCATTACTTTCCTCTCCGGCGCTCGAGACACCCTCCTGCTTTGAACCAATAACTCAACGCCGGTAAAGACGTATTCCCGACCCGTATATGGATAAGGAAGAATTACTTACAATTGAGCCGTGCACGGCTTGTGTTCATGCCCTTTATTGTTTGTCATCTTCTATTACGGTATTGCCACCTCTTTTTCTTATTCAATATACTCGTGTGTCTAACTTCCTGGCTTACTTGTCCGTGAGCGGCAGTAGCAGCTCGTATCGATAAGTACACTGTCGTACCATCTCTGGAGCGCCCGATAGAATTTCTGGGTCGTCGTATGGATGGCAGTCGCCTGGAGACGGACCATCAGAGCAGTCGGGACGCGGCAGCAGTGAAGTTGGGGATGGAGCGCCGGTGAGGCGCGGACAGCCTGTGCTCACAAGGGAACCTCCCCATCGCACCCCCCTCAGATTTATTTATAAGTTGGCACAGTGGATAGGCCTTGAAAAACTGAACACAGATCAATTGAGAAAACAGGAAGAAGTTGTGTGGAACTATGAAAAAATAAGCAAAATATACAAGCTGAGTAGTTCATGGCAAGATAAGCAACATCTAGGACACTGGGAACGCAGGAGCGCCGTGGTCTGGTGGTAAAGTGAGGAGCTGCGGAACGAAAGGTCCTTGGTTCAAATCTTCCATCGAGTGAAAAGTTAAATTTTTTATTTTCAGTTTATGTGACAAACTCTTATGTTTTCATCACTTTTTTGGGAGTGATTATCGTATCCACAAGAAAACCTAAATCGGGCAAGGTAGAAGAATCTTTTTAGCCATTCGCCAAGTGTACAAGTTAGGTGGGTCGACAACATATTCCTGTCATGTGACGCACATGCCGTCACCAGTGTCGTATAGAATATATCAGATGTGTTTTCCTGTGGAGGAATCGGTTGATCTATGACCTTGCGATCAAATGTTTTCGGTTCCTATTGGAGAGGCACGTCCTTTCGTCTACTAATCGCACGGTTTTGCGATGCGGTCGCAAAATACAGACACTAAACTTATTACAGTGAACAGAGACGTCAATGAACGAACGGACAGATAATAACTATGCAAAAATAAAGAAAGTAAAATTTTCACCCGGGGAAGACTTGAACCAAGGACCTCTACTTCTGCAGCTGCTCACGCTACCACGGGACCACAGCACTCCTTCTTTTTTTTTTTTTTTTTTTTTTTTTACTGTAGGCCCGACCGAGACTCGAACTCGGGACCTTCGCCTTTTTTTTTGTAGCGCCTAGAAGCGCTTTTTTTATTTTTTATTTTTTTCACTTTTTTTTGGACCGGTGGGGGCTCGCGGGGCAAAGTGGGCAGGGGTCGAAACCTGAGGCCTGGCCACAGTGTCCCTCTCACCACCACCGAGCCTGTGGTACTTAGGGGAGTGGGAGAAACAGGAATCAACAGTAGTGGAAGGCATTGGTAGTTATTTATTTGCATGTGTTTTTGTAAGATTCACTAATAGCATGAAATTATGGGAACACATATGCGAAAGAGAAAATAAATATAAATTCTAGGTAAAGAAAAAGAAAGGAAAAAGGAAAAGCAAAAAGAAATAAAATCCGCGCAATCTGCGACGCGCTCTCCCATCCGCGGAGGTCAGAAGTAGAATAGATCGTAGGCGGTTGAAACTCAGACACCGCCGGGGGATGAGGGGTGTGTGCCCTCTGTGCCAGGCACCCCCCAACTCAGTGGAGGTCTAACAAAGACCGCTCGAAGATAGTTAACAAATAATGTTCGGTAACGTGGCGTGTTTTCGAGAGCTGCATGGGCTGTTCGTAAATAGGTCCAGAAGTCGAGGCGGGATTTAGGTCCCTCATTAAAGAGATAAGCGACCGCCCACCCTTTGACCCACGTAATAGCATGACATTTGGCGGCGGGAAAATGTCGGTCCTCCGGGTATAGAAACATTCGAGGCTCGACTGTGTCTGGTGGCACCCGGAGATAGCAGGCAATGATTTGCTGCACGAAGCGCCATACATCTTGCGATGAGTTGCTGGCAAAGGAGACAAAGAGGGGATTCTGACAAGCCAATGTTGTGCAGGCGCTGCTTCGTGGCAAATTTCCTGTTGACTATGTGATACCACAGTGCCCGGACGTTCGTAGGGAGAAAGGGCTGGTGGACGGTAGTCCACACTATGGGCCACTGGATGGAGGGGTGTTTGGTCTCCATCACATTCCGGGGAACACAGCGCAGCAACAGGCTGTAAAAATCCTTAGTCCTAGGTGGGCGCGTATCTGGGAGACTGGTACGTATGTAACTGTAGTCGACGGAAAAGGTCGAAATATGGGACAAATGCGGCACGATATGGCCGACAACACTGGTGGTGAGGTGGAAGCTGGTAGGAGGACCTCAAGCAAGCTGCGTGTTAGAGATGTACCCGGGCCCATCCACTGTTTTCTCATGGTACTCGTGTACAAGGCTGCAGCTCGCATACGGACATTGATGAGCCCGACGCCACCATACCGTGGGGGGTAAGTGTCTCATAACGGACTTTAAACATTGAACCAGACGTGAGATAATAGCCAAAAGCCGCCTGAAGGTTGCGCCCAATTGCAGTTGGCAGAGGGAGAACTTGCGCGATGTGAACCAATTTTGATGCCACATAAAGATTAATAAACGCAACCCGTTGAAGTGTGTCCTGGCGGCGCAAGAGGTTCTGGCGGACGTCGTTGCGGATGACGTGTAACAGGCGACGGAAATTCGTTGCCGCCGTGCGTGTGACCGTGGGGGTAAAGGTAATGCCCAGGTACCGGAAAGTCCGCACAAGCGGCAGTGGTGCCACTTCACCCTCCTGGAGGCCTCGTCCAATGTGCATTGCGGAAGATTTGGCGACATTCATGGCACTGCCAGCGGCAGCCCCATAACGGGTAATCAATTCGAGGACATCCCGAATCTCAGAGCCGGAGCGAATGAGGAGGAGGAGGTCATCAGCATATGCCCGACAGCGAAAAGTGTGTTGGCGTAGGGTGAGGCCAGAGAGCTTGGTCGTCAAGCCCCCAATAAGGGGCTCAAGGGCAACAGCATACAGGAGGGTAGAGGGGGGGCACCCCTGCCGTATCGAACGGCAGATAGGTACCGGCCCTGATATACGTCCATTGACTTGGACACGTGAACTGGCACTGTCGTAAAGACGCCGGATGACGTCGAGAAACGGAGGGGGGATGCCCATTCGGGCTGCCACCGAAAACAGGAAACGATGACGCACTTTATCGAAGGCGCTGTCGAAGTCTATAGCGACGACCGCCGCCCGGAGCCTGCAGACCGCCGCTATCGCAATTAAGTCGCGGCATTCCCCTGTGGCAGTCTGTATGTTAATCTGTCCGCCAGGCGTCGTTTGTTCTGGCGAGAGGATATGAGGGAGTGTAGTTCGGAGCCGCATTGCCAGTAAGCGCGCGAAAATCTTGTAATCGGCATTCAGGAGGGTGAGCGGTCTGTAACTCGTGACCATCGAACCACGGGCTGGTTTGTGGACTGGTATAATGATGCCCTCAGCAAAGGCGGGTGGGATTGCTTGGTCAGATGTTATCAGTTCTTGATACATAGTCGTCCACCGTGGGGCCATGAGGTCCCGAAAGGTACGGTAAAACTCAATCGGTAAGCCGTCAATGCCGGGCGATCTGTTGACTGCACCCTTGGCGATTGCGTTGTTGACTTCGTCTAGCGTGACCGCCACTGTCAAAGCATCCGCCTCCGTGTGGGGGAGGGTACGCGTGACGTAATTCAAAATGGAATAGTCTGCTGCAGTTTCAGCGTCGTCATCACTATAAGTACGACGGTAGTGCTCGACGAATGCGCGGACGATGTCATTCTGAGTGGTCACCTGCGTTCCATGAGGCGTGGTCAGAGCGCTGATGATCTGCCGACGACGCCTTCGTTTGTCGGACACTATATCATGCATGGATGGAATTTCTAAATCCGCGTGATCGTGGCGCCGCGTCCGTATCACGACCCCTTGCAATTTCCGGCGTGCCAGCGCAATTATCTTCGCCTTAGTTCTTTGCCGTTCCAACTGGTTGTCCGGGGTTGGCGGTTGAGCATCCAGATCTCGGAGAATCGCGTAATAGAAGTCAACGGTGGTGCGATGCCAGTCGGCCATGTCCTTTCCGTATCTCATCAGTGTCCTCCGGATCTCCGGCTTGGCGCAGTCCAACCACCATGTCAATGTCGGGTGGTAGCGGGGAAGGCGTCGTTCGCAGGCTGTCCACGTTTCAGTGACTTGTTGGCGACACGCCAGGTCATGCAAGTGTGAGGTATTGAGTTTCCATGGCGCACGGCTGCGCCATACTGATTGCGGCGGAAGGAGGACCGTACAGATGTAAGCGCAATGGTCGGAAAAGGCCAGCGGCCAGCGTTCGGCGCCCCGTATCGCAGATCTAAGAGTTTGTGAGACATATATCCTGCCTAGTCGGCTTGCGGAATGACTTGTAAGAAAGGTATGGCCAGAAAGGTCGCCGTGTTGTACTTCCCAGGTATCGTGAAGCAGGAGGTCTCGCACCACTATACGTAGCTCCTGGCATGTAGTGTAGTGGGGAATCTGATCTTTAGGATGCAGAACGCTGTTAAAGTCACCTCCTAGTAGGCAATGGTCATAACGCCCTAAAAACAGGGGAGCGATTTCCTCGGAATAAAACTGGGCTCTTTCATGCCGTCGGTCGGTGCCTGAGGGAGCGTAGACATTAATGATGCGTGTCCCCATGGCAGTGAGTGCCATGCCCCGAGCTGATGAAAGGAAGGCGACATCGGTCACAGAAATCCCGTGGCGGACGTAGATGGCCACCCCGCGGCCCATAGGATCACTCGCGGAGGCGTGGGCGGTATAGCCATTGATATCCGGGAGACTAGCCAAGTGAACTTCCTGCAGAAGGGCGAAATCAATATCCGAAGCCCAGAACATCTCCTGCATAAGGCGGATTTTCACCCTGGAACGGATGTTGTTGGTGTTGATGGTTGCTATCCGGTAGGCCTGGTGTCGGATTGCTGGAGGCTGGTCCACTCCGCCGTCCGCGCAAGGGTGTGGGCGTCGCAGCGGAACGTTATCCCGCTGGCCCGCAGGGGAGTCTGGGGAGAGTATGATTAGTGGAGCGGCCGTGACGGCGCAGGGTCCCGTAACGGCTCCTGCTCCGTGACCTCCTCCTCGTGCCACGCTGTGGAAGCGGAAACTGGTGTATCGTCCATTTTGTCTGCAGAAGATGTCGTAATTGTGCGTGGTGTAGTGTCGCCTGTGAGACGTTCATGATGTAGTTCAGCGTCAGCACGGGGCGCAGGCACACCGATAGATGTCTCCGCGCTCATTACGTCTTCGTCAGCAGTAGCGGGTTCTGAGGCCTCGTGCTGGTCGACGGTGACGTCCTCCTCGACTTGTAACGTCTCCTCTTGGCCGGAAACGGTGCGACGTCTTCGCTTCCGACGTTTCGGGGAACGTTGTTTCCTTGTGCGACCCTCCGTGTCCGACGACGGAAGGGAGTCGCGTCGTTCTGGCAGAAAGGCCGCTGTAGGAACGATGAGCGAGTCGATCTCCATCGTGTTTCCGAGATCAGGGTCAGCGTCTGGTTGCGTCGGCATCTTCAGAGCGGCGTCAAAGGCCGGCCGAGGCGGCGGGTCGTCCGAGGCGCTCTCCGTCGGTGTCTGGTCGGGCTCGTTGGTGGCGTCGTTTGTGGTGACCAGGCGACGTTGCAAAGTGGTAGGAGAAGCCAGAGCAGCGGCATAGGTCACCGGTAGCACTGTAGGTTGCGACGTGGGTGGTTTTTCGGCAGCTGGAAGTTGCGTAATACGCCGTAGTAGGCATTCGGATCTAAGGTGGCCTTCTTTGCCGCACCCGGAACAGGTCCGAGGCTGGCCATTGTATATAATTATGGCACGGCATCCGCCGATCTGTAAGTAGGACGGGACGTGGCTTCGGAGATCTATGGTGACCTGTCGGACCCCGTTTAGGACAGGATACGTCCGAAACTGTGACCACTTCTCCGCAGTGTGGCCGTGGACTGTGCCGTATGGGCGTAGTGCCGCAACGACTTCCTCAGCTGGAAGTTCGAATGGCAATTCGAAAATGCGTATCGTTCGCATACCGAAGCCTGCGTGGTCGACGGTTACCTCCCCCACATTGCCATCAGCGTGACAGAAGCGGAGCCCCTGTTTGGTCTCACGTAGTATGCGTTCGCACGCCGCGTCGTTAATGATTTCCACATAGACCGTGCTGCTCACGATGGACAAATGTATGCCGATAATATCGGTCGCCGGGATCTTCACTTCCTCTCGCAGAAAACGCTCCACCTCAAGTGCTTTGGGTCGGGCATAATCGTTGCAGAAAGTAAATCGGAGTGTTGATTTACGGTAACGGTTCGCCATGGATCGTACAAGGTAAGCCGGCACTTAAGCAACGGCCGTCAGAAAGTAAACAAGGCGAGCTCGCGCGCCGCACGAAGTCAACACGTACGCGTCCGCTCTGCTGCCCTGCCGAAGGCAGACTGTAATAAAGAAAGCAAAATTTTCACCCGGGGGAAGACTTGAACCAAGAACCTCTACTTCTGCAGCTGCTCACGCTACCACGGGACCACAGCACTCCTGAGCTCAGGTTCTCCTTGATGTTGCCTATGTCGCCCATGGACTACTCAGTTTGTATATTTTGCTTATTTTTTCGCAGTTCCACACAACTTCTTCCTGTTTTCTCAATTGATCTGTGTTCAGTTTATCAAGGCCTATCCACTGTGCCAAGTTATAACTAAATCTGAGGGGGGTGCGATGGGGAGGTTCCCTTGTTAGCAACCGCTGACGACACACATGAACTGTCCAAGGGAGGGAGATTGGAGCGGGACGACCGTTGGTTTGTCGTTCGGTTGGTCGTCTCATCGGCCGACGTATATTTGGTTCTTTCACCATTTCCGGGCCTGGGCAGTCGGTGGGCTGGCGTGGAGCAGGAAGGAAGTCTCCCTCAGGCGGAGTATGGCCAGGGCCGCAGCGGTGTGCACGCGAGGTTGTAGTGTGAAGTGTTGCTTGCGAGTGCCACGAAGTTCGTTGCCCACCGATATTGGACATGAAAGTTGACTCCTCACTTAACCTACTGTCGAGCCTCAACTGTTTACTTTTCTTCGTTTAATCCTGGTTGTCGTTTTTGGGACATTCCACCAGCAACAACGTTTGCGTATTAAAGTCGGCTAAGATTCCAGCCGTCTTCCCGTGGAGTTTAACGTAATTTATTCCCTCTTATTCAAGTTGACCAGCTGTGTCTTCTGCCTTGTGGCTGTTGACGTTTGGATTACCTGCCCTGATCATTCACGTAATTTTCTGCAGCATATTTTCCTCGTCGTGTTGTTGCTGTCCAGCGCGGCATGTAGTTCGACAGCTCAGGTGTTGTTGGTCGTTGTGGGCGCCAATATTCTGTGTGTCGTTGTATTGAAATCTTGTGGTCGTTTGCTGGTTGCACGGAGCAGAACTGATCTTGTTGATTGATCGATCGGTTGTTTGTAGGTTGGGTTGCCTTCAGATTAAGAAGTCGTAGGACAGGCTCCCTGTCTCACATAAATGAGCGTTAGTGTTACAACCCCAGCGCTATTCCTTGGGTTTTAGTTATCTGGTTGATGTTTGGCCATCAGCCGAGTATCAATATCTCTTAAATTAACGTTCTTGTCTTGCTTATAAGGCATGAGATTGTTATTCTTTCTGCCTTTTAAAACTGAAACTCTTCTTTCTAGGGCTTAAGCTGTTAAATTATTTGCTGATGTGCAGCCTTCAGCCGAGCTTTAATATCTCTTAAATTAATTTTGTTGTCTTGCTCTTAAGGTGTAAGATTGTCATGCTTTTGTATGGGGCCTTCAGCCGAATTTTGCGTGGAATATTTTAAGATAAGGCCTTCTGCCGTTTGACTGAAACACTTCTTATTGCTTAATATGTGGCCACCAGATAAGTTCCATTAAAATTAAATGGCTAAAGTCTTCAGCCTGTTTAAAATGAGGATTTAGAAATATTTTTGGGTAAAACCTGCGGAAGAACCTTGCATTTCAATTTCTTGCTTAGGCCTTGGGTCTCGGATTTTGAGTGTGGCCTTCAGACCATCTAAAGTTAATCAAAGGAGGTCGATGAAAGTTTTGAGTGCTTTGCATCCTTGTTTTAATATTGTGTGTTGACAAATAAAGTTTGTTTGTTGAGTACAACTGACAGAAACATATTTTGGCCCCTTTCCACAACCATATCCTGCTCTGTCCTGTTAGCCCAGGCATTTCAACAATAGTTGGGCTATATACGCACATCAAAATAAGTTTTGCATCACCCCGGTTCCCAGAAATCCTGAAAATAGGCATTGATCACAGACACAGTCCCTTTGACTCTTCAGAGATGTGACTACATCCGTGTCTTAAACCCGTTTTAATCCCAGCACTTCGTTCTTGATCGTCCACTCTTATTATTCCCTTTTGGCTCTTGTACATATTGTATATTACCCGCCTCTCCCTATAGCTTACCCCTATTTTTCTCAGGATGTCGCACATCTTCCGCCATTTTACATTGTCGAGTGCTATTTCCAGGTCGATAAATCCTATGAGAGAGTTTAATTTTTCTTTAGTCTTGCTTTCATTATCAACCGCAACGTCAGAATTACCTCGTTGGTGCCTTTATCTTTCATAAATGCAGACTGATCATCGTCGAACACATCCTCAATTTGCTTTTCCTTTCTTCTGTCTACTACACCTGTAACCAACGTGGAAGCATGGTTGTGCGATACTTCCCACACTTTACAGCTCTTGCAGTCTATGGAACTTGTGGATGACATTTTTCCGAAAATCAGATTGTATAGACTCATACATTCAAAATACCAACGTGAATAGTCGTTTTGGTGCCATTTCCACCAATGATTTTAGAAATTCTGGTGGAATGTTATCCCTCCCTCCTGCCTTATTTGGTCTTAAGTCCTCCAAAGCTCTCTTAAATTCTGTTCGGATCTCCTATCTATTGTATATGGACTCCTGTTTCTTCTGCTATCACATCAGACAAATCTTCCCCCTGACAGAGGTCTTCATTGTACTCTTTCCACCCATCCACTCTCTCCTCTGCACTTTAAAATGGAATTCCCCTTGCGCTCTTAATGTTACCACCTTTGCTTTTAATTTTGCCGAAGGTTGTTTTGGCTTTCGTATATACTGAGTCAGTCCTGTCAACAATCACATCTCGTTCGATTTCTATACATTTGCTATGCAGCTATTTCGTTTTAGCTTCCCTGCACTTCCTATTTATTTCATTTCTCGGCGCCTTGTACAATTCGTAAATTTCCCTGCTCATTTTTGTACTTCCTTCTTTCATGAATCAACTGAAGTATTTCTTCTGTTACCCATGGCTTCTTTGCAGTTACTTTCTTTGTACCTATACTTTTTTTTCATCTTCTATGACTGCCGTTTTTAGAGATATCCATTCCTGTTCAACTGTACTGCCTACTGGGCTATTCTTTATTGCTGTATCTACAGCCTTAGAGAACTTAAAGAGTATCTCTTCGTTCGTTAGTACTACCGTATCCGACTTTTTTGTGTATTGATTATTCCTGACTAATCCCTTAAGCTTCAGCCTACTCTTCATCACTACTACATTGTGATCTGAGTCTATATCTGCTCCTGCGCATACCTTACAGTCGAGTATATCATTTCGGAATCTCTATCTGACGATGATGTAATCCAACTGAAATCTCCCGTATCACCCGGCCTTTTCCAAATATGCCTTCTCGTCTTGTGATTCTTGAACAGAGTATTTGATATTACTAGCTGTAACTTATTACAGAACTCAGTTAGTCTTTCTCCTCTCTCGTTCCTTGTCCCAAGCCGATATTCTCCTGTAACTTTTCCGCCTACTCCTTCTCCTAAACTGCAGTCCACTCCCCCATAACTGTTAGATCGTCATCTCCATTTACATACTGCATTACCCTTCCTGTATCCTAATATAGTTATTTTCTGTCTCTTCATGTTCAGCATGCGACGTTGGCATCCGTTGCTGAACTATCGTTGTCTATGTTGATTTGCTGTCGATTTCGATAAGAACAATCCTATCACTGAACTGTCACAGTAATACACTCTCTACCCTGCCTTCCCATTCATAAATAATCCTACTCCCATTATGCCATTTTCCGCTGCTGTTGATATTACCCTATACTCATCTGACCAGAAATTCTTTTCATTTTTACATTTGACTTCACAAACCTCTACTATATCTAGATTTAGCTCTTGCACTTCCCTTTTCAGATTTGCTACCTTCTCTACCACGTTCAAGGTTCTGACATTCCAAGCCCGGACTCGTAGATCGTTATTCTTCTGTTTGTTGTTCTTGCTTTTTCTCACGGTCACCCCTCCCTTTGGAGTACCCTCCATGAGATCCAAAAGGGGACCAGTCCGGAGTCTCTTGCCAATGGAGAGATCATCATGACACTTTTTCAATTACGGGCCACATGTCCTAAAGATACGTATTATGTTTCTTTAATGCAGTGGTCTCCATTTCCTTCTGCATCCACATGCCATTGATCACTGCCAATTTTTTCGCTTTTAGGGGCAGTTTTCCACACCAAGGATAAGAGAGTGCCCAAACCCTGTACGCTAATCCGCCCTCTTTGACAAGGGCTGTGGCAGAATGAGGATGACTTCTTATGTTGGAAGTCTTCCGGCGCCAATGCTGATTATGACGGGTTTTGAATCCGGGACGAAGGACGTTCTGATTACTAATCAAATCAAAGACGTCTAGTGTTTTGTAGTTTGGCTATCTGAAACTTGTAGTTTATCTGATGTGATGATAAGCGACCTTTGTGATTTACTCGACTTAACTACCAGTTGTATGCAGTTGTTTTCCCAATTTTCGCTCTAAAAACAGTTGAATGTGCATTCGCAGAGAGTCCGCAGCTCGTGGTCGTGCGGTAGCGTTCTCGCTTTCCGCGCCCGGGTTCCCGGGTTCGATTCCCGGTGGGGTCAGGGATTTTCTCTGCCTCGTGATGACTGGATGTTGTGTGATGTCCTTAGGTTAGTTAGGTTTAAGTAATTCGAAGTTCTAGGGGACTGATGACCATAGATGTTAAGTCCCATAGTGCTCAGTGCCATTTGAACAATTTTGAACCATTCCCAGAGAGCATCATTTCCCGATACACAGCGTAACTTTTCCAAAGTTTGCCATTTGCTCATTTCTGTGTTGCACAAGATACTTTTTAGCTGTACAGTTGTATAAGTGTAGGAACATGACCCTCTAATTACTTCCAACTCATACCTGCGATAGCATTATCGTCCGGTGCATGAATATGCAGTTATAAACAATATTTTTGATGATACCTCTCAACAACTCTCCCGATCCCAGGTTGCTTTTTTAATGCAATAATTAACAGAATAGGAAAGTTCCATCACCGAAACGACTGTTCGTTGTGCCCCCCCCCCCCCCGCCTCCCCCCCCCCCCCCGCCCCCCGCCCACTAGAATGGTGCGGGCCTTTCGATCTTTGTGCCTGTCAAAAGAGTGGAGCTCCTGTATTGCTATTTTGAGCCAATCGCAGCCACGGAAATTTTTTGTCACTTTATGCTGGAGCCTTGCTGAGCGAACTGCGTGTTTGGGTGACGCCGCGACCATGTCACGAAATTGCCACGCTGGAACTTCCACAATGTTCCGACGGCATGTTGCGGACAGTAGGCTTTACGTAGTACTGCACATTTTATGGTCTTAGACAGCTGCTATATAACAGAAATGTTAGAACACCGCTTTACTTGTAAGACTTAAGTTACTGTTGGGGGGTATATGACAACCTGGTGCCAGTTCTGTGCTAACCATAATACTCCAATGTGACTAATATGCTTCTTAATGGGGTTAATACGTTGCATGGTGAGCTTATATAACTACTCTGCATTAATTAATATTTAATTCGAGCAATCTCTGTTCTCTAGAAAAACTACGATGTTGACTACGTCATGCCAATCACCCTCTTGAGTAATTTGGACTGAATAAAGAAACAGACAGAACGACAACGTAAAGCATTCTCGCCATGGTGGTGCAGTTTCTTTGTCAAAAGACGGCAATACCCTGAGTCCCGAGGAGTATGAACTTATTAGGGAGGAAATAACTCGCCATTCACACATCAGTGGTTTTAGAGCTCGACAGGCAATGAAAGTGGACAAGACAAAAGCTGACACCTTCGAAAGTGTCCGCCCCCGGTAGCTGAGTGGTCAGTGCGACAGATGTCAATCCTAAGGGCCCGGGTTCGATTCCCGGCTGGGTCAGAGATTTTCTCCACTCAGGGACTGGGTGTTGTGTTGTCCTAATCATCATCATTTCATCCCAGTCGACGCGCAAGTCGCCGAAGTGGCGTCAAATCGAAAAACTTGCACCCGGTGAACATCCTACCCGACGGGAGGCCCTAGTCACACGACATTTTACTTTTACGTTCAAAAGTACCTAGACGGGCTCCTCTTGCGCGTCCACCGTCTCAGATTTGCTTTGTGAGGGTCCAGGCAGCACGGCGTGTCTTGTGCAGGGTGGCAGCGGCAGCGACGGCGGGGGCGGCGGGGGAGGCAACGTGATCGGCCGGCCGTAACCGACCCGGCGGTCCGCGCCAGAGCAGGGGCTGCCGCCGGTCGGTGTTGGCACCTTGTTAGCGAGGGATAATAAGCGCTTCTCGCCAGCGCTAATGACGTGAAAGAAGCCCTAATGACTGGACGAGCCTCCCTCTGCCGCCGCCGCTACCGCCGCCGCCTCCTCCGCCGCCCCCAGGCTCCGCTCCTCTTCAGCGCTGAAACGCGATAGCACAACACCAGCGGCAGGGGGCGGCTCGCTACTGGCAGCTCGTCATAAGGCGACGCCGCTGCCCACTTTGAAGTCGTCACGCGCAGTTACCCCTCCAGCCAGCCTCCTGCTCAGCGCCACCACCAGGTGTGCCCGCCACAGGAAACGCGGAGGGCCATAGAGAGGTCTCCTTCCACTCTCGAAATTTTGAAACACCAAGCACAGGAAAAAGTGAAAGTGTGTCTCTGTGGAAGGGAGGGGATGGAACAACGTAAACAATACTAGTCAGCAGGCTTCCGTTAAAATCTTCAACCAATAATCCTTCTCCACGGTACGTGTGGAATAGTGCCTTTCTATTCAATGGCGATGGGACAGCAATAGTTAAGCCAATAACGCCCCTTCTTCTGCATCAGCGCGAGAATATTAGCCTATGACGATGGCCCACCAATGGTAGCCATAAGAACTTTAAACAATACTACCACTTCTCCAGCAAGAACGTGGGAAAACTCCACTTTATAACAGAACGCGACATTGGTCTCTGACAGAGTTCTAGCAGTAGTGGACTCCGGGAGATCCTGAGGTACATCCCAGCAGAAGGGTCGAAACTTCGATTATTTTAGAGGAAATATGACGTGGCCTAATAACCCAGAAAATTTTAAGTTCAGTAAACAATGCGCTTTCCGAACCTTTATGTCGTCGTTTGAGGCTCACTCTTTTTATGATTGATCACACAAATTTTTACATTAACTTTGAGGCCAGCTGCCGTTCTGTCACCACCGTCACCAGTTAACCTAAAGGAAGGAAGTCGTGTGGGCATTTGTCTGTGAGTCTTTTAAACATTGTTTACCTATAGTATTTTATGCAATGGAGATTGAGTACGAGGCCAGCATTTGCCTAAATAAACACGGTAAGCCTCCTAAAACCACAATCAGGTTGTATATAAGAGGTGTCCGAAAGGGCAGAAAACATTTTTTTCCAGCAGCCACTTTGAAGTAAGACATAAAGAACTTACAGAAATTGGGTGCAAGTGGGCAATATTTAAAACAATGGGGAAATTAGAAAATTTGAGCTGGGCAGAAATTTGAACCAGGGTGTCCTGGTTTCAGGGCAAAGGCTTTGATCACTAAGCCATCCGGACACGTTGGTTCAGATGGCTCTGAGCACTATGAGACTTAATATCTGAGGTCATCAGTCCCCCAGAACTTAGAACTACTTAAATCTAACTAACCTAAGGACATCACACACATCCACGCCCGAGGCAGGATTCGAACCTGCGACCGTAGCGGTCGCGCGGTTCCAGACTGAAGCGCCTAGAACCGCTTGGACACTCCGGCCGGCCCGGACACATTGGTCTTCGGTACTGGGCAGACTACCCTAGTACACCTCCAATCAGACTCAAATTCTCAACTTGTCCACAAATCATTAGCGTAGTGCCTCTCCAATACCCGCTGCATTTCGCAGATTCCTGCAGGGCATAAGAAGCAGATAACACAGGGAAAGGGAGCATTCATGGCCAAGAGTCTGCTAGTATCAGACATTGTCCTTAATTTGAGGAAGAAGTTTCTCAGAACGCAAGTTTGGTGTACATTTTTGTATGGTAGGCAGTAATGGACAGTGTGAAAAACAGAACAGATAAGGAACAAAGCGTTTGGGACATGGTGCTCTAGAAGAATGTTGAAAATTAGGTCGATTAATAAGAAATGAGGCGGTTCTCTATAAAAATATTGGGGATAGGAACGTATGGAAAACATTAACCAGTAGGAAGATCGTGATGACAGGACATATAATACGACATCAAGGAATAAGTTGCATGTTGTTAAAGGGGTCTGTAGAGAGTAAAATCTATAGGGAAATACCGAGATTTGAATACATCCAACAAATACTTGAGAACGTAGAATGAAAATACTACTTTGCGGTGAAGAGGTTAGTGCAGGAGAGAAAGTTGTGGCGGGTTGCCTCAAACCTGCCACAGGAATGATGATTGAAGCAAAAGTGGAAGATAATGGCATTAACACAAAGAATACGACAGCAGGCGAATACAGTACTAGTGTTGAACATCTGGGGCAAGTCGTACTGCGCAAGTATTTTGGAGTAATAGTGAGAAGCCATATAAAATGGGACTAAATAACGAAAGTGAGTGGAGGACAGCTGGGAAAGTGCACCACACCTGTAAACAGAATCTCATGCCCACGCTTTAAAGTGAGCTGTTCTGTTCTTCCAGCGCCTGGAGTCCTTATCAAGTATACGTGAGAACAGATATCTAAAAGAAGTTTCAGATTGGCTGTTAGGATCTTAGGAGAGTGAAACTGTGACAGAGATGTTAGCTCAGTTTTAATAGGAACCCTTGAAAGGAAGGCGAAATGGTTCATGTGGAGCCGGCCGCTGGTGGCCGAGGGGTTCTAGGCGCTTCAGTCTGGAACCGCGCGACCGCTACGGTCGCATGTTGGAATCCTGCTTCAGGCATGGATGTGTGTGATGTCCTTAGGTTAGTTAGGTTTACGTAGTTCTAAGTTCTAGGGGACTGATGACCTGAGATGTTAAGTCCCATAGTGCTCACAGCCATTTGAACCATTTTTTGTTCATGTGGATGGCAAATGTTGCTAACTGGAGGAAGACTATATGGCATATCCGTTGCGACTAGCGAATACCTCGCGTAGGGATCATGAGGAAAAATAGGACAGACAATCATTAACACTGGTACGATCTACCCTTCGTCACGTACCGCACAGTGGCTTGCGTAGCACATGTGTAGACGTAAATGCAGAACAATAGAGAGTAGCACCCTAAACGTATCCCCTGTATTTATTCCAATCGTCGCTTTTTTGGGTGGTTTCGGGTACTAATTTATCATCTTCAAACCAGGCCTAGCGATTGCCCCGTTAGCTATACCTCTAACGTGTTAAATGCAATCACTGTGCTGTAATATAAGCTCCAATGTGTGACTGACATGGGTCAGTTTCCAGTGCTTCACTGTATTGTAAATTCAACTGTTCAGTTTGACAATATAAGAGTGTTTCGCTGTCTATCACTAACGCAACTTTTTTTCACTGCTCACTAACGCTACTTGTTTTCACTGCTCTCGTATGGTAAAGAGAGATGATTGCAGCAACAGTTAGTAAACACTACGTGCATTCCTTACAAGCTAGGTGTAAGTTACTGTTGGTTATAGGCAACCATTATTCCAATTCCCCTCTCGACTATCATACATTTCTTGCATATTGACAACAGACTTCGTTTACGATGAGGTGAGATCAGATATCGCTATGCTTTGTAATCATTCTTATTTTGCCACTGTAGACTCGATGAATTAAAGCATCCGGATTGGACAGCAATATAATATTATTTTTTGAAAATCTAAGACTATTTAGAAATATAAGTTGCATAAAAACATCGAATAAAGAGAAACTATAGAGTTGTAGGCTTCAGATCAGTGGAAAAGTGGAAGCATATTACGTGAAATGTGGAGAATGTAAATCCTCTAAGACGACTCCAAAACAATATAAGCCATTCCTTAGATGGAAAAATTGCTGAGATGTCCGCAGCTTGTGGTCCAGTGGCTACTGTTGCTGCCTCTGGATCACAGGGTCCCGGGTTTGATTCCCGGCCGGGTTGGGGATTTTCTCTGCCAGGGGACTGGGTGTTTGTGTTGTCCTCACCATTTCGTCACCATCATCATTTGTGACAGTGACTAGATTGGTTGTAAAAAAATGGACTGTGTAAAATTCTGGACTGATGAGCGCGTAGTTGAGTGCCCTACAAACCAAACATCATCATCATCATCATTACTGAGATACTGAAGCAACAGTGAGAATAGCGTAGCGAGTCCCCGGTGCCAGCAAGCCTGTGACGGTTGTGACAAACTGTGGAGGCCCTCGACATCGGCAAAGGCAACCAGGCCTCCACCCACCTCATTAACACCAGCTGACGACACAGAACTGGCAGTGGTGGTGAACATATAATGTGGTGGTTTTCTGTACCAACTGAGGTGTCACATTTCGTCATGAGTATGGATAGCAACCTTTTAGATCAGTTAAGTAGTGAGAGGTTTGTGTATGCAAACATCAGTAATGGATGATAAGTGGTGATAATTCTCACTGATCCTTGATCATTCCCACTTGAAAACGAGGTAGTCATCGCTCATGATTCCGTCGCTAAGAACGTTGTGATTATAAACACAGTTAGGTAAGAAATGTGTAAAGTCACGTTCATGCCATACGAACTAACACAGCATCGCGGCAGTATTATTGCTGCACTGTGGTAAATCTCTGTCTTTTTTCAAAAAGAAGATAAAATAAAAACAAATTGTTCTATTTTAGCAGTGTTGTAGCTGACCAGCTAACTTACATAAGACTTCGTTGACTCTTGTCTGAGAAGTCACTGTCGTGTTCGGAATATAAATTGCATAAGGAGGATCACTGTAGAATGAGATAGGGAGAGAGGGATAAAGAGGAATATGATTACCTAGAACGACGTTGTAGGGCCCACTTACGATTCTTCATAAAAAAGTCATGGGAAGTGTCAGGTACACGTATGTCCGAAAACGATTCGACGTTCTACAGTAGTAGAGGACAGGTACCTAATATGAGACACACTTTCGAAAATCCATTAATCCATTTGAAAGGCAAGAGTAAATGAAATTATATTTTTTAGCATGGTGGTAACATCTTGCATCATTTAATTCCACCATACATTTATTACGTTTTCAAATAAACAATCTTAAAAAGTAATTATTAAATCTTCACAACAAAGACGTTTCATAGAAAAGAGGTAAACTTTGCCTAATATGAGATAGTAACAACATTTTTCTATTACTGAATAATGGCATGTGAACATGCAAATTTTACATATTTATTGATTTCTGTTACCCTTCACTCACTTCTCACTACTTAGGTTTATTTTCACGACATTGTGGGCAAACAAAATTGTCTTCCGCAACATCTCAGTTTTCATGAGGCCAGTGATAAACATTTCGTGCACTGTGCCCAAGTTTCCCCGTGTCTGTCGTTAGAAAAGCGCCCTGTACAGATTAGACGCTCTGCGTCATCGTCATCACTGCAATCTGAATCATCGCCATCATCAAGACGGAGATCGGATGCCGAGTCACTAGATGATTCTTCAACTTTAGGAGTCCTTTTGAAGAGTCTCCACTCATCTCTCAGAACCACTTTTTGGCTGCTTCGTCCTTAGCTTCAACTGCTGATTTCTTCTGTTTAGATTCTTGCAAATGTCACATAATGAGCTGATGTTACTAACTTAGCAGACCACGAACTTGATGTTAGACCTGTTTGAATGGCCATATCTCCAGATGGCCTCGCGATCTGTGGAAGAGGTCTAAGGTCTATAGAGCTGACAACTTGACCAACTCTAGTTTCATTTTCCTTTTCGGCATCTCTTTCATGAGGAGGGCCAGCATGGCGATGAAGTGGAAACTCATGTTCCCTAAAAATGTTTCTGTGGCGTAGGATGAGACCTGTTTTTCTAACGCATTCGCAGTTGCTTCCATTGTTGCTGCTCTGTTGTAAGCTGCCCCCTATAACCTGGCTATTAATAACGGAGTCACAACACGACCTGGGTTACCACGTTTCTGTCTTTTGGTCATACTAGATTTCCAAAGACCCCATAAATCCGACGTCAAGTGGCTCCATTTAATGCACTGAGTGACGTGGCAAATATACAATATGGGCATTGTTTTTTTGTTCCTTATGTAACACATCGAGATTGTTCTTGGGAACGACGTCCATCACGAATCAAAGTGGCAAGGTGAATTGAAGACGGCTTTACATGGTTCATAAAATGGTCAGACCACTGAGTAGAAATATGAATTTGTATCCAGCCACTAGTTGACACGCTAATATTGATCTTGCAGGCGACCCCTGCATCAGTTCCTGACTCATGTTCTTCTTTGGGAAGACGATTAGTGGCTGAACATAAACGCCAATTCCGTTTATACAAGTCACAATTGTGATGAGATTTCCCCTGTTCTGCTGAAATCAAGGCAGCAATTTCTCTCTTCCCTCTCATAACAATAACTCTGATATTGTTGTGCTGCACAGATGTCAACCAAGTTCCGTCAAAACTGAAGGCTCGGGGTGTTAATGGTTGATTTTAGAAAGCGCAGATTCGTGAAAGAAAACCATCTCTCCACATTTTCTGAAGTAAAATCTTTAATTACTGCTGCTCTGAGGAGTTCTCATTGATAAAATGGGACGTCTCTTAAGGAAAGCTCGAGGCCATTTCTTTCCTGCTGAAGCCTTTTCTAAATTGTGGGGCTTTTTCAACATATTCCTGACTGTTAAAAGTGAGGCCATGCATCTTGTGGCCTTACATTTAAGATTATGAAATCGACCTTCCATTGTAAGGTATACTTCACTAATTCATCTTCCAGTTGAGATGAATGAACAGGCCCTCTACAAAGACTAACCCCTACTAACTACTCGGATGTGCGAGTTTTATTCTTCATATACCTTTCCAAACTACGTTCTCGTCAGAACAAAATTTCTCACATACGTACTGGCACAAACCATGGCTTCTTTATCCCATGATTTCCTTTTCGTTGTCGATGCCATCTACGAAGAATATATACAATAGTCAGATGTCTCCCTCAAAACACTTCAGCCTCTAAGATTTTATTTGTTAAATTGTATTTCAAAAGTACTGAGAACAGAGTACTATGAATTTGGGGGAATACTGATTAACTTATGAACTAAAAAATACTGCCATCTGCCATAATAGAAAGGTCCAGAAACCATGACAACTTCCAATCATAGGATGAGTCGAAGTAATCCATGTTTACAGTAATGTAATGAAATTAAAATAAACGCAGTGGTCAATGTTTTATTATAACAAATGATAAAATAAAGCTATATCATGATATTATTGTATAAATTACAAATAAAATATCGTTAGATAACGAGCTCCACCTCCCCAAACGTGCGATTAGTATCTTAATATGAGACACTATCGCATATTTATATTCCATACTATCGCATATTAGAATACTTGCCATCTTACACCACAAAAAATCAAGCTCTTGCTAACAACATTCATTGGAAAATGATGCTAATTTTGACTAATTATAGGTAATTAGATCACAAACAACAACAATAAAACAATACAGTAATATCCACTCACCTTTAAGCAGAAATATTTGCATGCCACCGATGTCACAAAAATTTCAAACGCTGTACACTTTACAATAGCCTCTGCATACTCTGTCCGTCTCAACAATGGCGTCTTACTCGCTGTGTCTTCATCAGACACGCTGGAGACCTATTTGAGAAACTCCCCACCAGAGTTCAGCACCTACTATGAGAGCAGTCGATGTGTCTCACATTAGGGAACTCTCGCATAATAGGCACCTTCCCTCCATATTAAGTGCTCGCAGTTACTAGCTCGAACGTACAGTTCACAGCTCATTAACTTATAGACACTTGTAGAAAACGTTGGAAATGTCCACCACAGGTTTCGAAGACATGGACTCGTCACAATACGACTGTGGCTCTCAAAAGTTTGCAAAAGCTCCCATGACTCACTTATAAGAATTCTCTACATTAGAAATTTGTGTTGCATCAATGATTCTGTAGATGTTCTCGTAGATTAAACTTTTACGATTACGTTCTGTCTGGTGTACAGTCAATGGAGCTGTTGGCATCCTACATATCCATCGTGTTGACATCAGCCAAAGCAGCTCTTATGATATGACAAAACTCGGTGGACAGTCATGACGATTAAGAGCGCATAATTTTCATATTGACAGGGTAATTATTCATGACATAAAAAAACACATTAATTACAGAAAAACGACGGTTTTCGGGACGTGTGTGTAAGCTTTAATTTCCTTTGATATATTTTAGTTTCGTTTCTTCTTTGGCACACACATCAAAGACTGTCAAAGAAATAGGAACCCATCTCTTTAAATGACATTTATAAACATGTGATTTTTCGATTTAACAATAAGTAATGAAAGGAAGATTTGTGGACGGCTAAAGAACGTAGGAACTATAACAAACATAAAGATGTACATAATTAGAATGGTAACTAATTTTCATTCTTTGACTTTTTAATTTTTAACACTGTGCTGAATTCCAGTTTTACGTCCTTTTATGCAACATCGAATCTTACATTGGAAAAACTGAGTTTCTTTCAAAGGTAGGCAGTAGGTTTGGAATTAAGTCCGGTAAGTAACGGTGGCCTGTCGTTATTATAATTACGGTTCAGTTTGTTTAAAACATATTGACATTTTTTACTCATAAAACATACGAAGCAATAGAAAAGCAAGGTTCTGATGTAGTAAAAAATGTATCAAATGTGTTGCAGAAAATACGTGTCTCGTATAATTAGAATGGCTCATGACGTCATCGTTAAATAACGTCATATTTTGATGTAGGTCAAACATAACGAATTTTAATTAACAGTAATTTGGAGATATTCAAAAAATTGGAAAATCCACACTGAAGTAACCTTATGATACAGCGTGATCAAAACAGTGATAGTGTAAGTTTATCACTAGTTCTCTTTGAAAACGTAATGACAGGGGTAAGGATATTTTTTTTTCATTTTTTTTTGATTTCGTATAATCGTCTAGTAAGCAACTATGCGGTAGTATCTTATTATTTAAGTTATCATTTCCTTCAGTGAACGTGTACCAGAATGACCACAGAGTTCGTTGAGAATATCTTACAAACCATAATCCACAAGGCAATAATCAATCAATTTGGCCGTGATAACTGTATGTGTGTGTGTGTGTGTGTGTGTGTGTGTGTGTTAGTGCAAGGCTTTGAGTATCACGTTACTACTACTAATCGACTAATTCGAACACCACAGTGTTCTAATAAACAGCAAGGTGTTGGAACTGGGTTGGCAAATCTGCGTGAAGCGACTGTTGCTGCGCGCAGATACTGCTAGCGGTCGGCCATTGACCTGGACGACTGGTAATTATGCAGCCGGCGAGAGACGACTGCCCCCACCCTATTTGCAGCCGCCCCTCGTCCCTGTCCTCTTCCCCCTCCCCTCAACCCCCTTACTCCAATCCCATGGGCGTGGCCGGCCGAACCTATTTGTTTTCCGACATTTAATTTATTCGCACGCTCCCGCTCCTGGGCTGTCCGCGACCGCCGCTGGTTCATTTAACACAACAATCGTGGCTCGGTGATCCGCATAACAAACGCGACGAGCCGCCGCTGTTTGCTGACTTTTAAAAAGCCATTTGTATCTCAAACAAGCAATTCGATAGCGCAGGCGGGTCGGCTAGCAGCTACCCAGATGATAATAGTGACCAACGGCAGCGTTGCTTGCAGTCGGATTAGGCCAGCTGCGCATGTAGCCCGTGTATGTACTCAGTCACCAATGTCGGGAGTGATATCTAAGTGAGCGGATGAATCCTAAGGTCCACATACGATGTACTGCATTATACAGTTCCTATAGTAGCACACAGAGTTATCGAATGAATAAAGTACGCACCATATACGGCTCCCTTCCTCAGAAGAAACACGATTAGGCTTCTGGCCCACCTTACTGCTTATTTCTGAATGTCTATCTGAGCAGTATCTGGTGGCAAGTTCACGTCTCATGTCGGAGTCACAGCTCACTTAGTACGCAATATGCAAAAAATGAAGTACATTTTGGAATCTGTCAAATTACTTGGGAACCTGCTTTTTCCAAGTAATGTTAAACGGGACGAGTGAGATAAATCTCATCTACGAATAGTTCTCAGATGTATTCTCGTTTCGTCGTGGTGGACAACAAACATCTTTGGTTTCTATATACACTCTATGAATTAACAACAATGATCGCTGACGCAACAGTTAATGTACAGTTTCCACGTTTACAACTGTCTCCACATTAGACCGAAACTGTTTGTAGCAACAACACGCCGCAGTTTCAAAAAAAAAAAAAAATAAATAAATAAATAAAAATAAAATAAAAGTGACGTTTCTCTCATCTGTGTTATATTGGTTTCTTCTGAAGATGAATTTCTTCTCTGTCATCACAAACGTCATCTGATTTGAAGTACTAAAATCATATTCATCGTATATTTATGAATCCTGTGCTCATACTTCTGAGTATTCTCGAACTTCAACATTTTGCGTCACGTGTTTCTAAGGCGTGTCTGGAGAGACTGCCTAGATACATGTAAAAAGCTGCTGAAAATTTGCGTTCGGTGCGACCAGTGTACCAGATCACCAGTCGTTAATGCTGCTCACAAATTCGGTTCAGCTGTGGCTCATTTCTCTGTCTAGTAAACTACTACACTATTCTGGTGCGTATCCCAAGCTTTCTCTGTAAAAAGAAAAATAGATTTCCTACACGCCAGAATATACAGACATTTTCTTGCTTCTTAAAATACTACAGGAGCCAAAAATCGAGCGGCAGTGAATATTAATGAGAGTAATAACGACGAATGATTTAGCTATGTAGTTTTCTGGAGCAGATTTTCTTCAGTTAAGTTGCCTTGCCCCTGTATAAAGTATTACCATATTACACTGTAGGAAACACTGCAACCAATAATAAGATTTCTAGAAATGATTTCATTATAACTTCACTAGTTTTGCGCCTGAGTCCACTGTCGCTGGTAGCGTCGATTTTTTGCAAGTTTTACATTTGTGTCTTAGAATATATAAAAATTTTTGTGATGAAAACTTAACAAAATATTTTACATTTACGTCATAAAATTTAACAATTTTTTTGTGAATACATCATTTTACATTTATATATGCTCTACACATTGCACTTACTTCCTGAAAAGTCGTTATTTGCATATTACAGTACTGAGATTTGATTTTCTCTTACAATCCATACTAATAAATGAACTCAACGTGTGTGTGTGTGTGTGTGTGTGTGTGTGTGTGTGTTAATTCCTAACAGACCGAACTGCTGAGGTCATCGGTCCCTAGACTTACACAATACTTAAATTAACTTAACCTAAATTACGCTTAAAACAACACACACACCCATTCCCGAGGGAGAACTCGAACCTCCGGCGAGAGATGCCTCGCAATCCGTGACATGGCACCTCACACCGCGTGGCCACTCCGCGCGGCTCAATGAACTGAACTGAAAACAAGATGGCGGGTAAATACGTTTACATCGACTGCTAATTTAATGTGCCGAACAACGTCATACGTGTACAGATATGTTAGACTTCTGGAGTTACTTAAAAGATACTTCTACATAGTACAGATAATTTTATACAATTAGACATTTAATAATTTAGGTTTGAGAGGTGCTGACAGTGGTCAATGGAGGATGTATATCAATTAATTACTGCTTCTATCGTTTCAAATTATAGAAGTCGTATGAAATTTTGGTTTTTTTAATTCTAGTTGATCATTAGTACGCAATCATGCTTTATGTCAATGTAGGTGTACGTTTCTGATTCCTCTTATAAATTCATCTGTACTTCTTTTTCGACAAAACGTAATATTTTTAATTTTCCTTCGTCACTTAGGTCTGTGTTTCCGTGTTGCGCCAATGAGTAGCGAAAATTGACTTATTTAAGCTGCTGAGCCTGAGTGCATCCATGTGTTCACGGAATCGTTCATTGAAACTCATGTGGTTTACTTCAGTTTTTAAATGTAAGTTGCGAGCAGTTTTGTGTTTATTTTTATTTTTCGTGAAGAAACTAATTCTGTTATTTTTGGAGCGAATAGATTTGTAGTCTGTTACGACACTTTCCCCTATGAATGGGATGCAGACATATTTCACAGAGTTTTGAGATGCTATTTGTGCTAAAGTGCAGTTTGTGTTGGACTTGGAAATATCTTTGCTGCTGTCCTTGTTTTCAATTCTATTGCGAAGTTTAGTGATGGTGTCTGAGCTGTAACCATAATTTTGGACTATTAGTTTGAATGTTTTTAGTTCTTGTATTTTATTTTCAATGGCATAGGAATTTTTTCATTCGCTGAGTATTGTCCAATAATATGTCATTTTGCGTTGCTCGAGGTGAGACGATGAACTGTTGATTGTGACATCTGTTATTGCTCGTTTTCTGTAAATTTTAAATTTATGTGTATCGTTTTATTTACTAATTTTTAGACACAAGAAATTTATGCCACTATCGGTTTCATGTTCTACAGTAAATTTTATGTTTTGATGTACTTCGTTTAGCTGTGTTGCAAACTGATCGATTTCTTCTGCTGATCCATCAGATAAGTGTGTGATCCACATAGCGTCTGCAATACATTATAATTTTTCTTTCTTGCCAAGTTGGCAATGAAAACGAATGTTTCTAAATGATTTATCTAAATGTTGGCTAACAGGTTAGCTAGTCAACTGTCCATTGCAAGGTCATTTCCTGTTAATAAATGGCTGGAACAGTAGAGGAAACTGTTCAGTCTGCAAAAGAGCTTAACAAACTCTACCAAAAGATAAAATTTACTGTTCAACATCAAAAGTAAATTTAAAACATAGAGAATGCGCAGTCATCAGTACAAGGTCCTAATTTTACGTAGTCCAGTTTTTACACTTTATAATCTAGCCACTGTCGCGAATGATGATGATGATGATGATGATGATGATGATCATGAAATGATGAGGACAACACAAATACCCAGTTGCCAGGCAGAGAAAATCTCCAACTCGACCGGGAATAGAACCTGGGACCCCATGATCCAGAGGCAGCAATGCTAGCCACTAGACGACGAGCCGTGGACAAAATGTGCGGAAAACCCACTATATCAGATGTCACAATCAGCACCTCATCATGTCGCCATGAGCAACACAAAATGGCATATTATAGGGCAATGATCTACAGAAGCCGGCAGCGGTGGTCTAGCGGTTCTAGGCGCTCAGTCCGGAACCGCGAGACCGCTACGGTCGCAGGTTCGAATCCTGCCTCGGGCATGGATGTGTGTGATGTCCTTAGGTTCGTTAGGTTTAAGTAGTTCTAAGTTCTAGGGGACTGATGACCACAGATGTTAAGTCCCATAGTGCTCAGAGCCATTTGAACCATTGATCTACAGAATGAAAAAATCACTTTGACGCTGAAGTTAAAATACAAGAACTAAAAACAATCAGACTATATTGGTAACAAATCTGAAACCCTAACTAAACTTCACAACAGAATAAAACAAATATACTAACAAAGGCAGCTCTAAGTCCAAAACAAACAGTAATTTAGCTCAAACACGTCCACAAAACTCTGTGAAATACGTCTGCATTGATAAAGTGTCATATCAGATTCCAAACCTATTCTGTGCCAAATATATTAAAATTAAAACTTCCTGGCAGATTAAAACTGCGTACCCGACCGAGACTCGAACTCGGGACCTTTGCCTTTCGCGGGCAAGTGCTCTACCATCTGAGCTACCGAAGCACGACTCACGCCCGGTCCTCACAGCTTCACTTCTGCCAGTATCTCGTCTCCTACCTTCCAAACTTTACAGAAGTTCTCCTGCGAACCTAGCAGAACCAGCACTCCTGAAAGAAAGGATACTGCGGAGACGTGGCTTAGCCACAGCCTGGGGGATGTTTCCAGAATGAGATTTTCACTCTGCAGGGGAGTGTGCACTGATATGAAACTTCCTGGCAGATTAAAACTGTGTGCCCGACCGAGACTCGAACTGAGGACCGGACTTGAGTCGTGCTTCGGTAGCTCAGATGGTAGAGCACTTGCCCGCGAAAGGCAAAGGTCCAGAGTTCGAGTCTCGGTCGGGCACACAGTTTTAATTTGCCAGGAAGTTTCATATCAGCGCAGACTCCGCTGCAGAGTGAAAATCTCATTCCGGAAATATTAAAACTAGTTTTTCCAAAAACAATAATATGAATCAAAAACTTGTTCGAGGCTTAAATCTAAAAACTGAAGTACACCACAGGTCTGGAATTTATAAACTAAATTGTTCTGTGTGACCCAAATTTTACATTGGCCAAACTGATAGGAGTTTCGATATACGATTCTGCAACAAATGTATGCTCTGAGATTCAACAACTTAAATATGTCTACTTTCGCTACTCACTTGGCCCAACATGGAAACACAGACATAAGTATCGAAGAAAATTTACAAATATTACATTCTACGCAAAAGGGAGTACAGATTAATTTGTTAGAGTAATTAGAAATGTACAATCACAGTCACAGTAAACCTGGCTGGACACTTAATGATCAAGTAGAACTTACAAAACCAAATGTATCTCCGAAATTTCATACGAGTCCTATAGTTTGAAACGTTAGAATAGTAATTAACTGACAGAGATAGAACATCCTCCGTTGGCCATTGCCACTATCTTTCGAAAATAAAATATGGAACGTCGAACTGTATAAAATTATCTATACAATGTGGAATTATCTTCGAAGTAACAGCAAAAGTACAACATATCTGTACACATATAACGTTCTTTGGCACATAAAATCAGCAGTCGATGTTAACAAATGATTTGAATATAATTAGATATTATTTTGGTGTTGACTATTTATATCCCAGTTTAAATTTATTACGTTTTTGGATTTTTAATTAATAATTACTACTAGAGGTTAAGTTTATTTAACTCCTTATCATTCTATTTTTTTATGGTTTTGCTTTTAATAATTATGCTTTACTGTTCTTTTGCTAGATTGAGTCTTCTATACTGAGGATAGTTTGATTCTTGTTTTCAGTTCGGTTCATTGATCAGTGTGGACTGTCAAAGAAAATCAAACCCTGCCATATAATCCGTAAAAAAGGGCTTTTCAGGAAGTAAGTGCAACATATAGAGCATATATAAATTTAAATGGATATCATCACAAAACTTTTTAAAAATCTATAATGTAAATCTGTATTCATAAAAATTTTGTTACACTTTCGGTCACAAATATAAAATTTGCGAAAATGCCAACGCTGCCATCTGACGATGGACTCAGGCTCGAAACTAGTAATGGTATAATAAAACCATTTCAGGAAAGCTTGTGGCTGGCTGCAGTATTTCTTAGAGCGTAATTTGCGAAAACAGCTGCGGTGTTTTCCAACGCTCGCTCTAAATTGATGAAATAAGTAAGTTATATCTTTTCTCCAGAAGCAAATACACTAAGAAAAGTAAATTAGTTGTGAAACCCGAAAGTCTGACAATAGTAGTAATAACAAGATAAATACTTCCAGTATTCAACGAATAATTGTAATTCGTTATCTTCTTTTATGCCGTCCGCTGCGGCACTAGCCAACGGATATAATCTTTCCATTCAAAACTATCCGCTGACTTGCAGCTCTGACTACAAAATTGCAATCAGTATCCAGCACTCATTAAGGTCAGCCTCAACACCATAACGGAAATAAGGTCATTATAAGACACTAGAATTCCAGAATGCTTCGCAACTGCTAGATATTATGTTTATGGGAATTGGATGTATGTCCTCATCCCCATCTTCCCCCTCTCTCTGTACATCAGCTCCTCCCCCTTTCTCTGTCTTTCTCCTCCTTCCTCTCTTTCTTCCCTCTGTATGCCTTTTTCCTTCCTCCATCTGCGCCCTGCCCCCCCCCCCCCCCCCCGCGGCTACCCCGTCTCTCTGACTTTGAAAATTTTTGGAAATTTGTGGTAAGGTCTTATGGGAACAAACTGCTGAAGTCATCGTTCCCTAAGCTTACCCACTACTTAATCTAACTTAAACTAACTTACGCTAAGGACAACACACACACCCATGCCCCAGGGAGTAAGCGAACCTCCGACAGTGGGAACCGCGCGGACCCCGCACTGCTCCCTGACCTTGAGCCTTGTTTATTGTCATTGACAGCGAAACCTTAATTGGGAGTTGAAGTCGCTAAAACTGAAGAGGCAAATTGGTTGGAATCATTGACATACGGGATTTGGGAGGTCTCTGCCGCTGCTGAATCTGTAAACCGAGCGAGGTGGCGAAGTGATTAGTACAAGTGGGCTCACTTTCGGGAGGACGAAGGATAAAATCCACGTCCGACCATCCTGACTTACGTTTTCTGTGACTTCTCTAAATCGCTCCAGGCAAATGCTGGGACTGTTTCTTTGACAGAGTACGACCATTTGCTTCCCCATCCTTGGGACATTCCGAGCTTGTGCTGTGTCTAATTATCTTGATTTCGGTTGGACATTACACCCTAATCTTGCTTGCTTACTTGGACCTGTGAGGATAGTAGCTACGATAACAGTATTTCACATAGTCTTATTCTGCAAACGGGTAGGACTGCAAAGTTCAGACGGTTTAGATTTTGTTTTAGTATTCCAGTCTTAAGCCAAACAACCGTAAATACAATTGTCCTGTTTTCTGTAAAACCGACTGCGAGAAAGAAACTGAACCCGCAAATTTTGACGCAATAGCACTGCAGTTTCTCTCTCGCAATCGGCTTTAACACAGTTTTGATTATATATGTATATAACCTTGTCTGTCCAAATGTCATTGTGTAAAAATTTAAAGTAAATCGCACAAGCATTTTTAGAGATTTTTGCTGAAACACACATTGTATATCAAAAGGCGAAGATTAGTAACTCAGTCAAGTACATAGCGACATTTTTGATAATAGTGTTGAGCCATTAGGTATATTCTTTGTCTGTCTGACCGTTTATTAAATTATTGCACAAAAATCTGAAGCAAATCCATCAAGAGATATTTGCTGATAACATTGAGCCTGTAATGCTATTGTAAATATAATACTGCCATTAATCTGTATATTTTAAAATTTTTTGTTCCGCAATAATTTTGAAAAATTAAGCAAATACTATCACGAGAGTAAGCTTTTGTTAAGTGTAGTTTATGTGTTTAAAATAACCTCTTTGACGTAGGTGGAATAAATGTATTAAAAAATATTTTGTAAATAATTATGTAATATTTCAAGTACAGCTGTAATTAATTATGTCAATTTTGTATGTATATGCTGTCATGCAATTGTAGATGGTTCATACTTAGGGTTTTTGTAAGTAGGAGTATAAATTGAAAAGGTGTAGGGATCATACGTATAACGGAACTCCGTTCTGTGGTGGAATGGGAAAGGTTGTGGGGCGCGCCAGTGAGATTTATACACAAGGATGGGGCCCCTCCACGCCCGCACCAACGTGGTGACCAACACAAAAGTTCTACTGTCACCTCCGTATGCATGTTAGTTTTGAATCAGGCGTCACAGGATGCAGGCTGTGATGTTATCCATGCGTCTGGGTAAGACTACTCATTAACATGGTCCATCAGGAGATAGAAGTGGTCGAAAACGATCGAAGGGTAGCGGTTGTAAGAGCAGAGGAAAAAAAGTGCCAAGGCAAGAGCCAAGGGAAAAAAACCTCTGCGACAGTAGGACGGGTAGTAAGGGCAGTAGCGGCTTGCTATCTGCGACAGTGCGTGCAAGGTGTGGTTGTGTTAGTTCGAGGTGTCGTGCATCGTTACCTTTGTCGTTGCTGGAGCTTGTTGCGGGGCCTGCTGCAGTTGCTGCGTCCCTGCAACAGTTCAAGGTCGTTGTGGATTAGTGGGCGATCGGTCATAGATCGGCTCACGGAGTGTGTAGGGGGGTGTGTGTGGCTGGTTTGAGTGCTGTGTACAGTACGGTTTCCCTGCGGTTGCCTGTTTTTCGGCTAGTCGCACATCTGGGTTTCCAGTAATAACTGTGTTGCAGGGGCTCGCCAGTACTGTCGTGTTAGCGTTCTATAGACCATAGATGTTCAGTTCCTAGCCAGTAATGTCTTTGGTCTGTTATGCTTCCATCTATGGTTGTGGTCGTAGTTACCCAGAGAAAGGATAAACGGGTTGCGCGAGTGTCTCGTGTTATTGTACAGTCGTGTGGAGAGTTTTTGGAATACCTGCAAGATAGTATCTAGCCGGTATTCCAGGTGAAGGTCCGCGATGCGTGTGTAGCGCGGAGCGTTGCTTATGATTTTGAGTACTTTGTTCTGTATGAGCTGCAGACGGCGCAGGCGAGTTGGCGCAGCGTATCCCCAGACAGGGGCTGCGTACGTTATCAGGGGTCTAATAAGTGTCATGTACATGGACCTAGACACCCTCCTGTTTAGTGTGCTACGCCTGTTAAGCATAGGGTAGAGTTGTTTGAGCCTCGCGTTAGCTTTGTTGGTCACGTGTTGAATGTGGTCCCCCCAGAGTAGGGTTTTTTGGTTCTGTGGTTCCCTGTGTTAGTGTGTTTTCTTGTGTGTCATGTGTAGGTTCGCAGGCAGTGGCTACAGGGTGTGGGGTCGTGTTGTTTCTGGGGGCTGGTGTTGGTACCGGTGTGGGTGCAGTGTCGTGTGTTGGCTGAGACGATTGTGTTGCTGTCGCAGCGGTTGTGATAGGTGTGTGTGCTGGGCGCAGAGGTTCCGCGGCCTGCACTGCTCCTCCAGGGCGTGTAGCCATGGCGAACGACACTCCGTTCCTGACAGGGTTTGGTGCGGGCCTTGGTCGTGTTATGACGTTGGGTGGCTTCGACTGTTGGTTTTTGCGCCTCTGCGCCTCTCTGTATACGTTGCAGCCCCTGTAATTGGCCGCATGGGCTTGGCCACAGTTGGCGCAACGGCGTATGTTTTCGTGTATTAGTGTGCATGCGTTGGAAGCGTGTTTGCCAGCGCATCCGCGGCAACGGGTTGCCAAGCCGCAGCGGAGGCCCGAATGACCGAACCGCTGGCAGTTGTTACATTGTTGGGGGACCTGTGGCGGTTCGTAGGTTTCTACCCTTACGTCCATCCGCAGAAGGCTTTTTATCTGCAGAAGGCCGCGGGAGGCGGCCGTGTCGGCCATCTCGACCAGGTAGTGTGGTAGACGGTGGTGGGAGCGGAAGCCTGTCATCCTGGAAGCACTTTTGCAGTCGAATCCAAGGAAGTTAAGCGCCGCTTGTACTGTGTTGTTTGGGGTGTTGGGGTCCACTCCCTTTACCACGTACTGCTGTGTCCGTTCTTCGGCGGTCCTGTACGTATAGTGTTCGATTTCCTTTTCTTTGAGGAAGATAAGGAGATCTTTATATTCACTGTTAGTTGAGACGTACAGTGAGGCCCTATCCCCAGAGTACTTCGTGTGTAGCGTGCAAGGTGAGTGCCTTTCCGCGAATGTTGTGTTGAGGACGCTGAGGTCCCCGTAGTTCTGGATTACGACTGGGGGAAAACCAGTCTTCTGTTGTGCGGGCGTAGCTGCGGTTGGTACTTGTGTGGTGTTGCTGACCGCAGGTCGGGTCGTGTTTGTTGTTGTATTGGTGTTCCTAACCGGAAGCGCGGGTTTTGGTGTAGGTAGCAGCGCCTTTCGGCTACCTTGCGAGTGTGGTTGCTCGCTTGTTTGCGTGGTGTTTCTCTGTTTGCGTCGTGGGTCCTCCACCTGCCAGGGCCCAGTGTAGTGTTGTTCTGTGTCCGCATCTGCGGCTGCCGGTTCCGCCGTTGGAGTCGGCTGCCGCAGTGGGACAGTGGTGCATGAGTCACCAGATGCAGGTGAATGTAGTGTTATGTGCAGTGTACTTGTCCGCGTGGGGGACTCATTTGGGCCGCAGAGGTCGGTTATCAATCGACGCTGGCTCAGCAGTTCCTGGGCTTGCGCAGCGATCTGCCGGTCCTTGTCGGCCAACACCTCCTCAACGGCGGCAAGCGGGACGCTGACGTCGACGGGAACAGCCGACTCTCGCGCCACTTTAGCTGCAGCCTTGCTGCGGGTTAGGGCGGGGGAAACACCGGCGGAATCTGCCATCGTGTGTTTGCAGGAGCTTTATTTGGTATGGGTGGGCACGACAATTATGCTTTTTCTGAAAAGAAAAGGCTAATAGTAGGTCCTACAGAAGAGGGGGAATGCCCTACGGCCTAGCGTGCGCCGTTGGTGCAGTGGCGCGGCACCTAAAGGAGGTGCGGAGGAAGAGAAGTGGCCTACAGTACGCGGGGTGGTCCGACGTGAACGGGCTCCTGGCACTGATCAACCCTAACACAGAACGAGAGAGTCTCGCTAGGTTTGTAACCGAAGTTACGGGTTACTGTGAGTCAGTGACTCTTTACGACAATAGAGCTTCTCCTCGAGCTACGCGGCTTTTCGACGAAAGGGAGCAAGCTCAACCTTCCGCCGATCCACCGAGCGCTACTGGCGCCTCGAAAGGAACTCTCTGTAGAGCAGAGCGGTCAGCGAGGCCTAAACCCCAATAGCTACCGTTGCACCGGCCATCACCGGCTGAGAACTCCTTCCGCTACGACGGCAGGGGCGCGTCTCTTGCGCCAGTGAGAATTGGCGCGCAAGTGGCTCAGAGAGTCGGTAGCTGCCCTACAAGTGGTGAACACTCATTACGTTGGTCAAGCTCTAGAAGACTCGAATTTACCTGCAAGACTGGGCTTTGGCCTCGGACGTGTTCTATATGATTTGCGCAGTATGGCAATAAATTAATAGCTCAGAAACTTGCAATTTCATCATCGCCACCAAGAGGAAGACAGAGCTGTTAAAATCAAGAGCCGTACTTGCGCAATGTTACTGCGCAACACCGCCTCACGCCACCTTCGACATCAGTAACAGGCCACCCATCTCCAATCAGCAAAATAAAAGTGTTTAATGTACCGTTGCGTATAACCGTAATTTTCCTATTTCATTTACCTCAGTAGGGTCCTTACCTAAACGAATTTATTCCGAGTATCCAGATGTTTAGTGAAGCTTGAATAATAGTAAATTACTGGCAATAGTACAGTTTTGGTAGTAAATTCTGAAAATAATTATTAAATACTAATGTTTACACGTATCAGTTTAAGGGCCACCGCTTTGCGTGACCATGGGGATAAGTTTTCAATAGCATTTCTGAAAGTAAAGTAACACAACTGTTTAACTTCAACAATCTTAACAGTAAATGTTCGTGTTGCTTCTCCATGTCAAAGAAAGCCAGACAAATATTGGTGTTAGTAAAACATTAACAGACAACAGTGCTAAAGAAATGAAATTTAGTCGTGTTAAATAATAGATTTGGCCATATGAATGATAGCTACAAGTTTAATTTTTTTTGTATCCTTGTTGAAACGTGTGTGTGTCTTCTTTAAATAATTATTGAGGTATAGTGATAAATTCCATAAGTAACAGAAAGTGGAATTAATAGTACTTACTGCCAAGTGACCGTAGTAAAATGGGAATTAAGTGGTTGTGTTTAAATTACTTAGTAAGTGAAAGTAGTTATTTATTCAGTGTCGAAATTTGACTTCATCTTTTTGTGTGGACACTGTGCCCGATTTGGGCTGGCGGCCGTTTTATTAAGCGAAACAGTTTATTGTTATAACAGGCTTTGTCTGACTAAAGGTTTGCAAAAGTAATTATTTTCACTGCTTTTCCCACAAACCGTATGATTAGGAGAAAAATAGTTCGATACTTTACCATTAGGTTGAACACGGTTAAAATCTCTCTCCCAGAGTCGAAGGTTTGGAGTGTTAGAGCTGCGTGATTTTGTGGTGGTCTTCCTACCGCTACTTGCTACACAGTTCAAACATTCCGAATCGCGGATCTTCCTTTACAGTGGTAGAACTTAAACGTTTGGTACCGTATTGACGAGAACGCGAAAGTACCGTTGCAAGCCCTTATGTAGTATATATTTACTTATATACCATATATAGGGTGTAAATTTTAATGATTTTCACTTATGGACCGTCTGACAGCAACTGAATAAAACACAATTTTAGTGCCATACGCGTTTCGCCTTTATTTTCTGCAAGGCATCATCAGTGGCCTGTAATATGTACATATGTTAGCTATTTTATTTACATTTTTGTCACTGTGCCTATAGGTTATAAACAGTTCTGGTGGTTGGTATTTCCTATTAAGTAGTAATGTTTTGAACTGTACTTACAGGTTGCGTAGACAGTTTCTTACATATTACGCTCCTGTTGCATTTTTGGTCTTGTTCTTCTTCCTATGAGCGCCAATTTGCTGTTTTTTCTGCATTCCACAGCACTACGCACACACAAGCGCACACACAAATGCATACAGGAACAGACCACAGATACTTCGATAGTTACACTCATAAGTTTGGCAGTAATATTCGATCTTTGGCAAAAACATTTGACAGTCGGCAACAGAAACCAAAACATTGCATTAAAACAAGCGTTCAGTGCATAGTGCTGTGGAATGCAGAAAAAACAGCAAATTGGCGCTCATAGGAAGAAGAACAAGACCAAAAATGCAACAGGAGCGTAATATGTAAGAAACTGTCTACGCAACCTGTAAGTACAGTTCAAAACATTACTACTTAATAGGAAATACCAACCACCAGAACTGTTTATAACCTATAGGCACAGTGACAAAAATGTAAATAAAATAGCTAACATATGTACATATTACAGGCCACTGATGATGCCTTGCAGAAAATAAAGGCGAAACGCGTATGGCACTAAAATTGTGTTTTATTCAGTTGCTGTCAGACGGTCCATAAGTGAAAATCATCAACATACCGTAGTATTACGCGCAACTGAGGAGGACAGGACCAAAAAATTGAAGATGTAAATTTTAAGTTGACAAACCAGAAGAACTCAAAAAATAAGCTTCACACGAAAAGATGTGTAGAATCCAAAGCTGATTATTTTTAAGGGGGACATCTGGTGGTGCCAAAATTAGCCCGCCACCCTAGCCCCGTGGGGGTGGGTCGGGGGGCACAGATAAATAAAAAATACTTGGGTCAACATTTGTAAAACTCTAATTCCTCTCTCTCAAACCTCACTCCATGGGGAGAGTTTTAGTTTTAGCGAATCAAAATTTATGAAGTAAATAAGTATTTTTTATTTATCAGTAACCTTTTCCACGAAAAAATGAGAACATGGATTTTCTTGTATTACAGCACCTACTACCAAGAATCAAAACAAATGTTTAAGACAAAATGCGCGTAGTTGTTTATGTAGAATCTGATTCTACAATAAAAAAATGGGGGTTCCCATTTGAAACCTTTAAGTTGCCTCCCCACTCCCTCCCCCATCCTATGGGCTAATTTTAGCACCAGCAGATGTCCCCCTAGAAACTAATAAACTTTGGTTTCTACACATTTTTTCTTGTGAAGCTTATTTTTCGAGTTATTCTGGTTTGCCAACTTAAAATTTACACCCTGTATATTAAAAATATGTAACCTATGTCCGTCCGAACGTTTAGTAGAGTATCCTGTAACAATCTGAAGTAAATTGCTCATCTCCTTTTTGGAGATTTTTGGTAACAACGTTAAACGACTTGTCTTTATACACTGAATGGCCGAATAAAATGCTACATCTACCTAATATCATGTAGGGCCCCCGTGAGCACTCAGAAGCGCCGCAAACGACGTGGCATGGACTTGAGTAATGTCTGAACTAGCGCTGGATGGGACTGACACTATGAATCCTGCACGGCTGCAAATAAATCCGTAAGAGTACGAGGGGGTGGAGATCCCTTCTGAACAGCACGTTGCAAGGCATCCCAGGTATGTTCAATAATGTTCATGTCTGGGGAGTTTGGTGGCCAGCGAAGTCTTTAAACTATGGAGCCACTCTGTAGAAACTCTGGATGTGTCAGGTGTCGCATTGTCCTGCTGGAATTTCCCAAGTCTGTCGGAATGCCCAGTGGACATGAATGGATGCAGATCATCAGACAGGATGCTTACGTACGTGTCACCTGTCAGAGTCGAGTCTAAACTGCAAACGCCCCACACCGTTACAGAGCCTCCATAAATTTGAACAGTCTGACATGCAGGATGCATGGATTCATAAGGTTGGCTGTATATCCGTACCCGTTCATCCACTCGATACAATTTGGAACGAGACGCGTTGGACGAGGCAACATGTTTCCACTCATCCACTGTCCAATGTAGGTGTGGACGGACCCAGGCGAGGCGTCAACCTTTAAGTCACATAGTCATTAAGGGTACACGAGTGTAGATTTGATATTTCACCGGATTCCTGATATTCACGGTGCAGTAGCGAAATCGTCGCACGGGAAAATCCCCAATTCATCGCTGCCTCAGAGATGCTGTGTCCCATCGCACGTTCGAACTCACTTAAATCTTGAAGACCTTCCACTGTAGCAGCAGTAACCCATCTAGCAACTGCATTAGACACTTATCTTATATAGGCATTGCCGACTGCAGCGTCGTATTCCTTCTGTTTACTTATCTCTGTATTTGAATACGCATGCCTATATCAGATTCTCTTACGCTCAGTGCATATGGGTGTAGTGCAGGTATTACTAATCACGGATTAGGTAAGTTCCCTAAGGTTTAGTTCCGCATTTCCTTAGATCTATATTAAACAAATTCATAGAACGAATCTCTGTGTAACAATGACATGTGCTCTTCATTACATACGACCCTCACCACTTCAAAGCCTTGTCCTGAGATACCTTTGCCACTTTGCTCAGTACTTTAGTTCTATCCTTATATCTTCAGTTGCCATAACTAAAGAAGTGCTTAACAAATTTCTAGACCTAGTCATAATAATGACGATGTTGGCTTTATATTATCCTTCTCACTCCTAAGTTCCTTTAGGTGATTAAACTTCGGGCTTAAGCACAAAATTTTCCTAGACAGGACATACCTTGTAAGCACATGATGTCTTCCTTATATCATGACCAATGAATACTTCATAAATGTTAAGACAGTAGATCTAAGTACGTTCTGCACGGGATAACATATATGCCCTTTTCCTCAGCTACACCTTTTATTTCTCTTAACTAGTAAATTCAAAGTCAGGATTTAAGTTCGCGTCTTGTCCCAACAAGTCACTATCATACAGTCTATGCGCAGGCGCCAGGTATTGTGTCGGCCTAGGCGGGCCTCATGACGCTACGGTTAGTTACAGTACAGCACTCGTGGCTGCCGCATCGCGGTCGCGAAGTGGGGCCGAGCCAGTTTTAGGTAAGTTTTTACAGTCTGACGATAATTTATGGATTTGTAGTTTTAGCTTGACGATGTCCACTATGGACAAACGGTATTTACTGTTATTCTGAAGAAGGTTGGGTTATCCCGACTGAAACCTACGTAAATTTGGTGCAACTGAGGCTGTTGGTTATTAAAATTAAAATTAATATACTAAATTGAATTCATTAGTTCCTGCCTCACTACTTCTATCTGGTGAAGCTGCTCTGTCATTTGGCGAGTCGATGTCAGTTGCAGCTAGGTCCATTCATTGTCTCTCCTCCGGATTACGTATGGTTACAAGGTCCCGACGTATTACGGAACAACCTTCTCCATTTCACTCGCATGGTCACCAAATTGACATCGTTTGCTAATTAATGAATGGATGCAGGTGATCAAACAGGACGCTTACGTACGTGTCACCTGTCAGAATTGTATGTAGACGTGTATTACTCCAACTGCAAACGCCCCGCACCAGTACAGAGCCTCCACCAACTTGAACAGTCCCCTGCTGACATTCAGGGTCCATAATTTCACGAGGTTGTCTCCATTGTCTCCACACCCGTACACGTCCATCCGCACGATATGATTTGAAACGAGACTCGACCGACCAGGCAACATGTTTCCAGTCATCAACAGTCCAGTGTCGGTGCTGACGTTCGCAGGTGAGGCGTAAAGCTTTGTGAAGTGCTTTCATCAAGGGTACACGAGTGGGCCTTTGGTTCCGGAAGCCCATATCGATGATGTTTCCTTGAATGATTCGCACGCTGACTCTTTTTGATGGCCCAGTACTGAAATCTGCTGCAATTTGCGGAAGAGCTGCATCTCTGTCACGTTGAATGTTTCTCTTCAGTCGTCGTTGGCCCCCGTTCTTGCATCATCTTTTTCCGACCGCAGCGATGTCGGAGATTTGATGTTTCACCTGAATCCTGATATGCACGGTATAGATGTGAAATCGTCGTACGGGAAAATCACCAATTCATCGCTACCTCAGAGATGCTGCATCCCATCGACCGTCGGCCGACTCTAACAACATGTTCAAACCCATTTAACTCCTTATAACCTGCCACTGTAGCAACAATAAGGGACTGAACAACTGCACCAGAAACTTGTTGTCTTATATAGGCGTTGCCGACTGGAGCGTGGTATTCTGCCTGTTTGCCTATCTCTGTATTTGAATACGCATGCCTGTACCAGTTTCTTTGGCGCTTCAGTGTATGTGAAGTGGTCGAATGATTGAACCCGTTACTCACATTTTTTCATGAACACGTATATGAGATGAACACATCAGTGAATTATCAAAACCTGCTATAATTAGCCCAGTTTAGATTTATATACAGATTAAATGGAAAGTAGTTTCACTATCACTTATTAATCCTTGCCCTCCTAAAATTTTACTCTGTCCCCGTGTTCAATTATAACAGGAAATTATTAAATTCAATAATGCTTGATCAGATGAGTGACAGGAAGCGGCTGAATAAAAATCCACAAAACTACATTCATTAGCAGTGCAAAAGAGATGAAACAGGCTATCAACCTAAATTCCTTAAGTGTGAAATCGATTTAAGTACTCTGCTGGTGCTGCGAATTATGCTCACCGTCAGTAAGACAGGAATGCACCGAGCCGGGCGGTGCACACGTGCAAGTCCCTTTGCGGAGACGGGATCGTGAGTATCTGAGCAGGACTCCAAGATGCCGCACACTCTAACGCACTGCTACGCCACGCCCAACTAGGCACATTCACGTCCTACCAACAAAAAATTCTCCAATGCGGACATCTTCGTATCCTAGCGGCCATTGCTTCTCACGCGGCGATCACTTACGCCCAGCGTGTTCCTTGCCGCCAAATCGGTGCCAGTCGGCAGTAGCAAAATTTCTCACCAAAAGCAAGTTGGCTTCTCCAGTCTCCAATGCAATATGAAACTCTACCCCACTACCAAAAACTATTCATTTAAACGTTGCGATCTGACGTCACACAACATTACGCCAACATTACCGCACGCTCTCTCACCAATGTCCTTCGCATCGTGGCTTGGTTCGAGGTCAGATAGGACTGCTGCGGGGCCAGAGTTTGTTTCATGTGGCCCGCGCTTTCTGTAAGCAGTCAGAAAACATGGAAAAGTTACCCCGAGTCCTGCATGCGACACCGTATCGCTATTGGCCGGACCTCAGCCAACAGCATTCGTTATCGAAGGACAATGCTTGCCACTCCCTGCAGGTTCGGGTCCTATCTCACTTCCCAGTATCTTACACCAACCAAAATGTGGTACCATGAACTGGCCACCACCCTGCTATGCCGAAACGTCTCATGTTGCTCTGTCTGCAGGTCTCTGCACATTCACATGCACCCTAGAAATTCATAATGAATTGAAAATCGTCACCGAGTTCATGAGAGAAATGCCACTTGCACAGCGCACTCTGCTGCCATTCGCCTTGTTTTATAGTATGAGTAACATTTTCCATACCGAATTTCCATGTTGCCAGACTCAGAATGACAAACACACGGTAATCATTAACGAAACTGGTACGCAAAGTGCCTGTCGCGTTTCAACTGTTTGACCTTTACGTCGATGACGTACCTACGGTCCGTAAATGTCCAATTGGCCCATTTCACAGATGACACCACTTTCTTCGTGAGGGACCAATATACGACTACCTCGAAGCAGATGGACTTGACCACCGAGTAGTCTTATCACAAAAAGGTGAAACTTAACTTGGACTAGATGGAAGTGGTGTACATCAGCAAGAAGAGACCATTACACCTACATCACCTCAGATTGCAAGATAATAATATACCGTAGAGACGCTCTGTTCGGTACCTCAGTGTTCTCCTCGATAAGCACTTCTTCTTTCACACCCACGTTGAGGACCGAGACCATGGCTATGGTGAGACTATTGATACCTTTTAACCAACACGGTCGATTTAGGCATGCTTACCAAACTCACACATGTTGGGAATAAAAATCTATGTACAATGATGGACACTCTGAAGAAACAGAACAAGCTCTTCAACAGAATAAGTCCTTCAGCTAATCGACGAAAGAAGGAAGTACAAAAATGTTTAGCTTAATTTAGGAATACAGAAATATAAATCCATTAGAAATGAAATGGACAGAAAGTGCAGGGAAGCAAAGGCGAAATGGCTGCGTGAAAAATGTGACGACATCAAAAAAGAAATTATTGTCGGCAGCAATGACTCGGCATATAGGAATTAAATGGTAGGACGGAAAAATAAGAGTGAAATGGAAATTCCACTGTTAAATGCAGGGGAGAGGGGTTAAGTGGAAAGAGTACACTGAAGGGCTCTATCATAGGCACGACTTGCCTCCAAATACACTTAAATCTTTATAATATGTGGAAAATATAAGAGTTAGTTTCTCTGATTAGTAATGGTTAGAAACACCTCAGTCCCCCGTTTGAACCGTACCCCCTCTTAAATTTTGAATAACAGCCGAAGACGTCTGGTATGGGAAGTCTCCCTCACTCAGCCAACGGCCTTGCCAAACAGGGATGAGGAGCGGACGTAGGTTCAGAGTACTCTGTTCCTCTTGGTGTGGAAAACTGCCCCTAAAGGCGGGCGACTCAGCTATGACCCACGGTATGAGGTTGCAGTAGGCAATGGAAACCACTGCAAGAAAGACACATAATGTGTATCCACATGATCTCTCCATTGGTAAAAGATTCCGTATCAGCTGGAGAGGGCTGCCGAGAGTGAGGTGAACACGAGAATAAGTTTGAATAACCAACGAAAGGAACGTTCTACGAGTCAGTGCGTTGAATATCAGAAGTCTGGACGTGACTGGAAAGCTAGAATCTGAAAAGGGACATGCTAAGGTTCAACTAGATATAATAGAGGTCAGTGAGGTGCAATGGAAAGAAGACAAGATTCTGTCACCGTATGCTCACGAAGAAGAATTGCAAAGCAGTATATGTATCTTTATTTCACGCCCCATACAATCCTTGTGAACGCCTGATAAAGTAGTTACGTAAACTTTGTCGATTGTATTGTAGTCGCGACCACAGGTCGTGAGACAGGCATCTGAAACATTTTCAGGACGGGTTGAATAAACTGCCGAATGCTGAGTAGGCAGTTCAGCGGAAGAGGAATGGGCATCTCTAAAAAGGACAGTCACAGAAGTTGGAAAGAGAAACGTATTTACAAAGAAAGCAACTGCAAAGAAACAATGTGTGGTGTCACCGCCAGACACCACACTTGCTAGGTGGTAGCTTTAAATCGGCCGCGGTCCATTATTACATGTCGGACCCGCGTGTCGCCACTTTCAGTGATAGCAGACAGAGCGCCAACACACGGCAGGTCTAGAGTGACGTACTAGCACTCGCCCCAGTTGTACGGACGACGTAGCTAGCGATGCACACTGACGAAGCCTCGCTCATTTGCAGAGCAGATAGTTAGAATAGCCTTCAGCTAAGTCAATGGCTACGACCTAGCAAGGCGCCATTAGTAACATTGCATGTATCTATGGAGTCTCACTTATATCGTCAATAGCGATGTACCAAGGATGGATTAAAGTTAAGTATACCAGAAGTTGCGTACTTTTCTTTATAGCATTCATTACGTATCCTGTTACAAACCTATCTCTTGCCTGCGTGAGCTAAACGCGTGTCTTCCGGCTACTTCCGTGGCGTGGCTGTCTTGCTACGCCACAACACAATGAGTAAAAAAAAAATCAACTGATCGATGAAAGAAGGGAGTACAAACATATTCAGGGAAATTCAAGAATACAGAAATACAAGTCACTTAGGAATGAAATGAATAGCAAGTACAGGAAATCTGGCTGCATGAAAAATGTGCTGATAGAGAAATGACTGTCGGAAGGACTCACACAGCATATAGAAAAGTCAATGACAGAAGACCGAACAACAGGGGACTGGCGTACTAGGAGATGCATTGATACTATGAAATAATGCTTTGATAATGGCACTAGCCGAAATCTAGATTTGCCTAACAAAACCTGAAAGAAAAGGACGACTGATTGCTGTGGTCTATCATTTGAAAGTCATGTCATAGTCGTCGAGTGCACCCACATTCCTAATGGAAGGTAATTTGGTAAAATAAAAAAAAGCAAGAACGGTAATATCAACAGTGCAATGAACCGTTAGATTCAGAGGAGAGAGCGGATAGGAGGAAAGAGTACAAAGATGACTTCTGTGGGGGAGAACACTTGTCTGATGACGTGATAGAGGAAGAATCAGGAGTCGATACAGAATGGATAGGGTATCCACTATGAGAATCAGAATGTAAAAGAACTTTGGAAGACTGAACATCGAATAAGGCAGAAGGGATAGGTGACATTCCAACAAGATTTATAAAATCGTAGGGGATGTAACTACTAAACGACTATACACGTTGATGTGTAAAACGTCTTACTCTTGCGATATGACATCTGACGTTCTCTTGCTCTCTTTGCTAGTGAACGGTAAGGTATCTTTCGCCACAGTGCAGTGACTTGCGGATATTACAAATAGATGTAGATATAGCGCTACCTGTGTTTTGTTTGTTTGTGTGTTTGTTTGTAGGTGTGTGTGTGTGTGTGTGTGTGTGTGTGTGTGAGAGAGAGAGAGAGAGAGAGAGAGAGAGAGAGCGAGTTGTGTCTGTGTCAAACTAAATCTATCGATTATACAAGCGCCGATAGAGGTCTCTAGATTATGGCACATCCCTAGTGCCCTAGTGTATTGCGGACAGATAGGGAGGCAAGCAACAACTGTAAATAGCTTTATCTATTTCTGTAACACAGACGAGGACATGTATCTGTTTAATACGTTTTTATGAAACAGAACCATAACTTAGAAGACAACGAAACTTCATCGCCTTTCGGGAGAGAATACACGGAGGCCGTTTTACCATACACGTATATATTGAAGTTAACAAAAAGTGACATGCGGTGGCTTAGCAGTTTCTACTGCAAATTATTGAGCAAACTTTCGAGAACAGAAGAGTAGTGACTCGGAGAGCAAATATTATTAGAAAGACAGTGAAGTTCGTCGGCGACCGCGGCGCGGAAGTCTCTTTTCGAGTGTGACTCTCCCTCACCTGGAGTAATTCGCTCCTGTTTTAACCGAATTACTTCTGCGATCCGCCGAAAGAGAAGGACAATGAGAGGAAAGTACAACGGGACAAGGAGTCGACGTAATTGCGTATTTGCCGGCAGCCCGGCGAGTTGCTTCAGCATCCCTAATTCACGGCGGCGCGGTCTCTTCAAACCCACCCCTCACCTCGCCCCTTTTCCGTGACAGAGCGCGCGCCGCTGAGCAGGGCGACTACCTCACTTCCGCTGCCTCACTCCATCCCTCTCTCCTCTCTCTCTCTCTCTCTCTCTCTCTCTCTCTCTCTCTCTACCTCTATCTCTTCGTCGCGCCTTTGAAAGCTTCGGGAGCCGGCTCGCGACATACGACATCGGCATTTATATTGCTCCGGCGCGGGGAGTCTGCACGCCCGTTCCTGAAATATGTAAAAATTGCCGCCCCTCGGCTCTCCCCTTTCCACTGCTCCGGGCGCGGAGTCTTGTGTCGAGTTTCTCACGAGTTTTCTGCAGAGTTATATGAGCTGCGCCGGTTGTACAGCGACCCCCATTGTCGCTGCAGCACAGCGCGACGTACAAGTAGCTGTCTGGGCCCTCTCTCTACACGGGCGCGTTAAGCTCCAAGAAAGTCTGAGACGGGATCTAGCTCGAGATGTGATGCAGAACTTTAGGATCAGAGGAAGTGGGTAGAGGAGGAGGAGGAGCAGCAGCAGACAAACGATGCTAGGAAATTTCATCACATTACCTTCTGCATTGAATGCGAAAACGCTTACACAGCTGCAGCCATGGCTAAAAGGACGAACGATTTTAATCACTGCTCAGCATGTTTTTCGGCCTTCACCGATATGCTCTGAGGGACTGTAGATCATATACACTGACGGAGAAAGTAACAACATCAAAAAGCAATAAATGTAGAAGAGTGAAATTTCGCGAAAACATTTGTCCAGATATCATATTTAACTGATTAACATTACTAGATCACAGGTTAATGAAAGCTCGAGATAAGCCATCGTAAATGTGAAATGCTGGTACATTAATGGTTTATGTAACCGCCAGAATGTTGAATGCAAGCACGTGAACGAGCGAGCTCTGTGTTGCACAAGTGCCGGATATCAGTTTGTGAGATAGAGTTCCATGAGTATTACACTTGCTCAATCAATAAAGGGACGGCAAACACTGTTTGCGGATACTCTGGAGTTGTCCGATAAATGTAAATGTCGTGTGACTAGGGCCTCCCGTCGGGTAGACCGTTTGCTGGGTGCAAGTCTTTCGATTTGACTCCACTTGGCGACTTGCTCGTCGATGGGGGTGAAATTATGACGATTAGGACAACACAACACCCAGTCCCTGAGCAGTGAAAATCTTCGACCCGGCCTGGAATCGAACCCGGGTCCTTAGGATTGACATTCTGTCGCTCTGACCACTCAACTACCGGGAGCGAAGTTGTCCAATGATGTCCCACATGTGCTCGACTCGATTCAGGTCTACTGATCGAGCAGGTCACGGCGAGATGTCGATTCTCTGTAGACATGTTAAGTGGGCGACAGTTATACTGTTGGAAAGCTTCCTCTGGAATACTGTTGATAAATGGCACAAAAACAAGTCGAATCGCCAGCTTGATGTATAAATTTACAGTCATGATGCGCGCGACAACGCGAGAGTACTCCTGCTGTCATTCGAGTTCGCATCCTTGACCATGAATCCAGGTGCTGGTCTAGTGTGTCTAGGACGCAGATAGGTTAGTTACAAGCCGTCAAGTGGCTTGCCCTAACCAACACATGGCCATCACTGTCACCACATCGAGGCAGAAACAGTTTTCATCAGAAAACGCAACATACCTCCAACCTGACCTCCAATGAGTACTTGCTTGACACCACTGAAGTCGGAAATGACGTTGGCTTGGAGTCAGTGGAATGCACGCTACAGAGACTCTGGACCGGAGCTGTCCTTGCAGTAACCGATATGAAACAGTGCTTTGTCTCACTGAGGTGCAAACTGCTGCTCAAATTTCTGCTGGAGATGAAATACCATTCACCAGAGCCATCTGCCCAACACTGCGAGGTGACGCAGTGGTTAGCATACAGAACTTGCACTCGGGAGGACGACGGTTCAAACACGCGTCCGACCATCCTGATTTAGGTTTTCCATGATTTCCCTAAATCGATTCAGGCTAATACTGGGATGGTTCTTTAGCAGAGGCTCAACTGACTTCCTTCCCCATCCTCCCCTAATCCGATGTAACCGATGATCTCGCTGTTTGGTCCCCTCCCCCAAACCAACCAACCATCAGCGATGGTCTTTCCTCTCGGTAGTGCCACGCGGCTGTCCGGAATCCCGTCTTCTTGCGACCGTACATTCTCGTGGCCACCGCTGCCAGCAATCATGCATAGTGGCTACATCCCTCTCCGTTCCTTCTGTAGTATCGCACAAGGAACATCCATCTTCTCGTAGCCCTATTATATGACATCGTTCAAACTCAGTGAGGTGTTGACAGTGGCGCCTTTGTCACCTCAAAGGCATTCTCGACTAACAGCAACTCACCACCTCCAATCTCAAAGGTAATGAACCCCCACAAACATTACAGCGTGTATTTAGAGCAAACCTGAGTTGCATCCTCATGTGGCACTATTAACGCTAATCTTATGCTACTGGCGCGAAATTGAGTAGATGTCAACTTTCAGATGCAGAAACACGTCTATCAACTCTTGCTTATGTCGCACAGCTCCTTCACGGTGTTGTGGTTTTTTCTGTCGGTGTATTATAAAAGCACTCCGTCTTCAGGCCACAAGTCTCCCATCGGGAATATCCGACCGCCGTGTAAGCCTCAGGTGAGGATGCGGATAGGAGCACACCACTCTCCCGGTCGTTATGATGGTTTTCTGTGACCGGAGCCGCTACTATTCGGTCGAGTAGCTCCTCAATTGGCATCACGAGGCTGAGTGCACCCCGGAAAAATGGCACCAAGACATCGCGGCCCAGATGGCTACCCATCAAAGTGCCGGCCA